>NW_021604786.1:5328346-5332522 GCF_004785775.1 Grammomys surdaster | reverse complement strand
GTTCCACAGCTTAAAGCGCTGGGGAGATGGTTCAGCTTGTAAAGGGTTTGCCGTACAAGCACAAAGACCTGAGTTCAGATCTCCAGAAATCAGTCAACAAGTAGGGCGTACTAGTTGTTGACATGACCTACCTACCCTGCAGTTCTTCAGGCTCTTCTCCAGCTGCAGGTGTGTGTGTGTGTGTGTGTGTGTGTATATCTTTGTCTATAGACACTCTCTCAGGTTTCTTGTACCCACCACATATTGTCTGTCTCAGCGGACCCTTAAAGAGATGGTAGGTGTTTGGCATTCAGTGATGGAACACAGAACTCTGGTATCGAGGTTTGAAACCAGAGCCTGTCACTTAATATGAGTATTAGTGAATCCTTTACTGTTTTTGTGTGCCTCTGCCTGTGTGTGTGTGTGTGTGTGTGTATGTGTGTGTGTATGTGTACACTTGTGTGCCCTCATAGGCCAGAAGAAGGTATCGGGATCCTCTGGAGCTGGACTGACAGATGGTTGTTAGCCAGTCATAGGTGCCAGGAACTGAACTCAGGTCTGCTACAAGAGCAGTAAGTACTTTTAACCACCCAACCATTTTTCCATCCCCCAGCATAGAGCTGTCTTTGTTAAATTTCGTAGATTGCTGGCTCCCCTGGGGCAAACACACACCTCTAAAGAGGGAAAGGTGGCTGAGCTACCCTAGGCTTCTTATCTTTGTGCCTCAAATCAGGATCATCATTAATTAGGGGGAGGTGTGAGGAGCATCCACAGATACCTATTGGTCTAGGGAGTCTGTAGCCCAAGAAAAGCCAAAACGTCGAAGTAAAAACAAAATGTTTTCATAGGGGAGATGTTATACCTTGTGGGCTTTTAAAGACCTCCATCTCTACAAAGCTGCACTAAAAACAAAAACAAAAACAAACAAACAAACAAAAAACCCCACATTCTTGCAGACGTCATTCTGGGCACATTGATAACATAGAAATGAAATTGAATTTCCAATGAAGGTTTTTTGAAAACGGCGATCAATAAAATAGGAGACTAATCTGCAGTTAAAAGTCCCCAGTAATGGGATAGTCTAGAAATTTCCTAAATAATGCTTTTATCTTGATTGCAAAATAATCCCCTGTCACAAAAAAAAAAGGCAAATCAAGGTAGAGAACCGTTCAGTGGGAATTAAAATGTCACGTTTTACACGGAATAAAGCGTCGCAATCACCAGAGAAACACACGTCTCAAATGTGTTAACACAAAATTACATACATCACTTAATTATGTAAGCGCATAGCTCCCGAGTAACCCATTAGCTAAACATGTCGGGCTGCGGTTGGCTATACACACGCGGTGCGTTTAGGGTGTGTTTAGCATAGAAGGGACTGGAATTATGTTGGGTATGGCTCTGTAAAGCCTGGGATGACAAGCACTATTAAATCGAGAGGCAATCACACCAAAAAGGAAACATTAGCGAGCAGTAAGCAATTGAGAAAAGTACACTGAGCCGGTGTTGGTGTTCCGTCACAAACAGTCCCCAAACATTATATAACTGTCCACTGTTTGCTTCATCTGGCTCCCATCCCAGGTGTGTTTCACGCTATCTTAATTTATAATAAGAAACTGCTACACCTATCTTATGAAAACACACACACAGACACACACACACACACACGCACACGCACACGCACACGCACACGCACACGCACACGCACACGCACACGCACACGAGAGGAGAGTACATCTGATTATGTTCACAGGCAAGGACACTTTCCTGAAATCCAATCATTTTTTTGTTCATGTATCTCCCACTGGTGATTCTGAGAAGATTGCCATTGGCTATCCGAGTCTCCCAAGAAAGTGAGGAGGGGTAACTTGGGTGCAAGTGGTTCTGTGTTCACTCTGTAGTTCAGACAACTCTACCATCACGAGCAAACAGTCGTCATCTCTCGTTTGTCCATTTGCTAAAAGGAAGGGCTCGTTGCTCCGTCCTCGCAGACTACGATGTTGAAAGAGCGTGACTGAGACAATACTAGACAGCGGGCCGTGTACTCAAGGCCCCAGTGAATGGCAGACGCTGTCATTATCACAGCAATATGCAGAGGCACGTTGGAAGTAATACATCAAGTTGAGCAGATCAGAAGCCAAGAGCTGGCTGAAGGGACAGGCATGGATGGTCTGGCAACTCCTGAGCCCTCAGCAGCTGTGAGCACCTGGCAGAGCTCAGGAATTAAAAATAAGAACATAGAGACGTGGCATAGTTTGGTATGAGCATCAACAGGCCTTCTTGGAGGCTGCAATGTCATGTCATGGTGTCTACAAAATAAGACTTATTTCTAATTACTAGGCTGATTGATTGTATTTGGTGATCACGTAGGTAAGCATTGCCTTTATAAGACTGGGTTGAGGAGGAAGAATCCTCTAAACAAGACTCTGTTGGGGAAGGCATCACCACATAGAAGGCTCTGTGTATGGCAGGAAACCAATAAACAGACAACAAATCTAACAGGCTTAAATAGAGTGGGCTAAGAAGATCAATCTGTTGGTTGCAAGGTCTAAGTTGAGGCAGATTGTTCAGGAAGGCTGAACTCCAGCTAAGGGTCAAAGTTCTCTGTGATCTTTCTCTGGAACATTCCTGTTAGTCACATCATAAACTTGTCTAAGGTAGAAGACAAGACAAGTCAGGACAAGTCACATGGCAAAAATGGAAGAAGGGGCCTTTATTTCTGCTCGCCAATCCAATGCTCAGATTCTAAGTTCCAGCTTTAGTTGAATCACTGTCTACCGGATTGGATTGTCAGCCTATGTGCTATTACGGTTGGTGATAAAAGAACATCAATAATGTGTGTAGTTCAAGGCCATGGTACTTTTATTCATTTTGATTAAGTATTCCCCTATTCACCAGGCCTCTGTTCTGATATCTGGGAAGGGACAACTTCATTAAACAAGAAGGGAATTCATTTATTGACTGAACATGTCTAGTGGGCTTATTCGAGTTGCACAATTAAACACAGAATGTTGTCTGAGGGGCTGGAGAATGATTCAGTTGGTGAAGTGCTTGTCATACAGACATGGAAACCCAAGTGAATCCCCAGCACTGGGCCCTGAGGCTCACATCCACAACCTTAGTGCTGGATAGTGAGGCGGGTGGAGACAGGAGATCTCTGAGCTAAGCCAGTCAGTCTAGTTGAGCAGTGAACTCCAATTTCAGTGAGACACTATCTCAAAAAGCAAAGTTGAGAGAGAAGCACTTTGGCCACTCACTTGCTTGGATTACACGCACACGCACACGCACACGCACACAGACAGAGACAGACACACATATACACAGAGAGACAGATAGACACACAGAAACATAACCCCCATACCATACCACACCATACATACACCACATACACACAAACACCCCCCCCACACACACACATACACACACAGACAAACAGCCAGTGCCAACTGAAAACTATGAGATTAGTCTGGCTTTTCTAAAAATCTCACAAATATGTTAATTCAGTGCTTAATTAATGATCTTTTAGAATTTTTTTTATTATTTTAGTTATTTTTTTTTATTGGGGTGGGCACACATGCCATGGCCAATATGGGTATCAATATGGGTACTGGATGAGAACTTGTCAGGATTAATTCCCTCCCTCTCTCTACTTTGTGGGTCCTGGGAAACAGATGGGGTGACGACCCAGGCTTGGTGACAGGAACGCTTCTCTATTTCCTCCCCCTTTCCCCTCCCCCCCGCCCCTCTTCTGTCCAGTGTCTTTGCCCACCTTAGTTTATGCTTGCTGACCTAGAGAATCTTAGGTTCTTTCCATTTCTTAAGACATAGCTGTAAGAGTCCCGGATGCAGAAATGCTTTGCTGCAAAGACGGACACTCTCTGATTCACACACGCTCCTTACCTAGTGAGTGCGAGGCTGCAAGATCCTAAACCTAGCTCCCAGAGAGGCTATGGAATCAATCTTAGGAGAGTTCTAGAACACTCCTGGCTCCTTTGTTAATGACTTTTTTCCCCTTGCAGTGACAAAATACCCAACAAAAGTAACTTAAGGAAGCAAGGGAGGGTTCACATCCCGTCTCAGTTGAAGGTTACAGTCTATCCAGGTGGCAAGCGTTAGGCAGAGCTGGTCACATTGTAGCCTCAGTCAGGAAGCAGAGAGAGAGAGAGAGAGAGAGAGAGAGAGAGAGAGAGAGAGAGA
>NW_021604786.1:5318929-5328336 GCF_004785775.1 Grammomys surdaster | reverse complement strand
GAGTTGGTCTTCTCACCTCATCTAACAGAATTTAGAAACACCTTCAAGGTCATCTCGGTCATCTCCTAGGCTGTTCTAGACCCTGTCGAGGTGACAGTTTTAATTGCACACACACCCATCCATTAGGGATTGCGTAGGCAGATTGCTTGAAGGAAGAAACATTGGGTCAACTGACATTCAGAGAACCTTCTAGTAACATCTATTTTCCTGTTTGCAAGTGTCCAAGATATAGAGGCCATTTGCGTGTGTCTCCTCTCCAGGTGCCAGACCAGATGGCCCCATGCTCGGCTGCTGGGGACTCTGCTTCGAAACTGGTATCAGAAACTCGTTCATTTCTGCAACAGCTTGAGTCATATTCTCTCTTCATTCAATTTTAGACCCTTTGCCTTCTAAATAGACTGCTTGATGGTTGCTAGGCAACTATTGTTGAATACACGCGAGAGGCATTAATTGTGCGAACATTAAAACAAAACCAAACAGGGAGAAATTGTTTAAAACCCGAGGACCCTACCACACTTAAAATAGGACATTTACGTCTTAGATCCTCATCCAGAATCGGGTGTCTACAGCTGTCACAGGATAATAGAAGTCACACACATACACAAAAAACCCCCACCACTCTCCAGTGCTGTGTCTCTCCTGAGCTCCTTCACTCACACATGTAAGTAGCCTTTTTAGATAACAAAGCCTCACACAGAAAGGCAGGGGACACCTTTTATTGAGTCCACTCTGTTTTTCCTGCAGTGTGGCGCCTCTCTTCCCATACTCGTCCACACATGTGTGTTTCATCGTGTTACATCCTCCGGGCAGGACAACTCGTAGGCTCCGTTCCATTGTTACACTGAGCTTCAGAACCCACTGAACTTATCACAGAGCCATCATCTCTTCCTCCGACCCGAATGGAAACAAAAAGAACTTTTCTATTTTCCACATCAAAGACTCAGCTTTTCCGCTGATGCCAAATGTTCTCTGCTTCTTAGCAGTAAACGCACATTTTAGTTTACAGCAAGCCCCTCCCCCAGATACACTTTCTTCTTTTTGTTTTTTGGGTTTTTTTTTTTTTTGACATTCTAATGTCATGACTTATAGAAGGCCACAAAATCTTCTATAAAATCAAAGCCAAGTATTTAAAACTGAGCAAAGCTAGGGGACCTGTGACAAGCAGATCTTGGTCACTTGTTAATATTAAGTGGTGAGGCCGTGGATGATGGGTTGGTGAAACTCATCTCAATCTTGTATTTTTTTCCACTACAGGGCTCCTACGGATCATGCATTTTCTCATGTATAAGAGATTAGGGGTTCCGATCAGTGTCCACCATCTTGTTGCCTTTCTGACTCTTAGGCCACAAACCTTACACACCCATTTACACTCTTTCACGACTACTCTCTTGTCTTGGTTTTGTCTTTCCCTCAGAAGTTAATTTGGAGAAAAAAACACCAAGGGTAGTTAAGCCTGACACGCAAAAGTTGGTTATAAGTTATCGGGGGAAGATAACGCATCAAGAAGTATAATCTTCAATTTCACTGTTGCTCGTGACAGCCACGGAGAGTGAGAGAGGCCATGGGCTCCTTGGAATAGAGAGTCGTCTGTGTGGTGTGTGTAAGGGTTGGGGAGGAAGGAAAGGAGGAAGAGAATAAAACTCAAGGAAAGAGCATCCGAGCTCTGGAATATTATGGAAAGATAGACCTTAGACCTTTTCTGTGTATCTACTGCCATGCCAAACATGGGAGGTGAGGTGCTGTAATCCTCTGCAGGTGTCTGATGTTAGGCGCTTCCGCCATCTTGAAGTCTTCTTGTAGTGTGCTCGTTAGCCGGGTAGCGCCATAATTAACAATGCTAAAAAGAGGGGGAGCCTGAGACAGGGACACTAGGAGCAAGAGGCAATGGTCAGTGAACAAGGCACCTCAGACCCACACGCAGTCGTTCCTCTTTTTCTTCTCTGCTTTTGAGACATGGTTTTGTTATGTCCCTAGCTAGCCTGGAACACACCTCAAAAACTTAAAGCGATCCTCCTGCCTCTACCTCACAAGAGCTGGGATTATAGGTGTATGTTCCCCTTCCCCCAGCCCTGGCTCTGTGCTTCTTGACTCTACACAGCAGCCTGGCTTGATACGCAGGCAAGCTGGGCTGTATAGAAAGCAGAATGCAGGGGTAACGGGCGTATGCTTCCCATATGGTTCCTCTGTGAATATTATCAACAAGTATTCCAAATTTAAGATAGACTAAGCTCAGGTTATTCACTGTTATCCTGGATTGGTGAGCTACACACAGAGGACATCGAGTGTTCCAATATGTCTCCAAGGAGATGTGAGTGGTATAAGGGGACAAGTAAGGATTCTTGAAGTGTCACAAAGACACTGACCTCAGGCACTGGGAAGAGATCCGGGAAGACCGATGCTCCAATTAAAGTCTGTGTAAAGAAAGGAGAAGTCGCCACCAGGCTGGTGGGTCAGAAGGGTGAGTTTCTTTTTCAGGAAGCATGCATGTACAGGTTCTTGCCTAATGGAAGGCAACATACATTCAAGGCCTCAACAGAGGTCCTGGCTTTCCAGGCTGTACAGAATCCAAGGGATTCTATCCTCTTACGGCAAGACAAACACGTCAGCTAGTGAGGAGCCTCATATCACAGGCCTACAGAAGGGAGCCTCAAGATGACAGGTCAGGGATGGAGCAAGATGTGACTTGGTGAACAGCCTAGATCAGGGATGGGGGCCAGGGTGGGGGGCAGAGAGAAGAAGAAACTCAGTGCATTGGCTACTCAGGAAGGAAAAGTTTATCCTGGTTCCCTGTTTCAGAAGGACTCACCCATCATCACTGTTGGGAGCAGGTTAGTTCATGGGCTATATGACAGAAATGTTTACATTAGGACAGATGAGCAAGCAGAGAGCAAGACCACAGCAAGTGGTAACCTGCAGAGACCCACCCCCTAGTGACCCACTTCCGCTAGCTGGGGTCCTTCTCCCTAGGGCTCCACAGATATCGAAGAATAGTGCCACCATGTGGGGACAATTCATCCAAGCATGAGGCTGGGGAGGGGGGGCATTTCAGATTTAAAACATAACACACAGACTCTGGTCCTCTTTGCTTCTGTAGTGTGGACACTAAACCCTGCCAGGAGTCTCCTTCCTTCTGTTCCTTGTCAGGGTGACACAACTCCTCATTTGTATGCGTCATCTCGGATGATAAAAAGCTCACAATTATTTCTTTCATTCCCCCTAGCCCACATCCAGCGTCTTCTTGCCAAAGGAAGTTGCTGATTTTTAATATATGGTTCTTCATTTATTCATTTTCAGGCAGCAAACGATTTTTAATTAGCCCGTTCTTTATTAAGGATGCGGAACAGGTTATTAGCTAGGTGCATCTCTGGGTCTTTAAGAAGAGTGAAAAAGACGTCTTCAATGTGTGTGTGATGTTCTGGGGTTTAATTGATATTAGCCAACCGATCTAGAGGAAATCTCCCCAAGTTCCATTTTTAAACCCTGACTCAACTGACATTCCCACAAGGCTAAGGGGAGAGTGGGAATAATAGGTTAGTCACTGGGTAAAATTGCCAGACCCTGTTACGTGAATCCCAGTAAAAATATACAAGGGGATAATAAAAAAAAAAAATTAAAACTATAGTCTCTGTCTGCCGAATCTGACAAGAAGGATTCACTTTGCTCCAGGATGGTATTTATTCAACGTTACCACTGTAATTTACAAGTACCCACCCTGGAATGTGAGTGCCTGGAAGTAAGAACACGTTGTGTTCTTTATTGCACTATTGCCATTTCTACACAATGACAAAGCTGATAACCGATAAATCTCAATTGGATTATGTGTGAGTGGACAGACCTAACTGTCCTTGTCACCTGTATTGACTCATAAGTCCTCTGCTCAATCTGTGAGGGAGAGAAAGCCTTGGGCCACACCCTTTGGTGTTCTGCCTCACCAAGTGGTCCATAGGCTTGGTTGGGGGTGGGAGGAAATGGAAGAAAGAGGCATCAAGAGGTAACTAGTGTCTGCACCATTCTGAGGTACTGAGAAGCAAGTCCGTGAGGGGCCTTAATTAGTCAGCTTACTTGTTGCTTCTCAGCTGTTTCCAAGGAACACGGGGAGAATTTACAAGGGCAGCACCATATATGCAAATATACATCTTGGGCTTCTATTCAATGAAAGCCATTTTGGAATATGTTTATCAACTATCTTAGTAAAAAATGTTTTCAATTTGCCATTTAAATGCAAATAAGCTTCCCGTGTGCTTTGGCTCGGATGGCCCCGGGGGTCAGACTGCATGAGATGGCTTGTTTCGTTAGACAGACAACTTCAAGGCTTTGTGTAAATACGGGAGCTGTGGTGTGATTCCTCTGCTTTCCAACGTGCAGTGGCATGCTCGAGAGACATCTGTCTTTGGTATGTTCTTTTAATTACTCCTCTGTTGTAATATCCGGCTGCTGTTGCAGGAGACGCGGCGATGCTGGTCACCTCTCTCATTTTAGGCAACAGACACAAACAGGATTGAACAGTAGTAATGACCAAGCTTGTGGAGAAATCAAAAATGAATCAAGGCAGGCAGACAAATCTGGATTCCCTCTTCCCTAAAAAGCCATTAGAAAAAAAATGACCCCAAATCTGCCCATTTCAAACCCCTTTTAAAGATAGCCATGTGAATCTGCCCAGGACAATGCCACTGAATTCAACTGGGATGATAAATGGTCCCTTTACCATGAGATTGGCTGGAGGAACAGGCACAGCGGGAATGAATCACAAGACGTAAAGTCGAGGGACTCATGTGTGGAAAATACTGTTGGATGACACATTTTATCCAATATAATTTTATGTGACCGGCCGCTATATTGCCCGTTTAATTGATTTATATACCCCTTCGGAAGGTGTTTACTGATCGGAATGTAATTACACACTGTCTAATTGTGCATGTACTTGATTCAGAACAGGGCTCGTGGTCACTTCAATGGAAAGCTGTTATCTCGGATGCCAAAACCTGTCCTTCCTGCCCTTTAAAACAAACGTTCCAACAGCAGTTTCCTGCAGGAACTTTATTTACACTGAGTGCCTGCCTGTTCTTTAGGCACTGTGTATTTGTAAGTGTATAGGTACCGGGCCACGCTCAGTATTTTAAAAGTTCTGTCCAAACGATTACAGAACAAGGGATGAAAGGTAGCTGGTGTTCATTTGCATGCAGTGGGGACAGAGTCAATATCTACCCATGGAAACTCTTCTAGGTTTTCTTCAATTCAACGGCTTGGTAGCTTTTGCACTCTTTAATAAGAACAATGAGAAGTTAATCTCTCTTTCAAAAGGGGAAAAAAAAATCAGAAAACATAATTTTGTCAAATCTCCTTCAAAGGAATTTCTTCCCTAGCCTCTTATCTGTTCAGAGCTGCTTAAGATACGGGAGTCAATATCAATCAGGAAACATTTGACCCAAAGAGATAAAAGTCCGGAGGTATGGACGCTTGATGAATGGTCCGCTCTTATCAGCTTGTAATTGCTATTATAAACTCAACAGAAAGGTTCCTTCTACCCTGCTTTCTGAAATAAGTCTCAAAAAGAAAAGGACCCGAGGTGTCGCCATTAAACACCAGCCACAGAGCATGTGTGACTCTTGCCACAAAGACAACAGGTGGTGTGCTCGTCAGATGAGTTGAACCGTGGAACACAGTAGTTCAACCCTTCGCCTCCTAAAAACACCACACAGACTCTTACACAACACACATACACTGCAAACTCACCTATACACACTCATGTAACAGACATCCAGCCCCCAACCCTCGAGAGAACATGTACACACTTGTGTACACACTCATGTACATACATACAAATGCACACACACACACCTGCTTATTCTGCATATACACCGAATCTAGAATTCATGATTTTAAGCCTATTGAATTCAGTATGGTTGAATTAAGGGCTACTGAGGTATCTGCTCTATACTAAGTTCTCCTTAAACATTGACTGAATAGAAGAAGCACATGGACTTGTGTGTACAGATGGGGGAGGGGGGGTCCATACTGAGGAGCTTCTCTTAAGGGGCCGAGGTTAAAAAGTAAAGCGTTAGTGTAGTTAGGTTGCCACTTAAATGGTGGCATTAGGTTGGTGTCTTCTCTTAAAAAAAAAAAAAATGCTTAAATGTATAAAATATTTTTTAAAAGATGCCAGAAATCATCTCGTGTTTATCTAAAACTCTGAACTCTAGAGTTGGAAGGGTGGAAACGGGAGAGAGTACGGAGCTCGTTTGAACCCTCTGACCTGGGGCACGAATGGAACACTCTCGTTTCAAAGACCGTAGGGCGAAAGGGTGGCTTCGTGCAAGAGTTCCCACACTCTATATAATCTTGGCCAGCCTTGCCTCGGCCATGGAAAGCAGGTGTTGTGACACTTCTGGGAAAGATAAGAGAACTCGCAAAAGTTAAGCAACTTAGAAATAGCAGTGCAAACAAGGGGAGCAAATGGTAGAACCTGGAGGTGAATTACAGAACCAGGTGCCCGCTCTGTCTGAGTCTACAACGGCAGCATTGATAGGAAGACTTGCTTCTGAGAGTATGGGAAAGGTCAAGTTCAGCATCCCTTTGCCATGCTCAAAGAGGGCCAGTGCTTCAAGTAAGAGTTGGTATATTCCAGACTCTTCCATGAGATTTAACTCCACGAGTTCCAATCAAGAGTTTTGTGCTCAATCATAACGGGCTCTTGGTTTTCCCCTCCTACCATTGAAGAGGCTCCTGGAGGAGAGAGGAGGATTGTGCTTGTCAGTTAGACTAGACGCTGCTATGGTAGTGTGAAGAGGAAGGAGGGCACAGGAGTGAAGACTGTCCACAGAGCTTCGTAATCCCCAACCAAAGGTTTGACCACAGTGTTGGGAAGAACTTTTAACCCCGGGGACTCCTCTATCCCATAGACTGTGAAGATGAAGGGCACTTTCTGAGGAAGTTTTGTCAGAGTTAAAGCTACTCACAACAAAATGCACCTACTAAGTGTGAGTCTTCCCCGTCCTCCTCGAAGCTAAAGACCTCCGGGAAGCTGCCCTAACTAGTGTAGACACCCGAATTATCATAGATCAGCTACGTAATGTCATTCATCAACACGCAAAATTTACATTAGGAACCAGTTCGGAGATTGACTTAGCCGCCCCAGCTGGTTCCACCCTTTAACGTGTCTCAGCATCCTTCAGGGAACAGCCTGTGTTTGTTAGATATCTGTGGCTATGGTGAGAGACCAGAAATAAACTTCACTTTCTCCAGAAGAATTACTTGTCTTAATTGTACAGGTAGGGCTTCAGGAACCTGACTGGTGACTAATGTCATCTTTGGAATGAGAGCTATTTACCCTTTTATTTCCTCTTTCTGGATGTGTTTTTCTGACTTGATCAGCTGAGTTAAATCCCTGGCCTGTGTACTTTCTCAAAACTACTTTAAATTGGAAGACCTCTTCAACGTGGAGGGATATTTTCTTCTGATCTCAGACTCGACATGTGAGCAGTAGCGGGTCCACACGTCACTAAACATGCCTTTTGTTTAGTACGAGAGAAGTAGAGGGGATTCTGTCACCCTGCATGCAACTCTAAAGAGAGGGGTGCTCTTTGCAAGGCACGTGAATTGTAGCATGCTACGGACAGGACAGTGGCTGCTAAAAGCAATAGAGAGAAAGGCACCTTAAACTCACAGTTAAGTAAGAAAGGCATGGAATTCTAAGAATTTGTTACTTTCAAATGCCTGATTCTTTGCTAACAGGGATTAGCCCAGAGGCTCTCAACCTGTGGGCCAAGACCTCTCCTCTCCCCTTGGCAAACTTCTATCTCCAAAACTATTTACATTATGATTCATAGTTGCAGCAAAATTACTGTTATGAAGTAGCAACAAAAATAATTTTATGGTGTGTGTGCGTGTGTGTGTGGGGGGGGTGGTCACCATAACACGAGGAGCTGTATTAAAAAGGTCTCAGTGTTAGGATGGTTGAGACCCACTGGGTCATCCAAAGAATGATGTTACTGTAGTGAACAGGTAAGACTTGGCCACACCAAGGGCTATGAAATAGTATTTTCTGAATGACCAGTTTCCAACCACTAAGTATTTCTGCCACACTTTGCATGTGTGGGGAAGAGACAGGAGACTTACCTCAGGATGCAGAAGCCCACACTAGAGAAAGAGACAGAGAATCATCTTTTTCACTTCTTTCTAGTATTTTATTGCTCCAGAAACCTCACCAAGTTGCAACTAATCAATCGATCAATCAACCAATAAATGGGATAACACCCTGGCTCTAAAAGTTAATTGAACCAACTGACCCTCAAAACTACAGTTTTAGTCCCTGCGGTTTACGCACGTGGTGGTTATCCTTTTAAATCAGTTGCTTATAGTTTACATTCCCAGCAATTTCCTTGCCAGGTACCACACTCTTAGTTATTTTCTGTCATTTCATTTCCCTTGGCCCCTTACCCTCTGTGTGTGTGTGGGGGGGGGAGGGGAGTGCGCGCACTGGCACGCACAGAAGTCAGAAGTCAACTCCAGAGGTCTTTCTTCATGGTTTGCCAGTCTCTTTTTTCTTTACAAATTTACATATGTGTGTATGTGTGTGTAATTTTCCTCATTCATTCATTCATTCATTCATTCACTTATTTATTGCGTATGTGCCTGTATGTGTGGGTGCATGCACTTCTGTACGTGTGCGCGCATACATGTGCGTAGGCCACGACATGGTGTAGACGGACAGGAGTCAGTTCTCAGCTTTTAGCGCATGGGTTCTGGGAACCGGAACTCAGGTTGCCAGGTTTAGAGGTAAAGACCCTCCCCATCCTTAGTCACCTCACAGACCAGCTACCTCATTTTCTGAGACAAGTCAAGAGGTGCTGGGCAGCCAACATCAGATCTCCACAGTTTGGGCAAAAAAACAAAAAACAAACAAACAAAAAACCCATTTACCCAGTAAACTATCTCTCCAGACCTATCAGGGTTCAGTTCTTTAATCTGCCCCAGGAGACTACATCAATTTTTATCGTTTTTGATGATGGCCTCCTAGTCATCTAATGGTAAGTGAGCAATGATGGACACCATAAAGAAAGGGGCTAGGGACCCAGCATGACGTGACAGGCCAGCAGGACAACTCACTGAGTAAGGTGCTTGTCACTGAAGCTTGGAGATCTGAGGTGAACCCTGGCTGTCTCCCTGGAACCCACGTGAAGGCAGAAGGACAGAACCAACTCCACACACTTGGGCTCTGGCCCCTACACAGGTGCCATGATGCCCACACACTCCTTCCAATAATAGCAAATCTTAAAAATAAAATGAATGCAAAATTTCAGGGCTGACCACTTGGTATTCGATGGCTAATTGTGGGGGTGCTCTTCTCTGGAGAAGACTGAATTTTTCCACTCTCAGTATTCTGGTTTTTTTTTTTTTTTTTTTTTTTT
>NW_021604786.1:5285117-5318829 GCF_004785775.1 Grammomys surdaster | reverse complement strand
TGGTTTTTTTTTTTTTTTTTTTTTTTCGAGACAGGGTTTCTCTGTGTAGCCCTGGCTGTCCTGGAACTCACTCTGTAGACCAGGCTGGCCTCGAATTCAGAAATCCGCCTGCCTCTGTCTCCCAAGTGCTGGGATTAAAGGCGTGCGCCACCACCGCCCGGCTCACTCTCAGTATTCTTTAGTTGCTTCTAGTTCTTTGTTTGGGGTTGGGCCCTCCATGTGTCCCCCCTCACATGTTAACGTGGCCCTACAGACACAGGAGAGGAGGCATGAGGCTGTGAATCTGAGAGAAAGCCATGGGGGTGGGGGTTCATGGGAAGGGTTGGAAGGAGGAAATGGAAAGAGGAAAATGATGTAATTATATTGTAATTTTACAACGAAAGAAAAAAAATGCCTTAACTCTGAAGCAACCAACATGGACCATAACTGTCCCCACCATAAATACCCTGTGTCCCAAGAGACTGCTGTTCCTATTCTCAGGGTCTTTAGATCTCAGCTGTACCTTGTCTTAAGGATCTTAAAACTTCTGGAGTCCAGCCTGGTCTACATTGCAAAGCTCTCGCCATATCACAAAGAAAAATTCAGAGTGACCTTCGAGTCTATAGGTAGCTTGGTCTGAGGGCTACCAAAAGAGACCCACACACAATGGAAAATTTCAACCCCAAAACTCTGCAATTCTTATTTGTTCTTCCCCAGTGGAGGACATTAACAACTTTGTCTTTCTGATTCCTACACTGTACCATCTCCCAAATACCACATTGTGTCAATGAGATCAGTGTCTTAAAGACTGGGCTACAAAGTATACAGACTAGGGGAGGGAGGGGTGGCTTCAACAGTTAAGAACACTAGCAAGAGAACCCTACTTCAGTTCCTAGCACCCACACTGGGCAGCTGATAGCCACTGGTCATCAAGACCCAGAAGGTCTGATGCCCTCTTCTGGCCTCTATAGGCATCTACAGCCACATGGCACACACATACACACACATACACACACACACACACAGAGAGAGAGAGAGAGACAGAGAGAGAGACAGAGAGAGAGAGAGAGACAGAGAGAGAGAGAGAGAGAAGATGCACACATATAAATATAGATGAAGTAAGATCTTTAAAACATATGTGTTAATTGTCAGCTAGAATCAAAGGCCGTTAGCTCTGCAGTGTGTAGGCCTGGCTGTACTCCAGCTTATCTATGCGACTGGCAAGCGCAACTCCAACCATATCTTAAAGTGCTGAAATAAACCAATTCTTTACTTTCTTAAAAGACATAAACATCATATCTCATACCCAGAAGGGGCCACGATGGGGGCTTTTCTGGTTTATACACATGGTGCAAGGCATGGGGGATATTTCTCTGTTAACAGCCCTGATCATAACCTGGATTTCCCTCACCTTGGAAGCCATCTTTCCCAAAAGAGTAATATTTATAGAAAATGAAATTTAGCTTTTCAATTACACCCGACTTTCTCTTTCATATTCAAATGTCACACATAGCCCCCCAACATGTTTACAGAGTTCTCCCAGATTTCTAAACAAATACACGAAAGCAGTTCTGACATATACACATTTTAAAGATGGCTTTGCGTGCACCAAGCTATGGCCAGATGTTTAACATTCCAAGTTCCTCAATAAATGAACACGCCAGGAAAGCAAACACGAGCTGCCAGTTATTTAGTCTAAGTTTCTTTAAATGGTTTAGCATGTTCAATAACAGTATTTCATTATCAGCAGTTATTAAGGCCTTCAGAAAGGAGGTTTGTGGGACACGGGGCAGAGCAGGGTATAAATGTGGTTGTCACAGTGATTGTTTGGGGCTTTCGTTATCTGCTGTGGTAACGAGTCTTCTCTTCCACCTTCTCCATCCCAATACATATGTATTTCATATACATATACAAATATATGCATGTGGATATATATCTGAATATATCTATTCATAACAAAGCCTTGATCCCAGCTCACTGACACGATTGCTCATTAACAACCACCACATCCCCACAGTCAGTTCTGTGAGCTTTGAACCAGTTCCAATATGAGGGCTACGACAAATGGCAGCTTGGCCTTTGCGCTTCTTGTGGGGGGGGAGGGAATTTTTTTTTTTAACTGTTAAAAAAAAAAAATTGCAGAAAATTCCCCCCGTCACTGCTCCCTTCACACCGTTTCTCTCCTTCCTAAATCCAAAATATTCACTCACTAAATCTCCAAGGTTGCTGTGTTCTTATGTAATACTTAATTCTCTTCGTCTCTGGTGTTGGCTTGTGAAATGTCTTTAATTAAAAAAGCTAAAAGCTCTCTAAATCTGGATGGCAGACTCATTTCCAGAGCACTCAGGCATGTTGTCTAATTTTAAAACTCTGACAGGATACATGTAAATTTATGCAAGTTTCACAAAAGTCACAATTTCCTCCTTGAATTCAAGCTAAAGAAAATGCCCCGAGCTCTTTCCAGAACTGTTTACTTTACTGGAGAGCTCATTTTTTCCCCCCATTGTGTCGGAGGTGATTATTGTGGAGATATACCCTGTCAGCATCCTGTCTATCCAGTCAGAAGGAAGGAGTTAAATTTTCCTGATTACTGATCAAACAGACTCTTTGATCCCCCTAGCTAAGACTGTGAAACACCACTGGGGGGGAGGGGCTTGAGGATATTATCATGCAAATTATTTTGGTTGACGGTAATTAAGAAATTATATGTTAAAGAAAATCAGTAATTGTTCACATGAGTCATTAATGTGTTTTCGTTCTTTGTGAAATGTTCTGGCACGCCCTTCCTTTCTTGCTTTAAATAAGCAAGGAGGGGAACAGGCAGTATTTGCAGCTCAGCAGAGCAACATATTAATAGAAAGTTTGCTTGGAAGGGCAGCATTAAGGGACTGCAAACCTGGTTCTCGGCCTTTCTCCATATACTGTCCTTCGACCAAGAACTGTCTTTGGAGAGCTGGGATAGCCTATTAGAATATCTGAGGCAGGGTCATCCACGAGTGGGGACTGGTCCCCCTCCCACCCTTCAGGTGGTCACAACCATTGGTCCTAATGCTTAGGAAATCAACACAGAAAAACCGCACGCTCAGGGACTCAGAACTAGCCTAGCCACGGGCCATTAAGCACTTCCAGCTAATTCTGTGACTCCCTAGAAACAAATCTTCGTTTGGAACTCAACCTTTGCCAACGTTTGCTTTGGAGAGATTTTTAGATCCACAGGAAAGAGACTCCAAGTGGATGATGGGACATTTGAGACAGGCTCCCAAATGATGGGTACCCCTTGGAACGAACACCAGTTAGCTTATAAATCATCGAACCTTGAAAGAACACAAATGAAAATTACGGTTTTGTTTTTTTCTTCCTTCCCTTCTTTCTTTCTTTTTTTTTTTAAAGGCAGCCTCAAGTACTGACATGTGATACATAATAATAGTCTTAAACCAGTTCTGACATAATATCTCTGGCAGCTCCTAATAACCACAAATGATTGCTTTAGTTAAGAACTAGCCAGAAGCAAAATAGATCCATGTAAAAGTCGTTTGAGCCATAAATACCTCAACAATATTTTATGTCACTTTGTAAAAAGTTAAAGGAGCTTTATAATAATTAACAACAACAACTGAAAAAAAAAAACACGCCATGCACGGACACTGTGAAAGCTTATTATATAGACCCAAGGCTGCCAGTGTGGTGAATTATGTAGGCACCAGAGAAGCATTAAGGAGAAATAATAGCAACTTAAATGAAGGCTGACGTAATTCGTGATACACAGTCATTGGAAAATATTACAGTGTTGTCTTTTTTTTTTTTTTCTGAGTGGGTTTAATCAGAAGAGTGTGACCATAGGCTAACATAAACCACTTCCCTTTTCCACTGTTAGTAGTTGGAATTCTGGCATTTGCCCTAGCTAGCTGCAAGGTTTTTATTCACCATAATTGCTGAATCCAGACCATCAACACCTCCAGGGACTTTAACAATGTCAATTTGGAATTCTGATGGATGGACAAGCTTCCAAAGACAAAGCCCCCAAATCTCTGAAGCTGCGGGGTTGGTCCAAAATGGGAGGGTGGTATAGCCAGGGTGCTTTAAAGAATACATATCAGCAAGGGTGGCTAAGGACTGCCAACACTGAAGAATGACTCTATTGTCCCTCCTAATAGAATCTGAGATGGGGTGTCAACCAGGCACCTATCCTGATAAGAGCAAACCTTGGCCCCAGATTGTTCTGGGTGAACTGTAAGTATAGTAACACGGAGAGAAGTAAACACAGACACAGCCCAACTTGCCAATCTCATTAATACCGAATGTCACCAGGTCATGGCCGGAAGGCGTGATCATACCATGGAGTTGTCACAGAGATGGCTAGGTCTGAAGGTGAATTAAAAGTTGTCACCTGCTGTGTGGAACCCCTGATTAGGAGCAATAGCCCAGGAGAGAGTCTCGCTCAGATATGGAGGCAGGGCACCATTTAACTCTCTCTGGCGCTCACCCCATTTCTGAGAGTTTAAAGGGAAGACGTAAGACACAATCATGTCAGCAAGGCCCTCCAGCGACAAGTTCATTGAAATGTCTTTAAGTCAAATATTGATTACCTGTGCTGAGGGAGGAAAGAAGGCCTAAAACAGAAAGCAGAAAAATCTTATGTTTTCTTCTCTCCACTGGCTTCTATCTCAGCCATGAGCTGGCCTTTGCAAAGGCTATTAAGAGGAACAGAAGTGATTTCTTTTTTCTTTTTTTTTTCTTCCTCTACTTTTCTCTGCCAGCCTTGGGGTGGAGGTGTTAATGAGCTGGAATAGACTCAAAGGATGGAGAAGAGGCCTTCTAGAAGTTGGCGGCTTGGGTGAACCTACACAGAGGGGCCTCTGTCCTACATGACCAGGCACTAAGCGCCATCTTTGGAGGATGACTTACAATATCCAATATATAGCAGAACATACTATTTTAGACATGGAATCCTCCCTCCCCTAATTGAATCTATTTAAATCATTTCAGAGGTCAACTATCTGGCCACTCCTTTAAAACTATTTCAAAATAAAATGGATGGCTTTCTCTGACATTTACACTCATAAAAATGTATTTTATCTCCTCTTAACACCACAAGCCTTACTTTCTTGAAATAGCTCATCTTGGACATTATCAGTGCGTTTTGCTCCATGCACAAATATTTTGTGCATTACAATGAGCTGCAGAATGCAAAGCTTGCAAATACTTATTTTTAGACATATGGGAAAAAAGCAGGGAGAGCTAAAAATAAAGAATGAAGGAGTCACTTATCAGCGATGCCATTGGACATGCAAACACTTCTGCCATTAGACTTTTTCTTCAGACGCAGCAGAGCGTAGCACAAAACATCACTGTGAACACACACACACACATACACACATACACACACACACACAAAATATCATTTCACAACCGAAAACATCCAATCACTAAAAACAACATCTGGGTGTCATTAATAACTTACTCTACAGTTGAACTAGCCAAATAATCTGTAGCCTGACTCAGAACTTCTGAGTTTCTATTTTTGAAAGGAGGTGGGATCAGGGAAAGAACTGAACAGCGTGCCTTACTTTTGCAAACATACACGCTCTGGGTAGTTTCTGAATTTCTAGAAACGTGTGGGCACATACTAACCAGCGTGTATACACATGGGAAACACAGGCTGTTTTATGTTATATGATTATTGCCACTACCCTTGTCCTGGAGTCCTGCTTTTGTTTTGAGGAAGTTTCTACCGTAATATTGAGTTTGCTCTTTTCCCTCAGAGCCTTTGTATATAATTATTCTTACTTTGCAGACTGTGGAGAATCTGACCGTAAGTAACATCTGAGGGAAGAAGCTTCCCAGTTCAAACTTCAACAAAGCCTTTTGTATATAGCCTCTTAACACATTTAGAGAACAGGCACGCTGTACAAACAGTCCAGCCCTGAGATAAAAGAACCAACGATGTGCCTGCCATACAATCCATCGCACTAAAACACCCTAAATATTTATACTAACGGGAGTTGAAAATAGTATCAAGGAAAATGCCAAAATATTTCTACATGTTATTGGTAACAGTCGCTGGGAAGACAGATGCCAAAATCCAGCGTGGTTCTAATTCACCGGGTCCTGTCATGTGACCTGTCCTAAGCTTGGTGAAATGTCAACCGACTTACAAACTGCAGAAAATTGTCTTTGGGATAATCTATAATTTACAGGTCTCCCCCCTCCCCCCTTAAGTGCCTTGTCACGGGACAAGATACTGAATTTCAGTGCACATTTTCCCCCTTCCTTTCTAGAGTCAGTGATGTAACAACCAATGGGTTTCATCTTTACATTTACAATGATACAATTACAATGCAATTTTATCAGCCAGATGGTACATGTGACAAATGACGTCTCTACAGGAAGAGGTGTTAAGATTGATGGACCCTAATACTCCATTGGTCTACATGAGAGGGCTGATGCATCCCTTTACAACCTCAAGATGGAACAGAGAATAAATATTATCAGTGCTATGGGCCACACTAAGTCAGCCATTATTGCAAAAAAGACACAAGCCCTTAAGTGAGGTCATGTCTCAATATGAAGTTGCAAGCAGGCTGGACCAGACCATGATTGAGAGTTTGTCCAGTGAATGGAAGACTTCCATCTCACTTAGCCTCTCACCTCTGGCAGGTGCTTGGGTATTGGATGAGGGGAGGAGAAAGATCATGTTTGAGTCAGAAGAAGGGATGCAGGTACATTTGAAAAACACCCCTGGCTTCCCTTTAGGGGAGCACTGCTCTACCACCACACAAAACTCCCAGATATGCTGGGTATAAGTCAGGTTCCTGAACTCACTGTTGAATGAATTAGCCTAGTTAACAGAATATGAAACAGAACAGTATAGCATGAATCCCAGCACCCAGCTAATTAGCATGTGGAATGACTTCCATCAACGGTCAGCACTGTCATTTTGGTTCCCTCTCTCTAAGACTTCTGGGAGACTCAATGGAGGTAATGACCACAGTAGGTGCTCACTGAAGGTAATGACCACAGTAGGTACTCACTAAAGGTTAGGTAAGGTTGGCTTCGCTACGTGGTCAACTAATTAAATCCACACCGTTTCTTAGGCAGACACCACACAAACTTTATTAAGCATATAACTCAGTTCCTGACATGTGTTAAACTCTCAATAAGAGGTATGAGCTACAGTCATTATCATTCTGTTTTAATTAATCAGAATTCTCAGGAAATGAGCCATCCCATCTAATGGTGTTGAGATTTTTATGGAGAATTATTAGAAATGTCTGCTGTTGTTTCACCAATAGCAAGCAGGTGTGTGAGGACAGAGAATCATCTAGAAGGTCATTGACCCAGGGTTTATCATCTCGGGTATCGTACACTCCTTCAGTTCTGAAGTGTACACCCAGGATGGTCTACATTTGCTCGTTGTGTTAATTTTTACAAATAACCTTGTTCAAAGCCGTTATTGTAACAATTACTTTGGCATGTATTTTTTAGGAGATGACTTGAAGCTCCGATCAGAGTCTCAAAGGGATGAGAGGTCTCCAAAACCATTAAAAACATGTCCCACATTTCATTCTCTAGAGGAGTTATGGAGACCTGGAGCAGCAGATGGTGTTGATCAGGCTCCTTGCTTGGTATGTTCACATTGAGGGCACAGAGAGGTGTCCTCTCTGATCTATTGTAGCTTTTCTTCTTAATTTCTCAGGAATTACAAACATAGCTTCGAGCTCTCCACGGTCATGGCTCTGTTAGTGTACCCAGGCAAAACCATTTTATGGAGCCTGTAGTAGCTAAACAAACCCTTCCAGCTTCTACTGCAGAATTCTACCCAATGTCAGATCTCATCAAAACTGCACCTCCTCTTTGTCAGCTCCATTCTCTGTTCCCTTTATGAAGGGAGCAACTCTAGGTGTTTCCACAGCTCTATCTCGGTCTTAAGAGGGCAGAGGATTCAAATGTCGGTCACAGGGGCAATGTAAGTTTGTCCAGTCGTTATGAAAAACACTGTGGAAGTTTCCTCAAAAAGTTAAAAACAGGACTGCCGTGAAGTCCATCAGACCTGTTACTGGGTCTATCCAGAGAAAATGAAGTCATTATGTTGAAGAGAGACCCATCCTCCCAGGCTTGCTGTCACATTATGTACAATAATGCATAAGCAATACCTGTCAATGAGGATCAACTGACGGATGGATAATGGAAAGTATGGTGTGTGTCCATAAACATGGGAATACTAAGCGTCTTTAAAAACCAAAAAAGTCCTGTTGTTTGCAGCAACATGGATGAACTTGGAGGATATTGAGCTAAGTGAAATAAGCCAGGCCCAGGAAATCAGACCGTGTTGCCACTCATTGGTGGAATCCAGCAAAACTACACTAAGAAATATCAAGTAGGGTGATGGGTACCAAAGATGAATGACGGGAAGCCAGGAGATATGGGACAACAGAGAATTTCAATCCAATGGGAGGACCATGTCCAAGAGATCTACCGCAGGCACAGTGACTACGAAGACTGCTCTTTTATTTCTGAAACGTGATGAGGGCAGATAGTTATGTTCTCATCATGAAGAAATTAAGTGTACAAGAAAATGCCTATGCTAATTTGCCTTAGTCCTTCCATAATGCCTATTTTCAAAACAGCACTTTGCCCTCAACACATACATTGCAAATATATTGCCCATTGACAAATACCAAGTTGAGTACCAAGATTATTACTCATCCAAACTCTAAGAGATCAGAGACAGACTCTCAAGAACCACAGGGTTAGTGAGTGCCCTAGGATAGGGGGTTCTCAATCTGTGGGTCAACCCCTCTGGAAGTTGGACGGCCCTTTTACAGGAATCTCCTAAGATCTTTGGAAAACATAGATATTCTAGTTATGAAGCAGTATTTTATGGATGCAGGTCAGCACAACAGGAGACGCTGTATTCAAGGGTCGCAGTGTTAGGAAGGTTGAGAACCACTGCTGTAAGAGACATGATCGCTTTCTGTCTGCACTCAGTTTCTTGCCAAGGGTTACAGCCACACAAAACGCAATACCCATGGCTGAGTAGCTGACATCTATGGCTTTGCTTATGGGAAAGTAATACTGGCAAGAGAAATCCTTAGGGTTTCTCCTAAGGAAGTCATCTCAATGTCCGACGTTTTTTATGCTTAAAGATAATCAGGACAGTGTTAAGTGCACATAACACATCGTAATACTACCAAAGCCACAGAGGAAGGGATCGGAACTTCAAATAGAAAGGTCACGTGAACTTCAATAAACTCGTTTTACACAATATTGAACGACCATTAAAATGGTACTCACAAAGTGTTTAACGCGGCGAATGTTTATTTTATAATAAGGAAAATTTAAAAAATGGCAAAACAGCATACAGGATGTTCTCAAGTTACTGGAAATACTTCAACCCTGCCACTGCCCCAACCAAAGAACCAAAACAAAAGAAAACACTACACACAGATGATGACATCTGCAGACTATTGATGACTTTTGGGAAGTGGAATTGAGATACTGATGGGATTCTAAATGACATTTATAAAGGCAAGAACATGAGAGCGTTCATGAGTCAGAATCCAGCCTGACCACTTCTTAACTTTTCGTAGCTGGCGTCTTCTGCCACTTTGAAGGGCTTAGTGGGAGTTTCCTTAGAGTGAAGCTATACAGATTAGGTCATCAGATACATGGAGGGAGGTCTTAGCATAGGGACCAGCAAATGGTGCATACTCACAAAATAGAGACAATTATCGTTTTTATTACACTAGTTATTTTTCATAATAGAGATAATTTTCCACAGTGAGAA
Organism: Grammomys surdaster; assembly: GCF_004785775.1. Classification (NCBI taxonomy): domain Eukaryota; kingdom Metazoa; phylum Chordata; class Mammalia; order Rodentia; family Muridae; genus Grammomys; species Grammomys surdaster. The sequence goes on along the minus strand of NW_021604786.1, from coordinate 5,309,063 downwards.
AAATATTTTGAAAGGTGTATGAGCTGTTTTTGTCTCTTTTTTTTTCTTTTCCTCACTAAGTTATTATGACATGGAGATGAGAGAGAAAGGGAGGTTTTCTGGTTAGTGGAAAATTCTGGTTGGCTCTATAACATATGGCCACTGTGTTGACCATGGCATGCCCTCAAGCCCTGAGCTAAGAGGCAAGAGCTGGGAGTTACATTAAGAATATAGGCTGAAATCAGATATGGTGGCTCACATGTAAAATCCCAGCACCGAAGCTAAGACCAGAGAATTACGAGTTCAAGGCTAGTCTGGGTTTCATAGTAACATCCTCTCAAAACAGACAAGAACACACACAGTGTTGGGAAAGGTCAGGGTCTCTAAACATCGTTGCAGATGGACAATCCTCAGTGAAAGACAGTGGTCAACTTGTGAAGAACACTTCTGGGCTTGGAAAAGATAAATAAATGTTGAGGAGGAGGGGAATCCCTTTGAGCTAACATTTTCCCTTGAGAATTCAGTCCACCACGAGCTAAAGTTGAAAGAGGGAGGTCAATAAATACTTGACTTATCTAAGAAACTCCTTTCTTAGATAAGAATGAATGGGGGTCTGGAACCTTCTGGAATCCAGTCATGGTTCTTCTAATCATTTCAACAGATATGTTGTCCCAAACACGAGTAGACTTGATTTTAACCCCTTGGAGGACCTCAGAATCCAATGGGGGGTGGGGAATACATGTAAGCCTGATAATTTTATTAACAGGCCAAATGTTTAATGGGGGTGGGTGGCTTAAGGAGATGGTTTTTGACACGGTTTTTGACCTGCTGCCAACCTCAGTTTCACGTGGTTCCAGAATCTATGTGGTACAGAGAGAAAAGGGTTCTTGCTCGTTATCCTCTGAGCACCACACACTTGGGCAGGGGCGTGTGTCTGCTTTCTTATAAGTCAATATGGAACGTTTTATTTTTAGCAAAGAGGGGAGTGGGCTCACAAGCACTGTTTGATTCCCCAGTAAGAAGCTACAGATAATGGTGTGCTCTTGTAATCTTGGAGCTGGGGAGCGGGATGGAAACAGATGGACCCCTGGGGCTCACTAGTCAACCAGTCTAGCCTACCGTGAGAGACCTATGTTCCAAGAAGAGATCCTGTCTCAAAAACATGGCGCATGGCTCCTAAGGAACAACTGAAGCTCACTTCCGGCTTCCACACACACATGTATGTCCTAGACATAGAGGTATGACTGTACTCATGCACACACAGTGAGAGCACTCAAATTTAAAAAAAAAGCGTTGGGAAAGTGTTGAGTACCAAGGAACTGAGGACATAAAGTACAATGTTAGAAATAATTACTCTGAAGTTATTGTCCGGCCTGGAATCCTCCCTTTGAGGAGACAGTACGCCAAGAGAGCCTTCAGTTAACCCGGCAGCCTCCCTCCTGCCCTTTTTTAGAGATCTGAGGAAAGACTCAATAAGAGGCAAATCAGGTTCCCTTGTAAGAGGCCTCTCTGAGGCCTTAACCAGAGTGGGGCCTCAGAGAGAGCATCGGGGAGCACGTGTTCTTCTCAGAGGGAAGATGACATCTTTTATCGGGGAAACGTTTGCTTGTGGGAGCTGTTTAGTTGAGACTAAAAGCTAAAAACAGTAGAGCAAACAAACTCTTCAAACTTCAAGTCTAGGGCCTTTTCCAGTTCCTTCCCTGCAACAGCATCCTCTGTGAATCCTTCTAGGTCCCATTAGAGATCTGCCTCCCCCGGAGGCTTCACCAACACCGGGGCCCTGTGTTCAGGTATCTGTGAACCCTGACATAAGGTCCTCCATTTACCCAGCAGAATGTCCTGCAAAGGTTGCTACCTGGTCAAAAGTTTCCACTCAGCAAGCTTTGCTCATATCATCTCCTTTGGCCCTGAAAGTAAGAGTCTCTCAGCAATTCTTGTTCGATAGCCAAAGAGTGATGGCGGACGTGTGTGTGTGTGTGTGTGTGTGTGTGTGTGTGTGTGTGTTGAGGGTGAACAGGCTAGAGTGTGGGTGTGGCTGGGACTGACTGAACTAGAGTCTCCATGTTAGCGGTCAGTAGGTCTGAGTCTGTGTGCTGGTTTGTCAACAAAGCTACTTCAGTACTGGCTCTGTGACCCTGTGAAAATTGCTTAGTCTCTCTGAGGCTCCTCGGAGGTAGAACATGAGTCTACAGAGAGGATACGAAGCAATATTTGCAGTGGACCATCGCTCTGTGTCTCACATGACATAACCTAAGTTTTAAGTGCTTTGTGAATGGAGCCTGGTATCCCAACAACGCCCAGAGTTCTCTTTGGAACGCAGTTGGTACTCAGTGAGGGAATGGGTGAGCGACAAGGACCATGAGAATGCCCTGGTCTTTTCTGTCCATCTTGCCTGTTCTCCAGTCCTCCAAGACGACCACTGGAAAGCAATGGACCCGTAAGAGAAAAGGCAGTTAGAGAGGCTGTTTCAATGCAGCTTCTAAAGGTTGTTGAGAGCCCAGCTAGAGGAACTGAAGCCCATGCCAGCCACTGATGAGAAGGTAGCCTGAATAGGCAAACCCAAGCGGCCCCTGTGCCCAAAGCTTGAAGACTCTGCTTCCTTCCAGAAAAAAAAAAAAAAATCCCCATTACCAAATCATGGCAAGCTGAATTTAATTTTAAAAAGGGAAATGATTTATGTGCTATAGGAATAAAGAAGCGATGGAAGCAGAAAGCTTGCATACATTTCTTTTTTAAAAAAAAATTAGGCCTATAATTTTTTCATTAAAGAACGGTGCCAAGTTAGGAAAAGCGAGGTGCTCTAAGCAGAAAATTACAGAGAATTGTGTGGGGCAAGCCCTGGTAGTCTGGCAATCTGGGTCTCAGAATCCAGGATAATACAGGGCTCTTATTCTCCTCCCCCTATGACCTCTGAACTGCAAACTGCTCCATCTCTTAAAGGGTCCTTACATAGCTGCTTCTCAGGTGAGAAGGGAGTTCTGGGCCTCCATGGGGGAGAAAGCAAAGGATAGCACCGGCTGAGGCAAGACCTGGGGCAATCACCAGGAGGAGAGGGTGGTAGTTGGCACCCAGGTGCCTTGATTCTAAATCGGTGCTGTTCAGATTTTGACCCTTCCAGATCATTCTTTTTCTACCTATTCCCACTTCCATCAGTCTCTGCACGTAAAGTCATGGACACCACTGGAAATCCCTTGTCTAGAAAGATGGTGGTTCAGTTATCTGTTTCCAGTTGTCCCAATGTCAAAGGTTTGACACACTGTTTCTAACCAGGGTCTGGACTCATAGGCAGTCAGGTGGGAGGGGAAAGATCACACCACGGGATCCGAGTCAAGCGATCTCGGTTCAAATCCTGGTCTACCCACTTGCTGGCTGCGTACCATCGCTGTACGCTGATGTCTTTATTCATAATACGCAGAAGAACAACAGTGACTAACAGTGCCTTGTGTGTCCGTTCACTCATTTAACCAGAGTTTTATTTTTACACAGCGATTGCATGTAACTACTCTCCTGGTCCCTGAGCATGCAGCTGTGAACAAGACAGAAACCATGTTGTTTCCGTGAGCGAGGGCTTACCATAGCGTGTGTAGAGAGTGGGAAGACAGCCGGTAAACCAGTAAATAAACAATTACAGGAGGAATTTCAGATAATGAGGAGTTGTGGGGAGATAATAGCACGCTGGATGAAGGGACTGAGCTGGGCTTGTGGAAGAGGGACGGCCAGATTCTGTCTCTCTGCGGAGGAGACAGTAGGTCAGAGGCCTAAATGACGGTGAAGAGACTCACTCACGGTGCCTGGGGGTAGGGGTGGGGGGACGACACATTCCAAACAGACCTAAACAAGTATTTCTGGCTAGAACGGAAGCTGAATGACCTTTAGTACCCCCTCGTACCTCATTGTCCCAAGGAGCTGCCACAGAGATAAAACAATTTTGTGGGTCTTCTCACCGTGACTCCAGTAAGTGGCCATGGTTGTGCTAGGTGATATAAGAGGTACACGGTTCTAGTGACAAGGAAGAGTTCAGTAATCCTTGGTCATCTTCACAGCCATCTAGCAATTTACTCCCCTAAGGCACGGTCCATAACTACTGTGCTATGACTAAGATCTGTATGCTCTATCTTGTCATTCTCCTGTCCAAGAACTACATACAGGGTGATTAGTTTGAGATCCAGGGGAATTCTGTTTCGATTGTTTACCAGAACCAGAACTGTGCTCGGCAAAATAAGATTGAGACCAACAATAGGTGTGTAGTAGACCCTGAATGAGTGGATGGGATTGCGTTGTATGTCACGCGCCCAAGCTAGGATGTAAACATCACCAAATAGTGTCTCCAAGAAGAGAACTTAAATCAGTAAATCAGTTTCCCTTGACAGGACACCATGAATTACATCAGAGAGTATCTCCATGAGTCAGAAAGTGTTTTGTTGTTGTTTAAAGATTTATTTATTGGGGATTGAGCATGGTGGTTCAGTGGTTAAAGCATGGTTTAGAGTTCCTGACTTCAGTTCTTACGTCAGGGAGAGACCAATGCTGGCCCCTAAGAATACTTGCATGCACACGTATGTACCTACACAAAGACACAAACTGTACATGTGATTAAAAAATAAATCTTTAAAAGTTGGATTTAATTTTTTTTTATTTCATGTGTAGGTGTGTCTTGCCTGAATGTATTTAGGTATACCACCTGTGTGCCATGGAAGCCAAAAAAGGGCATCGGGTCCCCCTGGTACTGGAATTATAGATAAGCTGCCTTGTGGGTGCTGGGAACTGAATCTGGATTCCCTGCAAAAGCAGCCGATGCTCTAACCACGGAGCCATCTCTCTCTAGCTCTCCAAGAAGAATTTTAAACAGAGCAAAGATAACTTTAAATTGAAATTCATTCCAATACCCTCACTTTTCAGTAATATATTAACAACAGTTCTTGTGAGTGTGTGTGTGTGTGTGTGTGTGTAATTAACAGGGTATAATATACCCTAAGCTGGCTTAAATCTTGCAATGTAGCCGAGGATGATCTTGAACTCCTAGTCCTTGGGCCTCTAGCTTCCAAAGGCTGGAATGAGAGGCAAGCATTACTACTCCCAGACTATGTGACACTAAAGACTGACTCAGAGCTTCAACTATGCTACCAACGGAGTTGCAGCACAAACATGTGTTTTTTTTTTTTTTTAATTTAAAATATCTGGTTATAGTGGAGAATATATGGATCTTGGTTTTGTCATGGAGAATTAGTTATTTTCTAGATGAAATACTAGGTCAAGGGTTAGTCAACAACTGACAGAGTCTCTTCCCTCCGGGGTAAAGGTGGATTTATCACACCCGTGAGTCCTAACTGGTTAGTAACTCGCTGAGTCCTCTGGGCTACAAAAAGCATCCAAGTTGTTTTAAAATATCCTTTCAAGTTCTCCCAAAAGAAAAGGCATGCGCTAATTCTCAGCATTCCTTAGGTCCTGACTCTAAATCAATTCCTAGCAGCAAGATAAAATGTCTTTTCCTAAATCCCTAAGTGGGCCGGGATCCAGGCTACCAGTACCTCTGACAAGGGTGGTCCCCTCTCAAGCCCCCTTTCTACCCACGGCCCAGTGGGTGGAGCCTAGACATTAATCCTTATGTGGAATGCATCTGATGTACCTGCACCCACAGACTTACGTGGATTCGCTTCACTATCAGAACTTAAACATTTTCATTGTCTCTTGTCTGAGAGCACAGAGCATATGGGTGACTTGCTTTGACTGTAGTCTAGGGATAAAAAAGACTTTAGGAAAGTTCCAGGAGGGTATGGTGGGCTTCCTAAAGGTGGAGGGTCTTCTGCACAAATGGCTTCATGCATGAAGCCCAGCTCTTTTCCTAATCACTTTTAATTAAAGACAAATAACTACTTTATTGTCCTTTGGGAGATTGACGACCACCACAAACTGTAGACTCCCATATGTGGACAGGGGCCAGGAGTGAAGACATTTGATCATCAGAATCCACTGTGATCACAAAAGCCACTTTGCTAAGTGATGGGGAAAAAAAACAGTTTACTTGCAAATTTCCATGAGCCTTAAGACAACAATTGCCTTCCCTTCATTTCCAGCAAAGCATGTGATGTGGTCACGTGATCTTTAGAGGGGAAGAGGCAGTGTATGACTCATAATGACTTTGCATGTTTTGAATTGCTTTTCATAAAAATTCAAGGTTTCAGCCAGACAGTGGCAGTGTGCACACCTTTAATCCCAGCACTTGGGAGGCAGAGGCAGGGGGATCTCTGAGTTCGAGGCCAGCCTGGTCTACAGTGAGTTCAAGCACAGCCTTGAGAAAAGAAAAAAGAAAAAAAAAATAGAAAAGAAAAAAAACAACTAAAAAAATTAAAAAATAAAAATTAAAAATAAATAATAAAAAAATTAATGTTTTGTCTCCTCTCCTCTTTCCCCTTCACTCTTACTTCTTTTATCTGTAACACCATCATTTCAACTAACAGGAAATGAGAAAGGGCAAAGTTCAACTCAGACTCATAAGCGCATCTCTAAAACATCCCATGATCAGTGGACAACTTTACACGCACCTTCATTCTCTTGGTAAGCCCTCAGGACCCCCAGGGATTGGATTCCCTTCGGATTAGACAAGCACAGTGATTTCCTATGAACGCACGCTGAGACCTGAGTCTCCAGCAGAAGCAGGTTGATTTCACGTGTGTGAAGTGTTAGAAAGCCAGATGCAACAGAGGCACACACAGCGGAGCCGAGGAGTCCAGCCTTAGAGTGATACTCATTCCAACAGTCATCTCTTTGGTCTATTGTTTTTTTCAGTGGCCAGTTCTTCCATGGTGTGTGTGTGTGTGTGTGTGTGTATGTATGTGTGTATAACAGGGGTGACTTATTTTGAACCTGGCATGTGAATGCCTGATTTTACAGATAAAATAAGTAAAGGACCTCAAGGCATTTGCTGTAGAGAATCGGAAGGTTGAGCCCCGATCACGTGATCTCTTTGCATGGGAGCTTAGCACCCTTTTTACTGCGGTTTGCAGCCCTTTCTACACCCCATCCCCAGCGGAATGCCTGTCTCAGTATAAACGCGGCCAAGTTCTTCTCCCTGTAGGCAGAGCTCATGGTGTCTAGACAAGGACCAAATACCTAATGACAGCCCAACTCATCTCTTTGCTCTGCACATAGTTGACCAAAGTTATGTTTTACCTTGCTCCATAACACACAGACACCTCAACAGTTAAAAGCATGACTTCTGCTTCTTACGTCTCTGCAACTCAACCCCCCCCCACACACACACGCGCGCGCACGCACACACACAACCTTTTATTTAAAAGTGATCCACATCCTAAGACATTCAGTCCTACCTGCTCTTGAATACTGTCTCCATATTATTGGTATAAACGGGGCTACCTTTAGCAGTCCTCTGTTGGAAGATAGCGCCTCACTCCGTGCCATTCTGGGTGCGCCTCTGTTTGAAATTAGTTTGTCCACCCTTCACACATGTGAAATCAATTGGCGTGATAGCATTGTAAACACTGCCCATTACAAAGTGCTGGACCTTTTATGGTTCTAACAGCAAAAAAAAAAAAAAAAACAGACAAAATGTTTGCCCCACTCCCCAGCCCCCGACCCTGCGGTTTGCCTTTAGAAGCACACACAATATAAACGACAAGAGTGCATTTTAACAAAACAGAAGTCATTACATAACCAGGTAAGAGACAGAAGGGGAGCTGTTAGGAAGATGTCTGTGTCGGGAGAGGGACACAGGACAGTGGGAGCGGGAACCATGCTTATGGTAAAGATTTTTCTCAGAGGAAAACAAAATGCTATTCGCCTCAGGATCCCTGTCATTGTTATTAAAAAAAAAAAAACCCAATTTCCTAATTGCATGTGTGATACAATGAATTTTCATAATGCTTCAATGGGGAGTCTGACGTGTTAGGTTTTTTTTTTTTTTTTAAATAGTCAATTATCTTGTGCTAAGAAAGCACAAGGCAGTAGCAGAGCCATGTTGCTGACAAGATGGACGAATCCGGGTAGGATGTCTGGGCTGAAGCTGCTCAATCACCTACTATTAATATGATTCAATTTATGCTCCAGCCATAGGTTTAGATATTACCCAGCATCGCAAGCAAAGGAAGGACTTGCATAATACAGACAAGAAAGCAGATGGCGTGTTATCAAAACCCTTCAAGCCTAAAATAACCTTCCCAAGTAAGGAGGCTAGTTAATTAAAACCAGGATATATTTACTCGGTTCCGAATATCTCAATGTAAATAAAAATTAAAATGGCGCTACTGTAACATTGGATTAAATGATGAAATTTCCTCCGTTTTATTTTTCTTTAATAGTTTCTAATCAAACTTTTCATTAGGCGGCTTCATAAAATTCCACAGAGAATTTATTTATAGGGTCTGGTTGTAGATTTAAAGGGCTTACTTTTATTGTTCAATTAAAGCTCTTATTCGGTGGACAACATTAAAAAATAGCAGGGAGGTGGCCAAAGCTGCCCGCCAGTGGGGAAGGCTGTTCCACAAAGCAAAGACTCACTTCAGAGACATATTTTGATTGTTCAGGTAAGCCATGTTGGTGGACCCCAGAGAAAAACGTGGGTTCATCTCTGTCTCAAAGAGCTCATCCCTGTTTCAAAGCCACTGGCTGGTTTCTTCCCACTCCGGCGACCAGATCTCACTCATGTTTTCTCACAACCCACACTGAGGTTGACTATGGGCAGAATGACTTAAGAGAGACCAATCGTAGACCCCAGCCAATCGCGACTCAGGGATTGAATCGACTGCAATCGCCGTGTTTCTAACGGGTTTCGAAAAGACAGACCTCCGTATTTTAAAACTAGACCCAAGAAGGGAGATGAGGGAGAGGATTCATTTGGTGGACATGCAGGATCCACGTGACGTGACGTGGCATGCATGGCGCACAAAGCACTGGGGAGTATGCATCCTAACTAAGGGGGCGGAGACAGGATAATCCCTGGAGCTTGCCTCCCTGCTAGCCTCCTTACTGGGCAAAGTTCTGGACCAATGAGAGACCTTGTCTCAAACAAAACTGTGGCAGGCATTTTAGAAATGGCACCCAGGTTGTCTGCTGGCTTGTACACACACGCGCGTGCATCCTTACATACAAACGAGCAAACCTCCCCTCCCCCCAACACACACCCAGAAAAAACCTGAACCACGTTCTAATGCAAGGGTTTCCTTGACCTCATATCCTGACGCTCATCTCAGGCATCCAATGCTACCCTCAGCCACTACCACCTTCCTACCCAAATTGCTTTCTGTGACACCCATCGCTGACTTTCTTGTAACATAGTTAGACTTCCAGGCATGTTAATCCTGTCTTCCCCGTTTAGATTCTTGATCCTCAAAATAAGCAAGGACCAGATCGTATTTCTCTTTTGTGTTCCTCTCTATTGTCTAGGCCACAGAAGAAAGCAATAGATCATTTAATAAATTAGGCATCATCAGTCATAGGCAATCAGATACTATCCTTCAGAGAAGAAATTTGGAGGGATTTTTTTTGTTTGTTTGTTTTTTCTGTTTGGCAATTTGGAATTTCTTGTATCAAAGACATAGTTGTTATGTGCTCTAAATTCTGTGCCATCAGCTCCACAATCCGTCCACCTGGTGATATGACCAATAAAAACAGATTTTTATAGCCTAGGCATACTGTTACCTAAATTATATTTGACCCATTACTCAAGTTACGGAGTGTGCAGCATAGAAGATTCATCTGTGGGCCCCCTGGCACTCTGGGTTATCAGAAAGAAGCGTTTCAGTCATCTGGCAGCCTTTGCTATTAGGAACATTTGTTTAATGCCACTCACTAATTAAATCTATGTTCTTCCACCAACTGTTAGTTGGTTGGAGAAACCTAATACCACATTTTTAACAAATACTTTAATCCATGTCACTGGCACGTACTACCAGCTGGGGGGGGGATGTTAAAAGTTGTTGTCTGGAACTTTGGACATGTACCCAAGGAGGTGGGGGACACGTATGGAGGAAAGGGGTCCTAACATGGTCAAGATAAGCCACATGGTTTATGTGTCAGCATGGGCTACTTTCAAAAGAATGAACCAGTTGAGGACTGGAACTTGTAACTGTCCCATGTTCTTCTCATTTCATCTGCCTTCTAGAAGCTTGTTTAAGCACTATTTCCAGAGGCTAGAGGAGAAAGACAGGGTTAAAAAGAGAGATGCCAGAAGAAATTTCAGGAGTGCATTTACTGGGAGATACAAAAATCCTCTAACAACTACCATGATCATCGGTGAATAGGAACATCTATTTCCAACTTCAGACAGAACAGCTTTGAAACACAGTGACTAATAACCCCTAAATTAGCCAAAAAGGTTAAACCATTTTTTTCTCCATTTTATTACATTGTTAAACACTAACTTTGAATGCTCTTAAGTAGGGGAAAACATTCACTCAGCTTTAACCTGTGTTAGGAATTTAGAGACTGTTGGGTCACAGAGTTTGGGAGCAAGGAATGTGGGTGCTATTTTTTTTTCAAGTATTGAAAAGTATTGTAAATGCTCACCTGAAAGGAAAGGGTATTTGATAATCGTATTGGCACTTAAATTGTATTTAATAATTGATCTGCCACAACGAAAAGGCCATTGGACTAGTGAAAACATGGCAATATTTGCTTCTGTCTAGAAGGAAAGCTAGCAGACATACTCCCACACACATGCTCACATCATCTCTGCCTTTGGATTCAGGTGAGCTTAGATCTTAGACTCACAAAGTCCTTTGTAGTAGCCAAAGAACTCCCAAAGGCACAGACCATCAACTCTGAAAGGCCACAGTCAATTCACAAAACCGTGTAGAGGTGTCTCAGAGCTAACTGGGACCATCTGGATTTGAATATTCTGCAAATGAGGTTTCCTCTTAAGACAGTGTTAGACAATAGAATCAGGAGGTAAACCAGCTTGAAGAAAGTCTGTGTGTGTCCTTTCCAGGCCATGAGGATCTAAACCTCTTCTCTTCCTTGGTCCTCATGATGACTTGAGCAGGGTACCATCAGACCATTGATGGCGAACCACTGACACGATCCAATGTCTTCTCAAATGGATTCAGAAGACATGGCATAAGATGATAAAGCCTTAGCGTGCCCTCTGTACACTGTACTGTACAGTTCAAGGTTTCCAAAGGTAAAATGTAGTGTCTGCTAGCCCCGCCCCCTGCTGAGAAGACACATGACTAGTCAGCTAGGCCAGAATTCTGTATGTGTGAAAATTTAAAGAAGTCAGCACATCTACAATTCATGTATGTATGTATGTATGTATGTATGTATATATGTATGTATATATGTATGTATGTGTATGTATGTTTGTGTGTATATGTACATGTATGTTTGTATGTATGTATGTTTGTGTGTGTGTATGTATATATACATGCATGTTTGTATGTATGTATGTTTGTGTGTGTATGTATGTATATATACATGCATGTTTGTATATGTATGTATGTATGTATGTATGTATGTAACAATCCATTGATCAATCTATTGTCTCTCTCTGCCTTATGGTATTGAGTGGTTATAATTTATGCATTCTTATAGTACCTTATAAAATTAGAAAATTAAAAAAAAAATGTTTCAATAACCCAAGCTCTCAAAGGAAGAACATGAAGACTTCCAATCACAAAGTCCACCTTCAAGATCAACCAAGTACCTTCCAATTATATATATTGAACAACGAACACAAAATAATCACAGTTCACCTGCGCTAGACAGTGGCCAGCAAGGTGAGGAAGACACCTTATGTTGAAAAACTATGGTGTCTGGATTGGGGTAGGTGGTCACACTAAGCCCTGCTTCCCAGCACGGCTCACTCTGTGAACCAAGAGCAGCTACCCACGTGAACAAGTTATAAATAGAGTAGAAGTCAAGCACTCACCGAACTCGTCACACACACTCTCATTTTCTATGAGAGTGGGGTGATCAAAAGTATCCCGGCAGTACAGGATCTGGGGGTTTCTGCTGACCACTGCGATGCCCCCCAGGGCTAACGCGAACTGGTCGGTGAGGATGGATGAGGGCTTATCCTGGATCCGTTTAAGCATGGACCGGTACCGACAATATTGAGGATAGCTGAGCACGATCACGTTGGTCTCTTCCTCATCCTCCCCTAGAAAGAGAAGAAAACACATCAGTTACCCTCTTCCCGCCAACAAAGAGAACATTCACAGCCATGACTTAATTTCGATGGTCAGTCTAGATTTGGCAATTCAGAGACAACATCTTCTGCAAAGTCCTTACTTTTACCACAGTCTGGTAATGCCGGAATCTTCCAGAATCCCCCTTCCCACCCTCAAAGCCTGAGGCCACCCCTGAGTAGGTAGGATCACTCTGTGGCCACACGGACATACATAATAAGTGATGTCCGCATCACTTGGCGGCAGTCAAACTACAATACTCCATTCTTGAGACTTCAATGTATTTTTTTTTAGTCATTGGTGTCACCATGATAGGGGAATCTTTGTTGAGTTTCTATATAATTACTGCTTGGTCTTAGACTGATTACACTCTGTGTGTGTGTGTGTGTGTGTGTGTGTGTGTGTGTGTATGTGTGTGTGTGTCTTGGTAAAATTGTCATGGAACCCTAGAGCAGTATTCATAGACCTAAGGACTGCAACCAATATTCAGTGTTCTCTTTATGGGCCCAGAGAAAGGTTTGCGCTTCCCGCTCTCTTGGGAGGGAGCCCAGGATCCTCTGGATTTTGTTTTGGCCAATGTGACAGAGATGTTGGTTGTTTTAAGAGCTGGTATGCTATGGACCACAGTGTCTCTTTGTCTTTGCTGGGGCCATCTGTGATGTGCAGACAGTGGCTCCTCTGCCAGTCTGGGTCTTGGAGTTAAGACAACATGGATCTTAGTTGACCCAAAATAGATGCAAACACAGCAGAAATGGTGCCTGCATTGTTTATAAGGACACAACTTGCTGGTTGCTTGTTATTACATCATGATTCACATCAACTTCATTGATACTGCCATCTCCACTTCCCCCCACACCCACACTGCTTGTCTTTTAGTGTTTCTCAAATCCACATGGTCACCTAGCACACCTCAGAGAATCCTGCTGAGAAGGTTCCTTGAGCATCCCAGAGAGTCAGTCCGGTCAGGACCATCTTAACTCAGAACACTTCAAAAACCATAGGGAGTCGTCTTCTTAAATGACCTTGACGTTAACGATAACCCACCATGTGTTCTGAATATCTGCAAAATCCAGATTCAGCCATGGACAAACCCTTCCTTCTCATTTTAAGCTTGAGAAACGGCAAGCGTTCCCTTTTGGTAGCCCCGTCACCTGTAACCCTGTCACACTGAACTCGGGGTTTCATGACCCACATCATCGACGTGCTGGTCAGCAGCTCCCAGATTTGTCGTTTGTATGTCTAACGGGGAAACACTCAATGTTTTGAGCACTTATTGTACTGCAGAGGACTGAGTGAGACAGTTATTGAGACCGCCGCTATCGTGGCCATCTGGTAACCAGTGGGAGATGAATTGGGATAGAACGGGATGATGAACATAACCAGGAGAAATGCAAGGTGTTGCCTGTGACCTTTGCACACAGGAGGCTGACACCCAGATGTATCTCTAATTACACTCACTTAGCTCTGCAGCCTGGAGGCTTCTCCACAAACAGAGCTGCTCAGCTGCTTCTAGCGGGATGTCTTCGTGTGCCTTGCGCTTCTTAGACGCCTGCCACTTTGTCAGCTGGCAAACTTAGAGGGCAGCTAAATGGAAAAGAGGTCTACCAATGAACACTAGCCCTGAGATTCTGCAAAGCGTGACACAGTAGGCAAGTTGAGATTCCCAAGAGAGACTGAGACACTGTCAGAAGCCCACACTACGTATGTGCTAACCCAAGGAGCCCGTGCGCCACTCGTACCAACTCTTGTTTCTATCATTACACTGTGTTTGTTCAAGAATTCGAGAGAATACAACCAGAAACTGATGGAGCTCACTCTGTCGGGTATGCTCAGCACCTACACCACTCTCTGTAGGTAGAAAACCCTGTGTAAATACCTCATGGTCCCTGAGTTTACTTTAGGAGTGCCTTTGACTTCCTGGGAAGACAAGAAAAGCATACCAGTCTTTCTAAGCGTTTTAGAAATCAGATGGAAGGCACTGTACTTTCCAGAAACAGAGGCAGAAGGAAAAGCTGCTTCTGAGTTGGTGTCTTGAGAGATGTCTTGAGTCACGTGTCTATCCCATTGCTGTTCTTTCCATCATTCCCCCGACTTCCCTTGAGTACTTTTTCATGATGGTGCTCTCTCTGCCCTCTTCCCTAATTCCCTGTTTGGGATCCAGTCATCTCTCAGACTAACTTCTGTGCTGAAACATGGTCTCCCTCTGATCTCTGTATCTCATCCGGGCTCCCAACACCGACTCTGCCCTCCTCATGGTTTCTGGCTTCTTCCTTTAATTCTTGAAGAGCAAGTCCTACTGCCACTTCACAGAGAGGTGACCTACAGATGTCTACTTCGTCAAAGAACAATATTCTTAAAGGTTGTCCTGGGAACGTTATCCAGGATCTCACGGGATACTTGAAATGGGGTTAGAGTCTATGTGCCACCCAAAAGGACAGACTTGGATTCTTTAAGAGTAAAGTACAGGAATGGATATTTTTACAAGCACTAGGGCAAGTTTATGCACTCTAGACTTCCAAGCAAGTAATTCTGAGTCAGATTTTTTTTTTTGTTCTTGTTTTGCATAGACTTACAGTGGCTTACTTAGCTTGGGTTTTAAAATACATGCATTTAAAGCAGAGTTGTATTATATGTAACACTTAAAGACTTATATTCATTGCTGCATATGTATTTATGACTTATACATAATATATGCTATATATTTAAAATGTATTATGCCGTACCATATCACAATATAACACGTTGTATAAGACATACGTGGTTACATTGTTATATGTAAATTTGTTATATAATAGTACACATGTATATTTGTTACATAACACACAACATAATTGTGTGCCAACATACAAGTGCACATATATTAATATATGTAGCCATTCTGCATATATTAATACTATATTAATATATATACATATATATGCACATACATATACTTATAACAGTCATATGTATGTTTTTAGTCTTATTTCTCTTTTCAAATCTACCAGGGCCTAGAATAAAATCCAGGATTAAGTTTGCCTGCCTCTGCCACTTTTTCGCGATTGTTGGCAGGTATCACAGGAGACACCATATTAAAACAAGCCAACAGACAAACCCTTCACTCAAACCAGAAAGGAGCAGGCGCAGTTGATGTGCTCAAAAATAGAAGGAGCACTAACACTATTTCTGGTACCAAGAGTAAGATATTACAGTTAAGGAAGAAAATTTTTCAGATAATGAGTCTTTTGTTCCTCACGGAGACCCCATAGACAACATTACAAATTTGTGAATACTCCCCAATGTAGAAGTGACAAAATATGAGTTGCAACTCACGAGATTATCTCCATGACACTGGAAGCCCAACCTTTTAACCTTTTAACTCTTATGACAAAATGCCTCAAGTTTTATTATTATTTATTATTATTATTATTATGTTATTATTATTATTATTATTATTATTAACTAGTTTATAGTACTAGGAGGAAGATGACAAGCTTTGGTTAGGTAAAACAGGAGACTTCTTGCTCACAGACAACTGATAACTTCACCCACCTATGAGCCAGAATTATTCCACTCTGGCTAAGTTTGTGTGTGACTAGAGGGTCTATAATGCTGACTGTAGACATTTAAACTATCAATGTGATTTTCACATAGCAACTTCCTAACCAATCGAAGGGAAGAAGCCCGAAGCCTACATTTGCCAGCCTAATGCTCTTGTCTTCTCTTCCCTCATTAAACTCTCTCAACACCAGGAGGCCAAAGGCACAGCTGGGGTCTGATCTAATGTGGCAACTCCGGGTGATGCCAAAATCAAAATAATGCTAACTCCATTGCTCTTGAACAGAACCACCTATTTGGACCAGAATTTTGGCATCGTTTGGACAGAGGCAAATTTCCAACCTTGTAATTAGCCATTCCCAGAGGAACTCCTTTTCATATTTATAAAAACCATAGAAAGCCCAGGAGACCCTCAGCCCATATAGACGGTAATAGAGACTGCCAGGGAGGAGAGCTGAAGAAAGGAGGAACGCATGAACTGGTATGGACGTAAGACTTTGCAAGAGACTTACAGATCTTAAGTTCTATGATCCTTTAACTGCTTCCTAAGCCTCTACATTAAATCAGCTTCCTTCTGACACAGCCATAAGAATATTAAAGTCTTCGAGGGCTGGCATGTTCTATTTCGCAACAGCACAAAGGGGAACAAATAGAGGCAAACGGCCCCTTCAAGAATTCTTACAGAAATCCTGCAGCTAGACCCATTCTTCTTTTCTCCTTTCATAGATTCATAAATACTCTGATACATGAAACAAGGGCCACTAATAAACGTAGTCCCCCCCCTTTTCTGTTTCACAAGAGACTTTAGTAGAGAAATCTGCGAACAAAGAATGGATAAATTGCACATTTGTTTAGCAAAAGACAAACAAAGTGTTCTTGGAACAATGATTTTCTTTCAACCACACCCACATCAGACAAGAAACTTCAGAACTAACCGTACAGAGTAATTTTCTAGAACATTCTAGCTCCTTGGGTTATGTATCCTTTTTACTTGATTTTACTTAGTAGAATATAATCAGCCAAAAGGAAAAAACAAGAAAAAGATTGGTACTTAAGATTGGCATTGTAAACAATGGTTATGGTATTTTATTAAAATGTCATCCTGTTTCTCCAGTCCTCCTCCCCAGCAAAAATGTGAACATGCTTAGCTTTAAATTAAATATTCAAAGGGAATAAGAGTCCCACAATGACTAAACCTCATTTCAACTTCAATAAAGAGAACTTTTAACTTGGCCTATTAAAAGTTAATACCTAAAGTACAGGGCTTGTAATGCTCCCCGAAATGGCTCTAATCCTGCGCTTATATAATAATTACACGTTTTGTTAACCTCTCTCAATGTCATTTTTTTTCACTTATTTATATATTTTTCAAACTCCCAAACAGAATTCCACAGAGAAACTGTAATTATAATCTGAAACTCCACCTCGACTTGTCAAACAGTAACTGTACACCATGGAGTGGGGTGTGTGTGTGTGTGTGTGTGTGTGTGTGTGTGATGCGGGTGGGGTGGGGAAGGGGGTGGGGGAGGGGTGGGGAGGGGCGGGGCGAGCATTCATCCTGTGAGTTGCTCAAATTGTCTTTGTATAAAGAGATGCATGAAATGGCAAGCACAATAAATTACTGGAGCGTAGACTTTTCAAATATCCATAATGCTCCTCTCTCCCCCCCCCCCCTTCTTTTTTTAAACAGTTAATGGTGGCCAAATGTGCAGGAGGTTGAAAACATCCATTCTAGAGGAGAAATTTGCTTTCATCTCTTACATAACATTGCAGAAACATAATTTTATCCTCCCGGCAGGGGTAGGGGTGGGGGTGGGGTTGTTTAGGAATCACTACACTGTATGTTTACTGAAAATCACCACCTAACATCAGAAAGCCTGAAACAAACAAAAAAAAAATCTTCATAAAACCCTTCACACTAGGACTTTATAGAGCTTGGTGGAAAAAATATGCATGTCCTTTCCTGTGCCTAATTACCTCAACTGAAAATTCTGCCAACTATTTTGCCCTTTCGTTCTTGTAATCGTATTAGGGCAAATGGGTCTAGACGCCAACAGAAACAAACATTTAAAGATTTTTTTTTTTCACTTAAAAAGATTCCAAATCTGTATGGAGCTCGGTTTGAAACACAATGTCCTTCAGGCTTGCTTCACAGACAACCTACAGTTTCCTTTCTTTGGTCCCCTCCCCCAGGCAGAGATGAATTTGCTAGAGTTACAAAAAACCGCCCGATGTCTACTTTTGAAACAATTTAAGCAACATCGTGTCAATAGGAAGGGCTTGCCCAGTGATCTATGCAGCCCGCTGGCTGTTCCTTTCCTACAGGAGACATTCCTTTCTCAAACCTTTATACTTTCTGCCTGCTCCTAGCAACCAACTAAAGGCAAGCCCTCAACTTTGTGTACCTGGCAGCGGTCCAGCCCTTACTCCAATTGACAATTACACTGTTTCCATTTAATTGTGGTTCTGTTGTGACAGAATATTTGTCATAATTAGGCATTTCCTATCTTCTGTCCATTCATCTTTCATTATTACCGAACATGATTTTTCTTTTTTTCTTTTTCTTTCTTTTTTGTTTTTAATTTCAGAAAACCCAAGCACAAAAATCCTACAGATAAGAGCAGCTACAGCTGTTGCTATCATTACCAACATTGTAGCATGCAGGGTGGAGAGAAAAAAAAAAAAGAATATAATTTCTCGGAAGGTAATTTTCCTTTCAGTGTTAAGTGCTTTTATTCATCTTACAGTTACTCAACGACTTCCTGTTCTAATTACAAGACATTATACAGAAGAGACATTTGTAAAAGGGGGAAAAATATGCAAGCAGGGTATGTGACTAAATAGCCCGAATTTGTTGAACCGTTTTAAAATTCCAAAGAAAAAGAAAAAAAGAAAAATCATCAACTTTATCAGTCCCTGGTTGTGGTTATGTGTTGATATGGTGGGGTACACTCACTGTGTTTCCAAATCTCTCTCAAGGCCTCAGAGTTAGTTCTCCCGGTCGAGACACATCAAAGGAGAAAATACATTTGTAGTGAAACCATGGTTGAGGGAGGAAGAGGTTTTTTTTTTTTTTTTTTTTAAATTCTCCCCCCCCAACCCCCATCAAAGCTGTTTTACTGGAGGCAGGCCAAGACATGTAGTGGAAAATATTAATAACAAAAACAAATTAAATGCCTGATAAAAAGGGGCCAAGAGCAAGATTCTATCAGGAATAGAAATGAAAAGGCCACAAACGACTTCAGGAAAACACTATGTGACGTAAATGGTACATCAGGCTTGGACTGTTGTGGTTATTTTGAGAATGGCTGGTACTGTAAGTCAGCTGACCTGCCCTTAACCATTTTGTAATTCTCCATACAGTGAGTGAGTGAGTGAGTAGGGCAGCCTGAGATTGCTAAGACAGAAAACAGACCCAGGCCCACAGAATGGGCAATAAAAAGATAATGTACTTTTAACCTAACAGAACAAGGAGATTGGCTTTATTAACTAAGAAAATGACTTTAAATGGTCCCCAGCTTGTCGTTTGTTTTGATAAATGGAAAAACAGATCTTCCCAGGATAGGCAACAAAAACATCACTGGAAAACTTTAAAAAAAAAGAAAATAAAAGAAAGAAAGAAAGGAAGAAAGAAGGAAAGAAACAAAGAAACAAAGAAACAAAGAAACAAAGAAACAAAGAAAGAAAGAAAGAAAGAAAGAAAGAAAGAAAGAAAGAAAGAAAGAGAGAGAGAGAGAAAAAAAAGATTTCATGGGGAAACACATCAGCACATCAATACATGGTTGCAAACGAACAAAGGACATTTTAACTACATAACCCAGGGTTTTAGCCAGCTGTATCAGAAGACATAGCTTAAACAGACACACAAACATAAAATTAAGGATTGCTGTGTGAATATCATTTTTTTACCCTGGACACTGCTTCGTCTCTCAAGAAAGAAAACAACGCAAAGCTAAATTCAAACCAAATGCAGCCATCACTCTTCAGTAGCAAACGAAGCCACCGGGGAACCAGCCAGCTCCACCTCCTTGGTCCCTCCCAAAAGGCCACTGTGAACAAGCCAAGTTCAGGAGCCTTTTTGAATTCCATCTTGAAAATTTTGCATCTCATTTACATATGATCATCTCAGCCAAATCAAAGTGTCATACAAGACAGGGATTATACAATAAGTCCAGGTACTGGGAGATCACGTGCTTGGACCTTGCTGGAACCTAGGGACCTGACCTACCTTGAATTTGCCTCCCTTTCAAACAAATTAACCTCTTAATAAAAAACATTTCTGCTATTTTCACTTATTTGTCTGTGTGCACATTTGCACCTGTGTCCAGGTATCTTCGGAGGCCAGAAGAGGACATCCGGTTGCCTGGAGCTCAAGGTGTAGGCAGATGTGAGCTGCCTGCCTAGTGCGGATGCAGGGAACCTAACTCAGGTCCCTTTGAAAGGGAGCAAGTACTCTTTAACTGCTGAGTCGTCTTTTCAGACCCCCAAACACTCATTCATTCTTAGTATAAGTGAGTGTGAAGAACTCATCGAAGAGGGAAATAGAATGTGCACATCAGGTTCCAAGTTCTGGGCATAAATTTGTCCCAGTCCAAGGTCATGCAGGTAATTGTTTTCAGAGGTTAACTTATGTCATCTCTTTACTGCCTAGGGACCCAGGTGAGGCTGCCGTCCTATCACATCTGAACTTAAAGTCAACTCTCTTAGCTTACAAAGGAATACTACTACTTCAAGATCCAATCCACCCTGCAGTTACCATGACCACATTCTTATACAGGAAGAATCCAAACTGCTGTTAGCTGAATCAGCATCCAAAAGGAAGATAGCTTCTGTTACCTTTTTCCTTGCTCCGTACCACAGACACACACACACACATCCCCTGGGACGAGCCACACAGTATTTTTATTTTCCCAGTTGGGTCTTACATCAGCTGTCGCTGCAGAGATCACTCTTCCATGTCTGTGGCAGCTTGGGTAGACCCTCGATATTGGGGTACTCTGCCGAGTAAACCCAAGCAAGGTGCACTCAGGACAGACAGATCGATAGCTGTTGTCAACATCTCCGTGAAAGTTTCCCACGGATTTACACTTGTGCTTTTTTTCTGAAGGATACATTTGGCTGATGTGGTGATTTTGTGTGTTTCCTTTTGAGTTATCCAGATATGGAAGTGATGGTCCCTTGTTCAGTTAGCTACAGCAGTGTAGGAGGGTTCCGATAACTGTCATTGACATCACAAATGCAGTTCACATTTCTAGCTGAAATGGCCAGAATGACTGATTTTATATTAAGCAATGTTTTACATGACAAAGGAAGGATACTTCTGGTGAGCATTATAATTTCCATGTAAATAGACTATTAGTTGTTATTTGCCTTTTTAGAACTATATGAATGGATACGATATCTATTTGACTAAAATACACCATGTATTTATATATGTATATATGTATGTATGATACATTATGCATGTATAAATGTATGCATGTACAGATCCATCTATTTCTTTCTTTCTTTCTTTTTTTTTTTTTTTTTGGTTTTTCAAGACAGGGTTTCTCTGTATAGCCCTGGCTGTCCTGGAACTCACTCTGTAGACCAGGCTGGCCTCGAACTCAGAAATCCGCCTGCCTCTGCCTCCCAAGTGCTGGGATTAAAGGCGTGCACTACCACTGCCTGGCAGATCCATTTATTTCTATGTATCTATCTATTATCTGACTATAATTAGACATCTATAATTTTGAAGGGACAACAAAGACACAACCCGTCTTGAAAAGAAAGAAGTGGTTAGGAAGCCTTGTATTCCCAGAGTTGAAAGTTAGTGCAGAGTTACTGTACTAGGAGAACACCAGGGCTGTGGAGATGAATTAGGAACAAATAGCACTTTCTGTGCAAGTAAGAGAAGTTCAGTTAGAGTCTCCTGCACCCACGCAAAAAGCCAGACATGGCCATGTGTCTGTATAACCTCAGTGTTAGGATGCCAAGACTGGTGGATCCTTGGAGCTCTCTGGTCAGCTAGTCTAACTGAAATGACAAGCTCTGGGTTTACTGAGAGACACTGTTTCAAAAAGTAAAACAGAAGAAGACACTCAAAGTCCTCCCGTTGCCTTTGTATACATACGCACGCTTGGATGTGTGCGCGTGTGCACACACACTCATGCACACACACACACTCCATGGAAGAAATAACTGAATGTAGTACTGAAATACAGATGGAAGTAGGCAATTAATAGCAAGGTACGGGAAGCTTGGAAGAAATATTCATATGTTCATACCCACGGTCAACTGATTTTTTTTTTTTTTTGAATGAGGAAGGGAGCTTCTCTCCAAAAACAACAGTAAGAAAACTGGATCCACTCAGGCAAAAAAAAGCCACGAGACCTTTACTTCGCATGGATTCACGCGGTAGCTAGGGCTGGACGAAGCACTGAAATGTAAGAGTTGGAACTCTAAAGTTGTTAGACGAGTGAAGATGCGAAGATCTGGAGGACCTTGGCCCGCTGGCATGATTTGTCAGCACAACAGCTGAAAGAGGTTTGATGAAATCTAAACCTTTTGTGCACTGTAGATGCTATCACAGAGCAAAAAGATGGATGTGGGATGGGAGAGAACATCTACAGAGTTTATACATATATACATACTTGTATCATACATACATATATACATACATATATACATGTTTATATATACACATACATATATGCATACATACACATATATACATATATACATATATACTTATATACATGTGTGCATACATATACACACATATATACATATGTACATACCTATGTACATATATACATATATACATAACACATATATATATTTATATACATATGTGTAGACATATACACACATATATACATATATACACACTTGTGTACATATGTATACACATATATACATACATACACACATATATATATACATAGACACATATATACTTGCATATATATGCATATATATATATATACACATACTTATTTATATACACATACATATATACATGCTTACATTTATATATACACACATATATACATAAGTGTGTTTAAGAGATTCATAGCCAGAATATATGAAAAACTCTTGAAAGTCAATATCAAAAAGACAAAAAAAACCCCTCATTAATTGATGTTGTACCCCAGAATATATGCAAATAGAACAAAGGAAAAATGGTCAGCATGATTATTACTCTATAAAGAACATGATTCAAAACCACAAGGAGTAATTCTTTCCCACTCATTAGAATGGCTACTGTACACAACAACAAAAAATACCAAGTGTTAGTAGCTTGTGAGAAACTTAGATCCTCCTGCATTGGTGTAAAATATATCCATAGTAGAGAAGCCTCTGACCATTTCTTTCAAATACAGGATTACTACTATATAGGCAGTCATTAATTCCATTCCTTGGGACACACCCATGGTAATTGAAAACAAAACCAGGTATTTGTAAGTTGGTATTGACAACAGCATTTCCCAGTAGCCAAAAAGTGGGAACAGTCCCGGTGTCCATCAGTAGGACAGGCTAACAGCATGAAATGTGACTGGATGGTGGGATGTGGTCAAGCCGTAGAAAGAAGGCTGGGATGTACGCTCAATACTGATGAACCCTGGTTATTTCATGCTAAGTAACAATCCAAACTCAAAGGGCAGATATCACACGTTAATTCACAGAGACAGAAAGTAGGACAGAGGTCGTCAGGCCCCGGGAAGTGCTGGAGGTAAGGCTGGATGAATGAAGAGTCATTGCTTAATTGCTCAGAGCTTTGGAGGGACGAACGGGTTGGAACGGGTTCTATTGATAAAGAGTATGGATCATCACATATGAAAGACACAGTTAACATTTCTAGCTAAAATGCCTAGAATGGCCGATTTTATGTTAAGCGTATTTTAAATGATAAAGAAAGGGCATTTCTGGTGAGCCTTATAGTTTCCATGTAAATATCCTCTTGGTTGTTTTGTGTGTGTGTGTAGAAAGATGTGTCTCTCAATCAATAAGTAGAATATAAACTCCTGCGGGGCTCAGAATCAGTGTCCTGATTCCTCGCTCCAGACCTTTGGGAGCGCAAACAAATTCAATTAACCAGCAGACAGTTTGAGATAAACAGATGACCCTCCCATCAGAGGATGAGCAGTCATGTGACAGTTCACCCTGGGCTCTGAATCAACAGCTCTTCCTAAAGAGCTAAAGGAATGGGAAGAGAGCTGTCTGTGGATGGCAGACCTGTCCAGAGGAAGGCTCGTGAATTTAAGCAGTTATTTGATATCTCTATGGGTCTCTCTCCCTCCCTCCCTCC
>NW_021604786.1:5242971-5284717 GCF_004785775.1 Grammomys surdaster | reverse complement strand
CTCCCTCTTTCTCTCTCTCTCTGCCTCCCTACCTCTATCTTCCCCCTTCCCCCTTGTCTCTGTCTTTCTGCCTCACTCTGTATCCCCACTTGAAATTTGGACTCTCACCCCTCAACTTGTAAGCCTTGTCCAGACTCCCGCACTGACTTCTGGGAGTTGGAACTCAAGGAAACAGCAACACTGTGGTTGAGTTTGTTCTTTCAAGTTATCACAGGCTCCTGAGATACAACATGGAAGGGAGAGCAAAGGTCTCTTTCTCGCCTCAGTGACTCATCGGAAGTCAGCACAGGAGCTTGTGAATGCCTCACCTGAGGGTACCAGGGTTTCTGAGGGGAACCCACAGAGGACAATGGCAGATCCTGGGCTGCATCTTATTCCTCAGTTCACCTCCCTGATGAGCAAGCATCCTACTAGGTTGAGGATAAACGCAAATCCCAGCGCTGCTCCGGAGGGTTTCCCCGCTAGGTATATCTTGGCACCTCAAGCTACAGACTCCTGATTTTTAAATTCTTGTATGTTTCTCTTAAGCAGAGACCACGGCAGTGCTTAGGGCACGGTGGCCTGGTGTTAGGGTGCTGTAAATCAGAAAAGTCAGAACAGTAAAGGTTAATGATGCTGATCACTTCCAGTGTAGCCAGAACGCTCTGCAAGCCTAGCAGAGTTTCTTGACATGAATTGGATAAATTGATGGATTAAAAAAAAATGGTACACGATTTATTTGGGAACCTTTACGCTTTACTAAATGTACACTTTACAACGTAAAATCTTATCACATCATTGGCGATGTTTATTCTAATTATAGTTAACCACTGTCTTATTTCATTCTCTATCATGTTTAATGTTTTCAACATGTACAAAGCAATGCTTTATACAACCACTTGAAAATGCAGAAAGGAATATACAGAATGTTTTTAAAAGCCTTTAGCAAGTCACTGCTCATCCTATGAAATCAATCAAACGTGTATTCATCAAATGTGTAATTAACATTAAAAAGATAAGGTCTAGAAAGGTGAAATTAATTTAAGTTTATTTTATCTAGTTAGAAGGATCTATGCCGGGCAGTGGTAGCGCACGCCTTTAATCCCAGCACTTGGGAGGCAGAGGCAGGCGGATTTCTGAGTTCGAGGCCAGCCTGGTCTACAGAGTGAGTTCCAGGACAGCCAGAGCTACACAGAGAAACAAAAAAAAAAAAAAAAAAAGAAGTATCTAAAATATTACTTCAATATTACTTCAATAAATCAAAATGGAAGGATTCGGTCTAGAGCTTACATTTTTTATAACAAAATTCTGACATCTGGAGTGTATTTTATATTTACAGCATCTTTTGATTTAGACAAGTCAAGTTTCAAGGGATTAATCGTAAGAGCACATAACTAGTGGTTGCCATGTTGGACAGAAAAACGTAAGCATCTCCCAAAGTACAAATTTGGAGGCTTCCATGTTAGACAACATGGCCCTGAAGGGGAACCACGGGGAAATAGGGCTGTCCTGGGGACAAGACACTCCTCAAGATGCCTTTGGGTCTTAGAGCCCAAGAAAACAAGAGTTTCAGACACACAGCTGGAAGAAAAGCCTATAGTATAATGAGGTACAATGGCCAGATTGGTGTCTGATACCCAAGATCCCAAAGAAGCCAAGAGATAGCAACACTGTTGCTATTTTAATAGATCCTTTCTGCTACCTTTTGCTTCCTATAATCCAGTGGGTCACGACCCCCGCAGGGATCAACTATTTTGCCTATCAGATATTTACAACAGTAACAAAATTACAGTTATGAAGTAGCAATGAAATAATTTTATGGTTTGGGGTCACTGCAACATGGGGGAGTGTATTAGAAGGGTCACAGAATTATAGAGGTTTACAGCCACTGGTATAAAAGATGTGACAATTATATCTATTTGTTTATAAGACTTGCTACCGTCAAGCCTGCCAGAGCTCTGTGCTGTGTGTTATTCCTTCCCTTTTCTGGGACTTGTTGCAAATGTACCTGGTGTCATTTCCACACACCACTTTCTGTTTCCTGTTCTGACTTGGGAAGAACACCAGTCAGAATGGGTATTTTTCTATCTCTTTTTTTTTTCCTAGAGTATGTAATACTAAAATTAGTTTATCGTCTGAAGAAGATACTTGTAAAACCCACTGGAAGACGAGACCACGGCTCAAGTTCATGGCGAGGTGACTGACCATGGAAAACACATCACACCTTTAATAGACTCTCAAGTATACGCAGAAGAATGTCACCGGGACCTGATGACACAGACAGGCTCCATTCTACTTCCCCTCCATGCAGGTTTAGTCCTGGGTAAGCTGAAGTCTGACAGGGAGGTGGCTATGGCTCACTTACATCACTTGTATAGCGTCTTCCAGCCTCAGACACTCCTCTTCCATGTCTTCTTAGCGCCCAATATCCAATATTCAAACCAACTCACTTTTACTCATCACGAGGCAGTAACCAAGTAGCAGACAAGCGCAGACGGACTTGTCACAATTCTGTGGCTTCGTACCAACAGTCCCCGTAGCCCCGATGGCTGTTTCGGAGCTATCTCGAATTTTTCAGTGAAATGACGTACATGTGCAAGGCTAACAAACTGAACCAAATCCCAGTGTCAGGTTTGTTTGTATGGATAAAGTTTTATTGCAACACAGTTGTGCACATTTGCTTAGTGTGTCTATGTTCACCTGTGTTCCAACAGCACAGTTGTGTATTTAGGAGGTTGTGAGGGGTTGTGACAGACGAGTGTACGACCTATACATCTAAAATATTCACCAGCTGGCTTGTGGCATGCTCACTGTAGATTCTATTATTATTTCCGGAAATGGTATTTGGACCACCGGAGCCAGCTTACTTTCAAAGCTACTACAGTGACCCTGTAAACACACAACTGTACTTATTTTATTTATTCAAAGTGGGCTCTCTTTTCCGGATTATGGGCTGTTTGAAGGGTGGAAACTAGAGTTGTGAAGTGTTTGAATTTAAAGCACTCTGGAAACAAGTGTATTACATGACAAAGGACCAGGAAGATAAATACCTCCCCTACGAGAATAAGAACCCGAGTTTGAGACCCAGAACCCGTGTGAATTACAAAACTCAAAATAGGTACAGTGGTACACACTTGTAATCCTACTGCTAAGGAATCAAGGGACAGGATGATGGGCTCCCCGAAGCTGACACCCCTTTTCTAGAATATACTATGGGAAGTTATTGTCCAGAGCCCCACTTTTCAGATGGAGAACACGCGGCCCTAAGATGTGACTTATCAACGGTCACACCGGTATATACACCTCAAGGATGGGACCTGTGTGTCTACATGTGCTGCTGTTGCCATCTCAATGTGCTGAGATAGTGTTCTCAGTCACACACTAGTGGAAGAAGCACCTGAATAACCTGTCACACACACACACACACACACTCCATGTTAGCTTGGGTTAGAATGTTCTTCTGTAAGTACTATGGAGTTGCTGCATCACAGGCAACCATGACAGGACCATGGTCTTCACCTACAAGAAACAAGACGATCTTCATGTCTTCACTTGCGAATTACATCCAGGACGAGCATACAGATATATCTTCTTTTTTTTTTTTTTTTTGAGACGGGGTTTCTCTGTGTAGCCCTGGCTGTCCTGGAACTCACTCTATAGACCAGGCTGGCCTCGAACTCAGAAATCCACCTGCCTCTGTCTCCCAATTGCTGGGATTAAAGGGGTGCGCCACCACCGCCCGGCACAAATATATCTTTACTGTAAATGATAACATGATAGATCTCTTTACATCGAACCCCATGTATTCTTTCCAGAATTGAGGAGAAAGTCATTTGGCCTGCTTGGTCTAAGATTTTTGTTTCTCTCAAAAATCCCATCAAACAACAGTTCTCTTATTTCTTCTATGATATATATTTGCTTAGAACAGACACAAAATTATCCTACCTATATAGAATGCTAGGACATGTCAGAGCACACAGCAAGGAGGAGAGTTTGTGTGAAAATAAGCCGAAAGTTCACCCCGACTACCCAGCCGTGACAGTAAGTATGTCTCCCAACACAAAAAGAAGTGAGAATGATTACATTTTTGTCTAAAGTGTCTCATTACGTCGGTTTAAATGAGATTTCTAAACCCGCAAAAAGGAAAAAAATCATAAAATACGATTTGTTTCAAACAAGACGATAAAAAGACAGGTAGCGAAAGCCTTCAGAAATTCTAGTTAGTGAAGAGCAAAGCTTCCACTGCTGTGGACGGCTGACAGAAGTATAATGGAGTTCAGCGACACCCTGGTCAGGTGTTTCTGCTTTTGCTTAATGCATCTTCATGCATCAAACATCCCATAGCAGACAGGTGTTAAGAGACCCGGATCGCAGGATGTACACCACGGGCATTGAGATCTTCAACTTGACAGACCTGTTTCATCTCCGACAACATTCAAGCGCACAGCCTCAGAAACATGGTCTGCAATCTCCCACACCTCGCCAGGTAAGATACGGTCCCATTTGCGAGATGCCAGCCGTGTTCCCTGGTGTTTATCCACATGGCAGTCATCACAACGCTTTGACACCAAACCTACAGACACAATGACAGTCACACATCCCAGGCGCCTGGCCAGAATGTTCAGTTATTGAGCACGGTCGTGCCAGGAAAACGGTGCCTCTCGTTGAACATATGCTCTGGACAGGCAAGCGCTAAGCCTTCAGTGAGTCTTTAATCACAGCAGCAACCCCAGGAGGGATAGCTTTGCTGCTTCCAACTCATGCACGAGGAAACTGAGGTTGAGAGAGATTATGCAGCTTGTCCAAGGTGACCTTACTCTCCACCCCAGGACTGTCTGATCCCACAGACCACTAAGGTAGCTATTCCTCACAGGTTCTGTGAGAAGCTTCTAGCCAGGAAAGCCGGTGACGCCAAGAGAGAAGGTACAAGCTAGCTCAGAATAGAGGGATAACATTTGGGATCCAAGGATCATACTCGGAACAGAGGTCAGGAGTCATCACCCCGGAAAGCCAAGATTCTCCCTTTTCTGATGCTGTATCAGAATTAAAAGCATCTACCTTGAAGGGTACAGGAGGTAGCCCATTCTGGTTTCTCGATTAACTCCTTAGCTGACAGTTACGTGAAAGCAGGTATTTACTGAGCCCACCAAATGCTTCTGAGTTTAAGAGAGACCACTGGAAACAGGAATGTATGAACTTACAGAATCAGCAGCTATTTCTCCAAGGCTCTTATAGTAACAATCCTATTTTATTTGCAGGTGGGTTTAACGTGAACATTGTTCCAGAGAGATAAGCATACAAGGGTTCCCATCTCCTGACTTCTCTTCTCCTGAGCCCTCTCTGGCTCCACAGACATTTTTTTTTTTTTTATTGATTAAAGTGCAATTACATTATGGTTGGGGTAAAAGCAGCTCTCGAATAAATCATCTGAAGAAGAAACGGAGGAGGGGCTTACTCTGGGGGGAGGGGTTGGTAAAGTACCACTGTCCATCAGGGCTGGAGAAGCTTCTTCGTGGGCAATAATTAATGCAGTGACTCATAGCTGGTGACATGCTGAGTATGAATGACTGTTAAGTGACCAGCCCTAAATAGTGTGTCCGAATCACCCACTTTACGACTCAGGGGCCATCACAAAAAAGTGGGGGGAGGGGTTAGAAAGATCTTAAGAGATAGAGGATGGAGAGTCTCCTATGAAATACTGTCTTCTCAATATGATCATGAATACACAGCATGCACCCAAAACTAAGACACGAAGCAGGAAAAGGGCCTATTTGGGAAGAAGAAGGGGGATCCATAAGAGAACGAGAGCACCAGAGGAAGTAAATACAGTCACGGTACAAGTTATACCTGGAAGAAATTATAATAAGCTAAATTAAAATAATCGAAGAAGAGAGACAGAAATAGAGATGGTATCCCGGGAAGACGCAATATAGAAGGAGTCATGAGGCGGGGCATTGGCTTTGCAGAGATGTGCTAGTTCTCGCCACGTCTGCACTTCCGTTTCCTGCTCTGGGCACGGATAGGGAGGTGGAGCCGGGAAGGGCAGCCGCGTTGTGACTTCTGGTAACGCAGAGTCACCGTTGCCCTCCTTTTCTTCTCCTCTGTAGAAAAATCTTAACATTTCTATCATAGAACTGCCTCGCTGGGCAGTGATGGGACACACCTTTAATCCCAGCACTTGGGAGGCAGAGGCAGGCGGATTTCTGAGTTCGAGGCCAGCATGGTCTACAGAGTGAGTTCCAGGACAGCCAGGGCTACACAGAGAAACCCTATCTCGAAAAACAAAAACAAGAACAAACAAAAAAAAAAAAAAAAAGAGAGAATTGCCTGGGTAGAAAAACAAACATGTCGTCAAATATTCTATGTGAATGCCTAAAAAGTGTGGGGTTCAATGGAACCATGGAAACCGTTATCGTCAACGTGGGGTGGGGTCCTTCCTTCGGTCAAGTATCTGAAACAAGTATCTGAGATTCAGGTACTTCCATGCACGCATATAAGTGCTCCAGAAGGGGAACCTTGGATATAGTAGAAAGTGGTCAAGGTCAAGATCCAGGATGGAGAAGGAATTCGTCAGAGCCAGCAAAGATGATAGGGAAAGAAGATAGACGTACTGACCACGGGAATAGGGTGCAATGACTGTGCTGCTCAGTGGCAGGCTATCATCTCCTGCTTGAGAGCCCACGATGGTCCCAGGGAAAACAGCAAGTGTGACATCGCTAATGAGAAGAAGAGGTTAAACTGGCTTCCTTAAGGCTCAGAAGAAGGACAAAACCACTCCCCTTTGTGAGGACAAAGCCACGCCCCTTTGTGAGGACAAAACCACGCCCCTCTGTGGGGAGTTCCCTTAGGATGAAGTTTGGGCTAGAGTTCTCTTGGCCGTCAACTGCAACAGACAGCAATGTGGCTACTGTTGTCTGATGTCCTGCCTTCAAAAACAGAAAGAGGCACTGGAGTGTAGGCGTCAATAAACAAAACAAAACAATAACAAAAAAAAAATGAAACAAAACATTGACTAAAAATCAACAACTATAAAAACAGTGCATATTCAGAATTTATTCCCTACTGACTTAAAGGTCATGGTATTTTCTCCTGATTTGAAGAGATGAGAAAGCATTGTTTCGTGGGGCCTTAAAGTTACTGTGGGCTTCAGTCGTTCACGGTGCCTGCTAGGGCTCCCGGATAAAAAGGGTTGAGATCCTTGTATCCAATTTAGAAGGGCTGGGTCCCAGTCCAGAGGAGGGGCTCTGTGGAGGGAGAAAAGTCAAGAGGAAAGCTCCCATTGAGAAGGATAGATAGATAGATACACACATACATACATACATACATACATACATACATACACATATATATGTGTATGTGTGTGTGTGTGTATATATATATATATATTGGATTTCCATGATGTCTTATGGCCTTCTCTTTGTACTTGAATGTTATGCAGTGCCAAAGGCTGCTTCCCCTCTCAGAGGAGAGGTCTTGAGTGCGGGAAGCCTAGGGGCTGGAATGTTAGTCTAACGCTACAGATGTTCAAGGCAGCCCTCCCTGGGCCAGGCCCCATCCATGCTGGCTGCAGAAGGATACATAGGCTCCTGTGTTATAGGTACATCGTAGGCACACTGTAGGTACAGTGTAGGTTACTGTAGGCACACTGTAGGTACAGTATAGGCACACTGTAGGCACACTATAGGTACAGTGTAGGTATACTGTAGGCACACTGTAGGAACAGTATAGGCACACTGTAGGCATACCGTAGGTACAGTGTAGGTACACTGTAGGCATACTCTAGGACTGTAGGCACACTGTAGGCACACTATAGGTACAGTGTAGGTATACTGTAGTCACACTGTAGGTACAGTATAGGCACATTGTAGGCATACTGTAGGTACAGTGTAGGTATACTGTAGGCACACTGTAGGTACAGTATAGGCACACTCTAAGTACAGAATAGGCACACTATAGGCATGCTTTCATACCTAGCATTTCTGGGTGGTTTCTATGCCATGGACATGAATGGATTTGAACAACTCAAAATGAAAATGCTTCAAACTGCATCAGGATTCCTTCAAACCAGGTGGGTCCACAGGGAACATAACGCCCCCTAAATCTCCTACTATTCACCAAAGGAACATTCTGAAGCTGGTTTAGCAGGGACTTCCGTCCAGCCAGATGGGGAAGGTTGCCTTCAAAGGGTTGTCATGACTGCTAGCCTACCAGGCTGAAACACTGTTTCACGAAACGTGATATTCATTTCTCTCTCCTCGGTCCATCCATCCCTACCAACCCCCTTCTAGACAACACGTTTATCATAGTTTACTATAAAGCAACCCCTCCATTTCTTCCCAACTATAAATCTCCAAACACTAACTTTTGGTATTTTGACATAGTATTTCTTTCTTTTTTTTAAAAAAAATATTTATTTTATTTAAATGAGTACACTGTAGTTGTCTTCAGATACACCAGAAGAGGGCATCGGATCTCATTACGGATAGTTGTGAGCCACCATGTGGTTGCTGGGAACTGAACTCAGGACCTCTGAAAGAGGAGTCAGTGCTCTTAACCCCTGAGTCATCTCTCCAGCCCCTGTCATAGTATTTCTTGAGGAGACTAGAAACCCTTACCAGTTTGTTTCCCCAGACTCACAGACTCTCCCTCTTTACCTCCCCAGCCTGTAATTAAAGAAGGGTGTTTTGCCTTCCCTGACTACCATGGCATAATAGCTGCTAGCTGTGTGTGTCTATTTTGCTTACATTAATTCAAACAAAGGAGATCTAAGCATCCACAGTTCAGCTCCTGAGTTGTAGTAGCAGCCTCCACACCTCAGGAGTTTGACAGCAACGTGTAGGGATATCAAACTGGAAAGCCCGGCATAGGATAACCATGAGTCGAGAAAGTTCTACGGGCAAATGCCACATGAACATCCATAAAGCGAAGGACTGGGCTCCTTCCTTTGGCCACTGGGTCCCTGGAGCCTCTACTTGAAGTGTAGCAAATGCTCCGATAAACGGCTAAGAGCTGCAATTTTTCCTCTCTAAATATGGGAACACAATGCGATCGTCCAAAAAATGTAGAGTTAAAACAAGGGATAAAAAAAATACAGAAAAAAGGGGGTGCTATATTGGGCAAATTGTTTCCATTTAACAAAATAAACACAAAACCAAAAAGCTACAGTACAGCTGTCAGCATAAAAACTATTTCTTGACCCTCTGGCTGTGAAAGTGAGTGACTGTTTCTCAGAGTACACGCCCCCGTAAGCCATTCGCAGCGTCAGATGGGCAGTGAGCAAAGCCCATGCTTTGACCACACAGTAGCCTTTGGGAAGGCAAGGAGGACGCTCAGACAATAGAGCACTTTATACGCATAAAATCCTCCCACATTTTGGTAAATCTCAAAACGATGTTTCAGACATCATCCTTGTACCCATTTTCTTGGTAGGGAAAAGAAGACCAAAGATACAAAGACTTATCCAGGATGATTCGGCAGGTGCATCAGTGGAACAGATACCTAGCCTAATGCTTTCTGCTGTGGGGTGTGTGTGCGGAGGATAAGGTGGCTACCTGCTGTCTTCCATCTTATGTCAGAGTCTCTCAATGGATCCTGAGTTCACACATTCACTTAGCACCGCCAGCATGCACTGCTGCATCTGTCTGTTTACAGAGATACCCGGGACTGAACTCAACCCTCATACTTACTTAGTAAGCACTTTACCCACTGAGCTATGGTGAGTCCCACCATCTCTTACCTTTCTGTATCATCTATCTATCTATCTATCTATCTATCTATCTATCTATCTATCTATCTGTCTATCCTCTGCGTACCCATTACTTTTCCCTCCACGAATGTTGTCCAGAGCACTGACATGCCTCAAAAAGGCAGAATTGCTCTTCTAGTGCTGAGGAAAGGCACTGATTAGCTGTCCTCCTTGATAATAACTCTCGGCCTCTGTTGCTCTGAAAGGCTAATCTTTTGGTAACCATGGGCTCCAGAAACATTACTAATTTATCACCCACGAAACCATTTGTTCATGGGGTCCTCCATCTCAAACAGTGGTTGTGAAACCCAGGCGTGCCACACTGTGCTCTGGGCTGCACAGCTGCTTTGGGTTTTGAATTCTTTATTTATGGAACTAGTCAAATTAATAACTCAAAGACGTTGTTTCGGGCAAAGTAATGGACATACAATAAAACTATTCATTTCCTAAAAGGTCACTCCAGGAGATGCATACATTGTTTAAAAGTCGACCAACAATGCTATTATTGCCTGGAAATCTGAAAATGTATAATAAGCAGTTACAGCACGTATCTGCCCTAGAGACCCCAGGCTCATTGAAAGTACAATCAGAAGGCAATCAATCACACCCTGAAATTACTTCATTCTCCAAACTGTTTACACTTTTTAAGTTACAAATCTACTTTCTGCTATTTCAGCTCACGATTTACAACGGCAGATTTCGACCTCTTGGCAAACAGCCAAGCGCTAGCCGTAATGATCTGAGCAGATCAGCGTTCTATACTGGAGGGACGCGCATGTAAATTTCCAGTACGTCTGCAAGTAATCAACCCTGCTGACTACAAATGAGACCGTCTCGGATTTATTTTAGGAGAAATATCTTAGAGCTGTACTTTTTTATCGAGGCAAAAAAAAAAAAAGCCTTTAAGAGGAACTCTGAGATTACTCAAATTATTGTAAATAAATGGTTATTTGAACAATATGGGGGGGAAAAACAGAGAAATACAAACCTTATTCCAAAGTGAATATTTCAGCATTCCTATTCCATACTCTCTTGTGGTGGGGGAGGGAGAAAGGGAGCTACCATAGCACCCCTCTCTTCCCTTCCCCCTCCCCTTCCACCCTTTAAGATGCTGTTGTTAACCAGGACAACAAACTAACTTTGGGTTAGCAACCAAAAAGGGAAGATGGGGAGGTATGGGGGAAGGATGGTGTCTAAAATTAAATACAACCTTTTATTGTTCCATAACAAAAAATCGCTTTATGTTATTTGTACAAATAATGTTGTACATTCATTTTCTTGGGGAAAACAATTACTCTTGTCTATCAGATCCTTCCTGCTCGTCCTCAGAACCTCCCTCTCTGCTGTCACCAAACATGTGCGTCAGAGTCAGGAGACTAAATTTAGCCAAAGTTTCTTATGTTCGTACATGTTAAGGAAGAAAGCTGGGTAACCATATTCACATGAGTGGTTGCCTCGAAGGGAGGTGCTCAAAACGGCCTCCTCATATAAATGTGGAGAAAGTCGCCTGGCGGTGATTGATATTTTAGTTAGGATAACATTACACGACTAAACTCAATTTTATAATTGGATAAGTCCAGATACAATAAACTGGCCTTGTGCTACAGATGCATCCCACATTTCCAAGCTATCTGTTCTCATAAATCAGCCTAATTATTTGAAATACTGTCACGAACTGGAAAAAGAAGAAAAGAAATCAAAATGAACTAGCTGCCTCAACATCTCATTTTATTTTCAAAAGACCAACCTAAGCTTTTTATGAGCCTCAAAGTCCAGCCACACAGGGGCTGCTAACTCATACATACATTTTCTACCTCAGCCTCTTAGTCCTCCCCATCCCTCCTCCTCCTCTTCCTCCTCCCTCCTTCCTCCCTTCTTCCATCATCATCATGATCATCATCATCACCATCACCACCATCATGATGTTTTATTTTTGAGTCAGGGTCTTTTTGCGTAGTTCAGGCTGGACCATAACTCACTGTGTTGCCGAGGTTAGCGTGGAATTCGTGATCCTCCTGCCTCAGCCTTACAAGCACAACTACAAGGTTGTGCCTAGAAATTATATTTTTGGACAAAATTGTACATGCAGAAAGTCAGTAGTAAAGACTAAAAGTCTCCTGTGCCCTAGGTTTCGTTCTGATATACAGAGAATACGTGTATAAGTGGATTAATTTAACTGTAGTTAAAAAAAAAAAAGACATTTTTTTAGGACCCCAAAGCAGCACAAATGGCTTCATTTTATTGAAAGTCCACTATCCTCACCTCAAGTTCCATGCTAAAAGCCGAATGAATATTTTCAGTTCTGAGTATTTCATAAGCAACACCCTGGAGCCTCTGATGTCATTGTGGTGACATCATCAAGATAAGCAATCATTGGCTGAGACAGCGATTAACCCCTCCATAGGAGTCCCCAGCTATCACTGCTCAGCTCTGCTCCATGTACACATGTGCGTGCTCAGGGACAACACAGACATCGTGGGAGTCTTCCCTCGGCACATCCACAGTGTGGAGCTAGAATATTTTAAAGGGCGGGGCATCACTCTAAAAGGGGGTGGGGCTTGGAGACAATTCTAGGACCTGGCTACCTTCAGGTTTGCTCCCCACAGCACACACCAGCCCACTATGGCCCAACTTCTCCGTCACTCTGCTTCTTTTGAAACTTGAAGACCAATTCATATGTTTCACTAGCTTTAGGGATGGTTTCAGGACACATAGTATCTACTGAAAATGTTGTGTATTTAATCACCACCGCTTAGCAGACGCCTCAGAATTCTACTTTGACCTTTGAACTTATGAGTTCTCCCATTCTAGGCATTTTCCCGGAAGACATAAAATGTCGCATTTAATGGCATCTCTAAAATTTACATAGCAAAAGATGGCAGTGAGGAGTGAACAAATCAAATCTACAAGAATCGTTAGCTAGATTAAGTCATGGTAAAGACAGTTGAGCTAGAAATTCGAAGACGCTGCACATCCTTTTGGAAGTGTGCTGTAGGGTGTGGAAAGAGGGTATAAAAGTAAGAGAGATACTAGAAGAAAGCCTCACACATAGGCAGACACAACTGAACCCCCAGATGTAAGTTCAACTCTTTTTTTTCCCTCAGTCTCAGTATTTCTTTTAACATAACAAGTGGTGGTTAGTGTTATTATGACGAAATGGGTATAATTAAAACAAAATTAAGAAAAAACTCGGACAGAAAAAGGAGGCAGATATCCCTCCAGCAGATTCCTTAATATTTCACTGTTCAAATATTTAGTCACATGGTTTTGAGTCAGAGGCCCAACTTTTATGGATTGTAGCTGATTAAATCCCACACAACATGCCTTGTCAGGGAGTTACAATCCGATGAATATATTCAGCTCTATTCAGCTCGTAACAATGACAATGCTGTGCCAACTTAAAGTGAAAAATAATGATTTAGATTTATGGGTTGCTGGTATTGAGTCTTTTTTCTGATAGTATTTTTTTTTTAAACAAAACCTTTTAAACATCTTGTATTATCACTGGTAAAATAACATTATCCCATTTCTACCGATGTTGAACCTTACAAGAGGTTCGCTTTCTACGTCATACTGTTTGATGGATGTTGCCACAAGCATAATTATGTGTGTGTGTGTGCATTATGTGTATCATAAAGAATATTTCTATTACTTACATGTTGTTTTCAAACTGAGATTGAAAATTTTTTTCTTCAAATAACCCATATCAACTGAATTATTAGAATAGGCACAAACACTTCAACTCCCTCAGCACAGTCCAAGGTACAAGGGCAGCTACGGAGTTTCAGCAAAATCAAACATTCACTACTTTTGGATGCCAGTTCAAAGGGGGGGGAGGTGGAAGAAGTTGAAGATGAGATAAAACCTGGGGATGGGTTCTCTTTCTCTGCAATATGAGGGGTTTGAGAGAAAGGGGAGGATGGGAGAGTGGGGAAAGAGGAAGAGGAAGAGGACAGAGGGGAAGAGAAGAAAGAGAGGAGGAGGGGAAGAAGGGAGAGGAAGAGGGAGAGAAGGAAGAAGAAGAGGAGGGGAGGAGGAGGAAGAGCAGGAGGAGGAGGAGAAGGGGGAAGATGGGGAGGAAGAGCTTTAATTTTTTTTTCCTTTCCTAGCTAGGTCCAGGATTTGCTATTCAATTACAAGACAGAATGTCAAGATGCAATAAAGTTGAACTGAACAAGGGAAGAGAAAACATGGTCTTTTTCCCTTACAAATGAAGTTCAGAGCTTTTGCCCATTAAAGTACAGCCGAATACAGTTCTCTAACATTCCAGCCAAGAGGCAGGATGCCAAACACACTTAACAGATAAATCACTGTCCGGGGTCTCTGCTCTACTCCCCCCCCCCAACTCCTCTCTTACTTCTTTCTTTTGTTTTACACACACACACACACACACACACAGACACACACACACACACACACACACACAGACACACACACACACAGACACACACACTCTTTAAAAGCAGTCCTGTAATGCCCTCCCTACCCCCCACCGATCCATAAAACAAAGGAAACAATTAGTTTTGTTGAAGAAAGTGTTCCTCCCTCCTCCTATTGTTTAGAGCAAAGTCACATCTACAGCAGGCCTCCGGCCTCCCTGAGATTAGCATTCCCTCTCTTGGAGTCACACCATTGTCCCCCACAGTACCTATAAATTATTACAGCCCTCTTATCACTGAGCTCCTTGTAAACTGGGAGCAAATCTGTAAACACAACTGAGTCACAGCTCTCTCTCTCTCTCTCTCTCTCTCTCTCTCTCTCTCTCTCTCTCTCTTATTCCTTTCAAGCTGGAAGACCTTGCAGTATTCTGTTCCAACACACAAAATCATACCGCTTCCACGAACCTCTGCGGCTCTTGCCAACGGTTTCCATTTAATTAAACTGACAGCAAAACAGAGCCCTCGCTAATGGGATCCAGACCATTTTTCCCTTCAGTGTAAATTTTCAGGCATGAAATTACATCTGAAGCAGACACAATGATCCTTCTATAGACATGCATTTAATCTGTAGGAACAATTCCTTTGCCCATATTACAGTGTGTTTTACATGGCATGGAACTCCATTCTGAGTGGGATTCTTCAGTGCTATCCCATTTGAATTCACCTTAGCATCCCTCCACAGTCCTGGCTCATGTACCTTATACTTTAAAAAAAAAAAGCCTGGTGGGTGCCTAAGACTAAAGTCTATAACAGGGAGGCACAGTTACAAAGGAAGTGACTCCAGGTTTTTTTTTTTTTAACATCCGTGTTCTCATAGATAATTTAAAGTAAGATCTTTTTCATCAACTGTTGATTCTAGATAAAAGCTATTGGCACGTGAAATCTCAAGTATTTCAATATGGAATCAGCAAAGAATATGTTGATTACATCTTATAGACTTGATATCTGAACACACATCATGAGCTGACTAACTATTTTGGTCTGTTTGGATAATAGTCATTTTTCTGGTGGGGACAAGTTACCATATGTTTTTTTCTCATGATCTAAAAGTAATTTTTAAAAAAAAAATGTCTTTGGGGGGGTATTATCAGATGCGGTCTTTGGTGGTCTACCACAGAAATCACAACCTATGGGAAGTAAATAAAATTTCACTGAACCATAGAGTAATTCACAAACAAAATTAAGGTATTTAGTACATAAAGAGAAAAAATTCAGATTTCTTTTAGAGGAAAAAAATAGAAAAATAGTGATATTCTTAACTGAAAATCTGTTGAGTCAAGTATCCTTTAAGATGTAAGTTTGGGTCTGGAAAGATAGCTCAGCAGGAAAAAACAAAATAAAAAAAAAAAAACATTAGTCCCACAACTTGGATGACTCCAGAAGCCTTGTAAAATGTATGATGCTATGGTCCATGTATGTAATTCCAGCACTCCTCTTGGAGATGGGAGGTAAAGAAGGAAGAATTTCTGTTGAGTAGCTAGCTTGGCGTACACAGTGGGCAACGGAATACAAGAGAGATATTTCTAACAAGACAAAGGTGTGAACCAGCTCCCAAAAGTTGTCCTCTGGCCTCCACACACACCTCCTACCTCTGAGTGTTCATAAGCGCATGTGTGCATTCGCACGCATGTGCACACACACACGTTTCTGGGTTGGTTCAGTGATGGAGTATTGGGTCCAACCTCCATCACCACAAAATAATATCAGCAACAAAGCCTTATTTTATCTAGAGATTAGCACACCTGGTATCTGAGATCCTAAATAACTTAAAAAATGTTCAACCCAAGGGAAAAGAAAGGCTGATTAGTAACCTGCTGGTCCACCTCCTCATCACCAAAATTACAAGGCTGTTTGGTACAGTTGACCCAGCTGTCAATAAAAGACCTCTTATTTCAGCAAAAGAAAACACTGTTGTTGTAGATATTTTTACTCCAATCCTATGTACATGTGTGTGAATATGTATACACACACACACATATATATGCAAAGTTCAATTCTTTCTCCACATGGCCACTGTCCCATTTGCCCATCCCACAAAAATGGCAGCCCTTAAGAGTTTGTAAATCGGCTGATGAGATGTGTCAGTAGTTAAGAGCACTGACTGCTCTCTTGGAGGTCCTGAGTTCAAATCCCACAACCACATGTAATGAGCAATCACATCTGTAATGAGATCTGATGCCCTCTTATAGGATGTCTGAAGACAGCTACAGTGTACATACATATAATAGGTAAAAATAGTAATAAGAAAAACTTAAAAAAAAAGAGGTTGTGGATCAAAGAAACAATCTTAAACACAACTTCTCAGAAACTAAGAACCTGCTAAGATACAAGCAGGTTAAGAGTTGCTGAAAATCCCATTTTCCAATAAAAGTAACAATGTCATTGTTCTCTTGGAAAACACACAGCAGAACACTATTTTGTATTTAAAGGGGCCGCACGGGTATTGCCGGGCAACAAAGGAGCCATCTTCAGGAAAACCGGCACCATCTCTTTAAAAATGAAACATTTCGTTTATAGAGCAGTAGACAGTTGGGACAAGATTGGAAATCATTGCCTTCCAGGCAATCCACATGCAGTCTTTCTCACGAGGACAGAAGATCTCCTGTTTTATAGAAAATGCTAAATAAACAATTCTATGGGCAGAAACTCAAGGCCATTTATTATTGTTCTTTTTTTTTTTACTTTGGTTAAAACTCAGGGAGCCACACGAAACCTATAAATAGAAGCGCCCCTCTATCTTTGGGATGTTGAAAGCAGTTTCTATTAGGTCCAGAGCAAAGAGGCAGGAAATGACTGCTTCTTCTCGCCTATAAGGAGGAATATCTACATTCAGAACATGTCTGCAAGATGGATCCCTTAGAAACAGCCCATGGGGAGAGCTGACCTATGGGGGGTTTTGAAAACTCAAGGGTATTCATTGTACCATAGATAGACTGCCTTTCTGTTTTAGACACGGGCAGCTTAATAACACTTAATATTTTGAGTTAGATTAACGAAAGAGCACAGATTTCCATCTACAGTACCTTGGAACCAGGGGATCTCAGAAAGGTCTAAGCCTTTAGAAAACAAATGTCAATTCTGCCTGTGTTGCTACCAGGGTTGAGGGAACATGGGTGATATAATTAGTTAACTTTTTAGACGCAAAAACATTGAGCACTTGCCCAGAAAGAGGACACAGGGCTGCATGATTCCTTTGAGGTCAGTGTTTCCAAAAAGATGTTTGAAGCTCATAGTAGGACTCCCAAATCCAGTGGTGGGAACTGTATCTGAGACCTTTGGTTTTTTTTTTTTAAAGAAATGAGATAAAATAAAAAAAAAATGCCAGGATTTCTCACTTATGGGGGTGGGGGTGGGGACAGGCGGTAGAGTACGTATTCTTTAGTGAAAGTACTTACTGTTGGTGTGTCTGTGTGCACACGTACATACAAATGCACATACATATGTGTGTGGGTATATCATCTTGCCGTGGTAAATGTATTGTTGTTGGGCAGCATTAGGTAAATGTATAAAGACACCTAAAAATCTTTTTTTTTCCTTAAAACAAAAGTTTCTTTTAAAATCACATGTTCGTGGGTGTGTGCAGGTGCCCACAGAGTTCAGAAGACAGAGTTGGATTCCCCGGAGTTGTACTTACAGGAAATGGTGAGCTGTTCACCAGGAGTACCGGGAACTGAACTCGGGTCTTCTACCAGAGCAGCGCATGCTCTGATCGCTCAGCCATGTCTCCAGTGCTATATGCTAAGCCTAGCGGGGATTCATGGTGCTGTCTCACACCACGCCTTCCTCTCTGGTCAGATACAGAGCATTGACAGTGGTGCAGTAAGCAAGGCATAGGCACAATTCACCAATGCCAATAGATTTATTCATATTTGTTCGGGGCTGTGTGCGCACCGCATGATACAAATACTTACTGACCAGTAAGAAAAGCTTCCCCTAAAATATTTGGGATTGAGTTAGGAAGATAAACCTTAGGAAGAAATTCAAACAAAAATGGAGTACTGTGGAAACGACACGAGCCGACTGCGTGCGGTAGTTGCTGAGTTAATCATCCTGATACAGTAAAGACCTAGGAGAGTTTTCAAACTCGCAAATGACACAGTTGGCAGATAGAACGTAAAGGCATGCGGTCAAAGACAAAAAGCTCTTAAAAGGCTGAAGAACGGCCCGAAGCTAATAGTACTAAATCTAATAAAAGAAAATGCAGTTTACACTTTGTTTCTTGTGAAAGCTGATGTCTCTAGTTCACTATAATTCTTATATGAGCCAACGGAGAGTGCTGCTACTGAGAAACCATGAGACACGGTTGGCAAATGGACACAAGACAAAATAACTTTAATCATGCTGCGTGGGTCAGATAACATTCGGGGGTCTACAGATGCTATTTTGACAGTGAGCATTGAGAAGCTGAATCTCCTGCATAGAAGGGAGTGTGCAGAAGTTGAGAACAGCACAGGTGTTTAATCTAGACCTGAGAAGATTCTGGAAAGATCTCAAGAACTCCTGAGAGCAACAAGTGTTAGAGAGAGGTGCCGGCTGTTTTATTGAATTTGATCTATTATGACTAGTGAGGCAGCTCAGTTCATAGACCATGTGTCTGGCATGTATGAATCCCTGGGTTCAATCCCCACCACAGCATAAACAAGACATGATGATGTACACTTATAAATTCCAGCATTCAAGAGATAAAGGTACTAAATAAATAAATAATAAGGTCATCCTCCACTATCTAGTAAGGTTGAAGCTACCTAGGTTATGTATGATTTTATGTATAAAATTCTGTCTCAAAAATCAATCACTCAATCAATAAAAGCAATATGAAAATAATGAAGTTCAGAGTATGTGGGAAAAAAAAACTATAGTTGTGTAAATGTAGGAAAGACATACCTGGGAGAGCAATTAAGGATACTTGTGCTGGGTATAAAATGGAACCAACCTGAATTTTGCAGTTCTTTGTAGGTTTAAGGGTATGGGATGCCAGGCAGTGGTGGTGCACGCCTTTAATCCCAGCACTTGGGAGGCAGAGGCAGGCGGATTTCTGAGTTCGAGGCCAGCCTGGTCTACAGAGTAAGTTCCAGGACAGCCAGGGCTACACAGAGAAACCCTGTCTCCAAAAACAAAAACAAAAAAAGGGTATGGGAATGGTAGACAGGTAGCCATGGACTCCAGGAAGAATCATGGCTTTACGAAAGAAAGTCCAGACCTGGCTTTTTAAAATAGATTTTACAGGACTGGGAATATGGCTTAACACTTGTGCAAGTATGAAGGTTAGTGTTGGGATCTTCAGAACCTAAGTAAATGACCAGTGGGCATGGCCCAGTTGCAATTCTACCCCCAACAGACAGAGATGGAATTCTAAGAGCAAGCTGGCTTGTGACCCTAGGCATATTGGCCTGTTCTGGGTTTCACTGAGAGACCCTGCCTTGAGGAAAATGATACGAAAAAATGATTCTGAACATCAACCTTGGGCCTCTGGGTGCATGTGCATCCATACACAGGAAGAGTATGCATACACCACCACCAGCACCATCGCCTTCTCCAAGGATGGGAAAGAGAAAACACACAGTGTATAATGCTTTCATTGTCCTCCTTTTCTGTGATATGGAATCACTATGTGTCTTAAATGATCTCGTTGCTTCCCGTTACCCCAAAGCTGTTCTGAAGACAGTAATGCACCTCTCCAGCCAGGAACACCTCTGTATCAGGAACAAAAGCAGGTTGGAATTGAGCTTTTAACATTGCTAGTCTCTGGGCTTGGGGACTATGAGTGACTTTTAGCCCTTTCCCTGCCTTCGCTTTCTGCAATACAAACTGATGATATTCGCAACAGGGATGACATTTTGTAAAGATGGTTCAGAACCAGATTAGATTTTCACCTAAAAAAATGCTCCACTGGTGAAAATCGAAATGATCTCTAAGTGGAGATATTTCAACGTTTAGCAGAGAATATGCATAACTCCAGTTTAGTGGGAGCATTTATTTTGGTGGGCCATGAAAAACAACCCCTGGCTGACCTCTTAGAAATGATGGTCACAAAACAAACAAACAAACAAAACAAAACAATAAAAACCAAAACAACAAGCCTGAATGATTCTTCTTCTTCAAACACAGCCATAGGTTGACAGCTTTGTGACCAGTGATCTGTTGACATTCATTTCTTTACAAAAAAAAAAAAAACTACAAGCGCCAACTTCTCACCATCCACTTTTTCTTCATATGCTCCTAAAATATTAAAATGCTGCCTTTGTTTGTTTTTTTAAGTTAATGTAAGCTGTAAAACTAGAGTCCTTGAGTAGTCCAAAAAGCCATTTTAGTTGTGCATACAGAAAACAAGTCTCCTTTCTCATCTTCCTCTTCTTCTTCCTCCTTCTTTTTCTCCTCCTTCT
The DNA here is from genome assembly GCF_004785775.1 of Grammomys surdaster. Classification (NCBI taxonomy): domain Eukaryota; kingdom Metazoa; phylum Chordata; class Mammalia; order Rodentia; family Muridae; genus Grammomys; species Grammomys surdaster. The sequence goes on along the minus strand of NW_021604786.1, from coordinate 5,264,171 downwards.
TTCCCTCTTCTCCCTCCACCCTCTTTCAAATTGACCTATAAGCATAAAAGCCATTTACTTCCCAGAGACACACACCTAGACTTCCTTTCAACAGAGAAGAACTGAACAAACCTGAGAGGGATTGAACATGTGTTAATTTTCAGGATGGTCAAGACGGGAGCTTGAGGTTCCTGATGTGTCATTGTTATACCTCATGCTGTGGGACCAGGAATTAGATTTTTAAAGTCTCTCCTGCTTCTTTAGTGTAACGTTAAAAACCCACATAAATTGAAAAGGCAATCTCTTTCTTCCTCTTCTTCTCCTTCTCTTTCCCACCCTTCTCCCTCACCCTCTCTCCCTCTGTGATGTAGGACTATTTCCTATTATCTTTGAAGAAGGATATTCAAAGGAGGTATAGACTTGAGTTGTGTAACTGTGGTTATACAGTATCTCTCAGTAAAGGCTGGGCAAGGGTCATAAAGCTATTTAAAAAAAAAAAACCTTCCCCTTTGGACTGTAACAGGTAACCATTAGCCATCCATTTGTAATGTTTACCTTTCAATCTGTGACTTTCACGTTCTTCTTTGTGAGGACTAACCATTACTACCCCCTAAGACTAACAAAAGTACATTCATTGCCTACTGCCAAATGATTTCCGGCTCCAAAACATCTCTGGTGGAGAGGCGAAGTGGACATAGGATTATGTTTCTATTATTGTTGGGTATTAGTAGTGGTATGAATTCTTCAGCTCCCAAAACTTTCAGTTTTAACTGGATTTATGGATGATGGTCTTAGAAGAGACTCCAGGCTCACACATGACTTATGTGTATACGAATCGAATTCAGAAAAATCCTAAATTTTAAATACGCTAGATAATTCAGAAATACCTTACTAGGTACAGCTTAAATAGTTTCAGCAGCTACCCCCACTACACCACACACACACACCAAAAAGATAACCCTAAAGCACAATTGATTCCCAAATTAATATTCTTCTGCATCTTCAAAGGGGGGGAACATGTTTATATTTAAACTGGGTTGTGTAAACAAAGTGTTTGGCTGGGAGACATTTTCAGGGCTCAGCACTCCAGAGTCGGGTGAAGCAATTTAAAGAATGGAGTACTGGATTCCTTAGGCCAGATGCTCGTATAAACCTGAAACTCCGCTCCCACCACAGATGAAACTATTTTTAGGCAGTGCGCATGAAGAGCACCATTCACTTAAGCAATATGGGGTGGGATTCCAGTTAAACTACATACAGATTCTAGACCGACATGGCCTCCTGCGTTCACTCAGGGACACCAGGCTTGCAGCGAGGACTGCCCTTCCTCTGGTCCACACTGGTAGGACCTCACGGAGTAAAAAAAGGCAAAGGCTTCAGTGCAGGTCAGTAAATAGCCTCCGTCCCATCTCCTCCAGACAGGACTTACTGTTTACTCTCTTGAAAGATAGGATCCAGCCACAGAAGGGCTAGTTCCTGGCACACACCAGTGCTCCCCAGGTGTTTTTCTGTCCCTGCAGACAAAATGCCCACAGGTGGGTGACATCCATGGGTGTGCTGATTCTACAGCCTTCTTGGCATCCTACCTTACCTCCGCCATGTTAATTATTCTGCAAACCGGAATCTACTTTGAACCCAGATTTCAAAACCAGGAAGGATGCAAATCTGAAATTGATGGGGGAGGTACCCAAATCGCAAAAGCCAAACGACCCTGGAGTAGATCCGCAAAGTGTTTTTGACATCAGTCACAAGAATCCTGGCAGGTACGTCCTTTTAACTGACCACTGTGACTGTCACCAAAGATGTCTCTGGCTGCACAGGTCATAGGTCATTTTGTTTCTGGTACTGTGTGCATGTTACATATTCCCATACAGTACCTGTGTGCAGAAGGGGTTTAAGGAGGTTTGGCATCTCTTGAGATCCCCAGGGAGTGAAGCCAAGGCACAGGAAGCAGTTGTAAAAACAAACCCATGCTTAACAGAAACTATTCCGGGGGACATTCTGGAGAACTCATAGGCACGATGAGGAATTACTTTACTCCTTATTCGAATAAGAGATGTTCTACTAAGCTGACCTATAGACGGTGACTCTACCCTTGAGGGTGCCTGCCTGTCTGGATGTTTACCTGAGGCAATGCTATGATGTCCTAAGTTCTGCCCATTCTTGAACTTGCCACCTCAAAGCAGGCCACCCTTGCTGTGAGGCTCATGTCAAGGTGAGTAGGCCAGGGCGGGCTGTTTCTCCTTTATCTAACTTCTCCGTAACAGACCGGGATGTAACAAGAATAAAGAATTCAAGAGAACGTGTAGTGTTCAATTTTTTAGACATGGATATGGAATCAAACCAGCTACTCGGAGGACGAGGCCCAAGCTGCGGTGCAGTCTATTCGCCCTTACAGAGAACTACTCATTGAGAACTCTAAGAGCGAAGAAGGAGACAGGACGGGATGGTTTCCATGACGCCTACTTTCTCCTTCGTGAGGTACTGAAGCACTATAAAAGCAAGGAGCCTCATCCAAACCCTCTCCTTGGCTCTAATGCAAAAGGGGTGCATCGTTTTTTTTTTACTTTTAGCAAAAACGCAGTCATCGGTTAGCTCCACCTCCTGAAAACACCAAAAACAAGGCTAACGTTACGAGAATGTGCATGGATCGCTCACGATTCTGCAAACGTCAGAAGCTACACTAGGTTCTCCCGTGGTGTCTTGTGGTATCACCGGATCCACCCACTCCGCCCCATGCGTTTATGTACGGCCTCGTAAGTTACAATTATCAACCATTCCCTCTAAGATCATACGTGATTTGGGGCGACCAGACGCGGGTAACTCTGATTCAGTGCATCAATTGTGTTCTAGTACATTCTCCTAATGACTCCTTCAACGTTAGAATATCTGTATGCATTTGGTTTTAGGTGATGATGGGATGCTTGGCTGGCGTGGATTTTACTTTTCCTGGATAACAGGGTAGCGTACTGTCCGATTGAAGATTTGACTTCAGAACAGTGCCGGAGTCCAAATGACTGGAAAATACATCTATTCTGATTTCTTAAGCCACGTGCCGTGCTCAGACTACCAGTGGTCTCCACTGAGTCCTTAAACAAGCTTCCTAAAGCATGCTTTGTGTGCCAAAAACAATTAATGGGAAGAACAGGACCTTGAGGCTACGTCCAGTGGGCCTTGTACTTTTATCAATTACGCAACAGGAATGTTATACAATGTGAGCCTCATTTGTATTGTGTGTGATGGTGTGTGTGTGTGTGTTTATTTCCTTCTCCTTAGCTTAAGCCCCACACTTAGGCAAATGAGTTGTACTAATGCAGCCAATTTGGGGAATGCAAGGTCAGCAAGTGACCCTTTGGCTAGCAAAACTGTGTAGAGACAAGTCATAGCCAGAACTAGTATTCTTGAGGTCCCGCAGTAGCTGTAATTACCCCTGTATAAGCTGAGATCGAAACATCTGAGATCAACAGTCTTAAAGGAGGAAGGACTTAGGTTGGGCTCACGGTTTCTGTGGCTTCAGCCCATGGTGCCCTGACTGTGTTTTTGGGCAGAGTGTCACGATGATGGAACCATGTTGCTGGACACAGTCTTGATTTTGTGATATTTGGGATGCAGAGAACAAGGAAGAAAATCAGGAGTGAGGTATAGCCTTCCAAGATTTGCCCTAGTAACATGAGACTTCCCCTCACGAGATTCTCTAGCTACTAAAGTTTACGGAACGTTCCAAAATAACTCACCAGTCGGCAACCCAGTGTTCTACATTTGAGGCTGTGTGGGAACATTTCACATTCAAACCACAACAGGTAACCACAATGATTAGCCTTTACTCACTCCAAGACGTAAACAGTCTAGAGTTTGAGATTTTTCTATTTCCTTGTCCCAAGCAGGAGCTGGGTGGGCATAAACCGAGCCATAAAAGTGCAGATATTAAGAAGGTACGATTGCTATTTCACTGTCTCTACAGCAAATAGTCTTCTGGTCCTTAAGGTATACAACAACTAACCCACCAAGCATCAGATGCATGCTTGTATGTTGTTTGTTTTTAACCTTCCCACTTTGGGGACAGTTATGCCTCTGAACTTCTAGATCCATTCAGTACGGGAGAGAATTACTGAATACTGAATGAATAACTTGCTGCTACTAGGCTCATGTGTGATCTTCCAAGTAGCTTTCGGAAGACAGGTTTAGCTGATTTACAGTATTTTTTGTAAAACAGAATCATTACAGATACCTTCCAGAGTCAAGTGAACGCTAACCATTGACTTCCCATGAAAACATACATTATACTTTCTATACAGAGCGCTAGACACAAGTTTGGGAAAGTACGACATCTCCGTGAAAAATCTCTGTGTCAGTTCTTAATTAAGAACCCAGGCCGGAGCCGGGTGGTGGTGGCGCACACCTTTAATCCCAGCACTTGGGAGGCAGAGGAAGGCAGATTTCTGAGTTCAAGAGTTCGAGGCTAGCCTGGTCTACAGAGTGAGTTCCAGGACAGCCAGGGCTACACAGAGAAACCCTGTATTTAAAAACCAAAAAAAAAAAAAAAAAAAAAAAAAGAACCCAGGATTTGAGTTCTATTCCAGAAGGACATGAGATACTTGCTCTGTAGACTGTTACAGTTTTCTAATAATATATATATATATATATATATATATATATATATATATATATATGTGTGTGTGTGTGTGTGTGTGTGTGTGTGTGTGTGTGTACATATACATAAAGTCTATGTTAGAATATTGAATAGTATGCATATATACATGTATTATGTTCTGATATGGGAGGCAGCATGTGACTATGAAGATTCAAGGACACATTTGTGGAGCCAATTTTCTCTGTTTACCCCAGGAATCGAACTCGTGTCTCCAGGCTTCCCTCACCAGCTATGCCATCTTGCCGCCATCTTGCCCGCTCTGTATGTATTTGGTTTTGGATATGGAATAAGAATGGCAATTATTTGCTCCATTCTGACTTCAGTATCTGTATTATAGATTCTGGTCCATTCCTGCTGTCACTCTCAGGACAGTGGTGTGATAGAAATCTTATTCATCTAGAGAGTTCTGCCCATGGTGAATTCCATGCTTTTATGAACCTCACCACGAGTGCGGTCTTGGGGAGACATTGTCTTATAGGAACTGGCTTGATTAACCGCATTGTCTCCATCTGGAACCATGAATAAGGGTAACTAGGCAGTGAGTTGACATTTCATGAAAAAGTCCTATCATTTGTGATTTAAAATTGCTAACTCTCTTTTTGGCTTGTAGGCTATACACTCTAAGAATATAATATGAACATATCTCTGTGATAAGCCAGGGACACCCAATGAGAAGATGAAAGGCTTGGTGCCTTGAGGTGGAATGGATAGCCATTTGTTGCCAGAACTCACATCAGCATGAGAAATCTCATAGTTTTGCAAGAACTCAAAACCCCCCAAAATCCAAATGAATAAATCACAATAGAGCCTTAAGCTAAACTATTATCGTCTCTGCATCTCGGCAGACTCACAGAGTCAGAGCTATTCACAGAAAAGCGAAGAGTATGTGTTGCCTCTGCCAGTTCTTGATAGGAAACATCATGATATTTCTCACATTTGTTTTTATTTATTTATTCTGAAGAGCAGGGTGAACCTGGAGCCTTGGGTGTGCTAAGCCAGCCCTCTACCACTTCGCCCTACTCCCAGCCCACCATGATGTGTTTATCAGAGACACAGAGAGGTCATTTCCATCCAGAAAAATGAATCCCATCCAAGTCCACGCCCCTTCAATAAAATCCAAGTCAGAAATGACCATGACACCCTCCACCGATAGCAATATCCGGACAGCGGAAAGGATGCATGGGATGGAAGGCCTACTTATTAAACCATCACAACACATCACAACACGAGATCACTACAGAGACACGGCTCACGATTCCTGCTCTAAGCACTGATACATTTTCTTACTGACACGACATGTTTTATAGACTCTTCTTTCATGATCATAGTCTGACCAAAGTCTACCTTACAATTGTACCTGTCTGCTGTACCCCACCACGTGACTCTTCCCCCAGAAAAGAGAGAGATGTCTGAGCCTTATAAAACGCTATTCCTGCTTCAAAATAAAAGCATGGGCTGCTAAACATTATGCCTGTCCAAATCTCTATAGCCCAGTCACACAATTCTGAAGCGTTTCCCTAAGGTCGCCCCTAAGTGGAACAGGTCAAAACAGCTGGAACAGTACAGTTACTAGAATCAATTTATGAAGTTATTTCAACATGTGCTCAATATAAAATTATTAGTGAGATGTATTTTTTTTAGCCTGTGTTTTTGGAAGCTGGAGATTGGAGATGAGGTATATGAGTTTCTCCTTGCCAGCATATCCAATCTGTATGCTAACGGTTCAGCAGTTACAGTGATATGTAGTCTCCTGTAACAACAACAACAACAACAACAACAACAACAGGCTGTTCTAACTTTTAATTTAAGAATTAGAGGAAGCCAGGCAGAGCAGCACACATTGTCAGTTCAGCACCCGGAAGACAGATGGAGGAGGTTCAGAGGTTCAAGGCCATCTTAGCTACACCGCGCGAGTTCAAGGCCAACCCAGGCTACAAAAGATCACGTCCCTGGAAAATAAATACATCTGATGTAAATTAAGTAATTCACTGGGATGCTATGTTTTTTTGGAACCTTCTTTCACGTTTGCAGCCGTGTTCTATAAGAGTCCCGGAATGTAAGACTCCTGTGCAACACTTATAAAGAGAGCTGCAAAAAAAAAAAAAAACGATGCAGGAAGGCAAGATTCTGCCTTATGACCAAGGAATGCAGACCATACACACAAACAGAGGCAGTGACCACCACCCCTGCTGCTTCCAGAAGAAACCAAAGTAGAGTAGGGGGAAAATGTTTTTAATTTCGTTTTTAATTTGTTGTTGTTGTTGTTCATTTTACAGGCTTGCTTTTTTTTTTTTTACTTTGGGTAAAATGTAAAACTACGGGAAAACAGACTGAAGTTGTATTTTCTTTCAGTTTTCTAAGATAGTTTCACTAAGTAGCCCAGGACAGCCCTGACTCAAGGACTTCCTGGGTGCACTCATTTGCAATCTGAAGTAGAGACTAAACCCAGTTGTGATCCAAGACTGATAGAGGCAACCCCTCAGGCAAAGGCCACCAGGAAGTACTGAGGGGTGGGTGAGGGCTGGAATTTGTTCCCCACAGGTAAATTTAAAAAGTTGAATTCTTTTCAAACAATTGAAATACCAACAGGAGCTGTGGATATTTGATCCATTCTGTGTGAGTTTGTTACAAGAACGGAAACAGGACAATGTTAGCCAGTGGACACCATAGCTTACCCGTGCGTTCAAATTTAATTTATGAAAAGTAACGCTTTCATATAAAGTGATAGAGCGAAGATAAAATTGGCCTCTTTTATAAAGTCATGAATTTCCAGTCATTGAAAAATAATAAGGCCGGGCAGTGGTGGTGGCACGCCTTTAATCCCAGCACTTGGGAGGCAGAGACAGGCGGATTTCTGAGTTTGAGGCTAGCCTGGTCTATAGAGTGAGTTCCAGGACAGCCAGAGATATACAGAGAAACCCTGTCTCGAAAAACCAAACAAACAAACAAACAAACAAACAAACAAAAAACGTCAACCAGCTGAGGAGGAGGTATAAGATGTTGTAGACATTGGAAATAAGTCATAATTAAGCCTCTTGTAACTAGGAAAGCTGTAGTTCTTTTCAATCCTGAGACTTTATGTTCCTCTAATATCCATCATTATCCTAAATGCATAGCTGAGACATTATTAATCCTAGCATCCAACTCGATTTCTTCCAAGAAAATTCTAGGACCTCTCCACTGCCTTGAAGTAAGACATAGGGACACAAAAGACCTCACTTAATTAATGAATGACGCTTGGAAATGACACCAGCCTACTACTCAGGAATTTCTTGAACAAACGTTTTATTACTCAGCCTTCAACACTTCCCTTGTCTTTTCGCCATCCTACGTTGAGCACAGAATCACATGTGGCCATGGTGGTCCCCTGAAGAGGTAACCAAAGAGAAAGTCTCTTTGGAGAATTCTGCATATGCCACGCAGAACTGCACTTAAGCAAGACACGCCTCTATTATGCAATGCCCTCAAAATTTTGAGGTGACTGCTACCACGGCTCCATACAGGTTATTCTAACACACATGGAGAATTCTTGCTCATTCCTTCTGATTTAAACAGCACCCCCAAACCGTGGCCAAGCCAGCATGATATTCTTTCTTTTGGAATCATTAAACGCCTCATGGATGCAAAATTTCCAGCTGGGACTGTCTCTGGCCGATGCTAGCGCACAAGCTTATTATTCACACAGTAACCCATACAAGGGTCCATTAAATCCCAGGAACTGTCTGCTCTCTCTCAGAGAAACACCAGAGGAGGCCAGTGGTACATGAGTACTGCTCAGGCTCCTTCCAGAGTACACTCTGAGTTCCGGGCAGCTAGAGTTCTGACCAAGTAGGATCCGCTGCTCCTTAAGATCAAAGAGAGGTCAGGGAAAGGTCAAGGCAGGTGGCTTGCAGGGCAACACCTACTTGGGTAAATTTTAGAATCAGAAGATTCAAAACATATTAAAAAGCACTTCAAAAGAACTCTCAAGGGTTTCTGTGGCTCTTAGAGAACCTCAGGTATGGCTCACACAGTCCCGAGACTGTCTCAATGCCTTGTAATAGATAACCTGGTGTCTGGGAGTTAAGAATTAAACCGCTTACTGCTGTTACCTATTAATATGTCTCCACATTCTTTTTACTCACAACCTTCTGCTGGGCTTCGGGGAGAGGGGAGGAAGCAGCAGTTTCAAAGGTTTGTTTTTCCGAAGGAAACACAAAAGGAAACTGGGGTCCTTAGCTAATTGCACCTACTGTGTTCTGGTGCCTGCAACACGTGGTCTAACCAGATCTTCCCCCCAGTCCCGTGACACACCCCACACCCGGATTGTTGACCTTGCTTTCCAGATAAGCAATCAAGGTGGATTTAAAAGGTCAGGACCTTATATTGTCCGAAACAAAGAATGCAATACCAGTCTGGCTTTAAAAATCTACTCCTGGGAGGGGCAGTGCGGGGAGACAAGTTCCTCACAGTTCTCGGAAAGAAGCTACTTTGTATCTGCCTATTCTGCCAAACAGTTTGATGGAAAACCTTGATAGAGAACAATGGGAACGCAATGAACATTGTCATTTTTAAACAACAGAAGAAGAAAAGGATGAAAGAAAGGCACACAGACTTTACATGTGAAAAAGCCTGTATTTATACACACAGCCATCACGTGATGGGTAAATTAGCCAGGTAACCAGAGGGCTTTTTATCCCCTACTAGAAAAGTATATGTTTCAGCAGGCTTTGAACTCTCCCTTATTATCAGCATGACTACAAAAACAATGTTTTATTTCTTATGGAGAGAATAGGCCAAGCCCGGAGCTTTGTTTAGGCAGGGCCTGATAGAATGCGTCTTTGTGAGTCAAAGGAATTGACTGGGTTGTTGGAAGGTGGGACCTATGTTCCTCAAACATTAGCAAGTAACCATTTTAAGGGAGCTGAGAATTACAACAGGGGCAGTTGCCTAGGAAAAGAAACATTACATGTGGGGATAAAGCCATCTCCTTAATAACCTGCCACCTAAAAAGAAAAATAAATAAATAGAAAGACAGGTTACAAACTAGCTGCTAATTAAAAAAAAAATAATGCAGAGTGAGTTCAGTCTGGACTTGTTTCTTCTTTACTAACCTGAACCCTTTGTGTCTCTGCTGTAAATCTGTAGCAAGATAAATATTCCCTTGAGGAATAGGGACATTAACAAGTGCCCGTATTAATATGTAGAGTTTGTCACACACACACACACACACACACACACACACACACGCCACCAACAATCCTCAGATTGCCTGGATTGCGTTTAAGAGCTCCCTCGAAAAAAGTTTTTCCAGATTGAGTGACAGATATTTCTTTTCTAATTAGCCTCCCTTTCCCAAAAGTTCACAGCAAAAATACTCCAACAAGATAGCCCTCTCCACCCCCCCATTCCACCCCCCACGGCAGGGTGTGTCGGGAAAATAGGTAACAAAATCAAATCAACCTTTGAATGTACATAGACTGCTCCGGGTGGACTGAAAGCAGAGATTTCAGGAGAGACTGATTATAAAAACCTAATGTTTGCTCAGCCTGCTAGATACAGCTTTGAAGTCGGGGGCCCAACCTTGTAGAGCGTAGATTGTTCCTGAGAAGATAAGGCAGAAGCATCTGCATATGCTAGGTGGTAGAGAGTACTCCGTGTGATTAGAGCTCAAACAGGCAAGGTAAATGATCACGTGCACAGTGACCAAGGGTTTCGGAAGCTAGGAGAATTCTCCCACGTACAGCTCTTGGAAGGGGCATTCCTACAGTACAGAGAGTACAGAGGCAGAAGCAAGTCAAAAGCACCTCGGAGAACTTGGGAGGGTGGGGAGTGGTCTGGTTTGATGTTTACAAAGGCAGGAATAGGGTTAGATAAGGGAAAAGCACAGGCTGGTTTAACAGCCTGTATGTGTTGGGAGTCAGAGAGATCCTTCCCCTCTGCAAATGTATAAACAGCTATAGAAGAGGACGGAAGAGGTGAGAACCAGAAACCACTGGAAAGTTCAACAGTAAGTAGTCAAAGTATGAACCAGTTCAACAGAGCATCACTCCCTGGCCAGATAAAAGTGGATTACATCAGAAAGATATAGTTACATCATTCTCTATAAAATCCCGTATGGGGGGCGGGGGCGGGCTCCCATTTTATTTTGATTGGAGCGGAGGGGTACCTGAGTACAAATCCCTGCCCATCCACACAGAAGCACACCTGTAAATGCCAGCAGACTTACCTCTATGTGGAATGAAAAATTAACAATCATGGTTTTTTTTCTATTTTACCGACGTTTTCCCAAAATGAACACAGAAACAACCAATTCAAACGATTTAAAAAAAAAAAAAAAAAGGAAAACAGGCTGGAGTTACACAGTTTGCCAGAGGTATCCCTTCAACATCTGTGTATTATCCAGTAGTGATGGATTTATCAAAGGAGGTGGCTACAGAAGGTATTGACAAATGATTCAGAAGTATAAAAGTGTATAGTATAAGCCGGGCGGTGGAGGCGCACGCCTTTAATCCCAGTACTTGGGAGGCAGAGGCAGGTAGATTTCTGAGTTCGAGGCCAGCCTGGTCTACAGAGTGAGTTCCAGGACAGCCAGGGCTACACAGAGAAACCCTGTCTCGAAAAACCAAAAAAAAAAAAAAAAAAAGTATAGTATAAATTATTAAAGATATAAGCAAAGGAGACGACTCACAGAAAGAACATTCTAGACAAGGCACAGCCCAGGGATTTTTAGGAATGAAAGAAATTAGCACTCCCTACCAACAAAGTATAAATAGAGCCATCCAGAGACATGTAACTAGGGATAGCTCATGCAGACAGTCATCTTTGTTTAGAGCCACTGTGCGCGCAGCACTCTGCAAAGCCTTTGAAAAATCTACTTCCGTTCAGACCTGTCCTAAATAAATGTTTATTAATATGGGCTAAAAGCCCAAATTTCAGCTTTCCATTGCAGCGACCTGCATGAATGGCACAGCCTTAACTACATAATGTCAGAGGAGAGAGGGAAAGGAGTCTGGGACATCTGGAGAAACTCATGTTTTGCAAGAAAGTCTCACATTGAAAGCCCTCTAAAAGATACATGAGCTGTTTAGAAGAATCGGTGTGGATACGAAAGTATGTTAAGACTAAATGCTGTCAAGTATGGGCTCATGTCGAGTCACCTGCGGGACAGACATGTTTCGCATTCTAAGATGGCAAAGATTGTGATAGTGGCCTGTCGTGGACACTCACACCGTGGCTAGACAAGAGAGGCTGGGGGGGAACAGGAAGAGTCATCATAACATCATAAGTTGAAAGATGTATTGCAGACTGGAAATAAAAGAGAGTAAAGTTGAATCAAACTTCCAAAAAAAAAAAAAAGTACCTGAAGAAGGGTCAGGGCTGCATTTTTTTTTTCAAGAGATGTCTAACAGATTACCATAAGCCAACTGGATTCCATCATGAACTGAATGTCAACTGTCCCATACAGGACCATAGTTTCAGTGTTTGGTCCCCAGACATTGGCATTATTTTAAGAGGCTGTGGGAAATTCAAGGAAGTAGAAGACATACATCACAAAGGGGGACACATCCTCGGGTTGCACTGTCTTTAGCCGCTTCGCGGCAGGCCTTCTGCTTCCTGATTGGCTGTGATGGTCATTGCCAAAGGCAGCGAACAAGATGGACCTAACCCTCCAAAACCAGGAGCCAACTAGATCTCTCTTCCCGTACATTCTGTCCTAGAGACAAGACTAAAATGCTATCACCAAAGGGAACTGGCAAAAGCCACTCCCAATTTGGAGGTTTGTCTTTGATCCTGGAGATACATAAGCCAAGGGTCTCCGCAAAGCAGACAGAAGACAAGAGGAAGTCCAGGAGATGGGAGTTCAAGACAGCCGAATCTTTCTTTCATTCTCCCGTCAGCTGGCCAACCCACAGACAGTCATTGTGAAATTGCCATGTCTCACGGATGAAGCCAGAACAGAAGAATGAGCTGGTTTCCTTCCCCCATCATGGATTTACGGAAGAAATAGCCACAAAGATTTTGGTTCCTGACAAGGTACCAGTGAAAAGTAAAACCCGGAAACGCGGACGGGTTGGACAAAGTGTAAATGCAAGGACATCAGAATTCAGACGGAAGGTGTGAGCTAAACGTGCCACACTTGGTAAGACGAAGAAGATCTACCACACTCCTCTGGCTCTGTTGGAGCAGGTGAAATAAACCAGCTGCCGGGCTGCCCTTCACACATGTATCCTTACCGAGGCAAAACCCAGCTTGTCCGGGTCACACCTCACGGGTGTACCATCACAGGAGCGCCAGCCACTGGAAAGGCACAGCCTCGCCGGCACTGTTTTCCAAAAGGCAGATTCAAGATTCATAAACAGTGACGTTCATTAAGTAATAGCCTGCACTTGGTATTACATAGAAAGAAGAGCTCAACTCAAAAGTGGGCGGGTAAATGGGAGGAGGGGGGTGGTGGAGAAATGTTTATTTCTCAGAGGTATATAAAAGGCAAGACTGAGAAGTAGTATATGCGGGAGCCTAAGCCTCACTGGGGTTACATCATCTCTGGAAGCAACAGAGCATGACCAGCTGTTGGAAATCTGACCGTACGTGATGGTGATGAACGTACTGCGGTCTCTATACCCCTGGAAGCCACTTTGAGTCTGGCTGTAGGATTCTTAGCAAAACAGTACCTCACAATATAAATGAATAAACCACCGTAATATAAACACGGGAGGATGCATCCTCAAATGAATAACCAGGACGGTGAGGGAGGCTTAAAAACCACATCCGGAGAAAGAATTGGAAACACTGGGGTTGTTTAGCTAAATAGAGGACTCTGAAGACCATCACAAGGGAAAAGGGAAGAAATGTTAACTGGACCAATGTCCCTCGAGGTCCCTTCCACCTGGACAACCTCACAAAGAACTCCAAAAATGGCGCCCCATTCTTGTGTTAGATTTCAGAAAGGAAAACATAATCCTTATGGTTTTCAAACCAAGAAACCCGCAAGTTCTATGACTTTCTCTCTAGTTGGCTACCTGCCTTCAAAGGATGTATCGACGTAGAACGTGTTGGAGACCTTTCAGGTCCATGGGAATTCCAAACAAAAGCATCTTGGACAGGAGTGCGCTCCATATGGGATGGCAGTGTAAGTGGAAAGCAGAGTCAACCAATGCCTGTCAATCAACTCAGACACTAGGAGACTTGGCAAAGGCTTCCTTCCCAGCTGGGTTCAGGAAACATAGATGAATATTTCTCATTGGAAAACTTTTTCCTGGTCCTTTCCATCATGGTTTCAGGATAACTTCAACTATTTAGTGAGCAAGGCAAGTTGAATTTCTGATTTCAAATAAAATAAGTCCATTTCTTGTCCTCCCTTTTGAGTTGCTAGCTTGTGGGTTCTGGTTATTCTTCGATAATATTCTGAATGTCTTGGTTGTCAATTTATGCATATTTGAATGCATTCATTTATAAAATTTATTTATTTGGTGTGTGTGTGTGATCATTAAGACAATATGAGAGTCAGTTCTCTCTTTCGACCATATTCCAGGGATTGAACTCAGCTGGTTGGGCTTGGCAGCAAGCTCCCTGACTTGCTGAGCCACCTTGCCCACCCTTTCATTTCCTTTAGTGAGACAGAATCTTCCTATATAGCTCAGACTGCCCTTGTATTCACTGAGTCCAGGTGGGACTTGAACTCATGACTTTCTTACTTTAACCTAAAGGGCTTCTGGGTTATCCCTCTATAATGTCAAGAGGCAACTCCTGGAGGAGCCATATTGATACTGTAACAGCATGCTTCTCGGGGGCTTGTGGGGGGGGATTAACTGTGCTATGATCAGATTCTGTAAGGAATCGGAGTGAACACAGACTGCTGTCAAACCCTCATAAGAGAAACCCCCAGAAGGGTCTTTCTAGTTCAAAAGTAAGGACATTAGAAAGGCCAAAGTGTTTCGAGTGGTCCTGTAGGGCTTCTCAAATTATTCACAAATAGAATATTGCAAACATATATCATCTAAAAAAAACTCTCATGTTTCAGTTGGAAACAGTTCAGCCAAGCAACTGAGAATATATCACATACTGCTGGGGTAATTTCTTACCCCAATAAGCCTGTATAAGAAAACACACAACCAGTTATTATATTTATAAGCTATATGCCTAGATTGGGCAGATCTATCACTATGCTAATTTATTCCCTCGCTATGAGACCCCTTGCTACTTACGTCTTCTCCAGGCCATCTAGTTCTGCGTCATCTTCCAACTCTTCTCTCTCTCTCTCTCTCTCTCTCTCTCTCTCTCTCTCTCTCTCTCTCTCTCTCTCTCTGCCTCTCTGCCCCATCTTTCCCTTCCACTGCCCAGTCATTGGCTCTAGCCTCTATTTGACCAGTTAGAATGGGGAGGAGAAGGTTCAGTGAAATCACCTGAGTACGTGATCCACTCCTCATCAGGGCAGCCCCTCTTCAGGAAGCAGAATTAACATCAAAATACAAACAGCACCAGGGCAACCCAAGACACATTCAGTAAACATTTTCAGAAGACCCCTTTCTACATGAAGAGAGAGAAGAAAGAAGGAGGGGATGGGAAGGTTCTCAATGAGGAGCCACTGGTCCTAATGAGTTGATTAGACAACTCACATTCGTAATGTGTTTCCAATGGGAGACTCAGGCTCTTTATGGCAGATAGTAAACGCCTTTGCCTTGAGTACTCCAGGAAGCCACCAGACACTCCAGTCAGAGGTGACTACAGAGAACCATTTGTAATACCACACCTCAAGAGTTTCTAAGCAACAGCTCCAGTCAATTGTTAATGAAGAACTTGAGAAGTTGCTTATATTACTGGCCACGGATTCCTCAGCTTGTCTTAATATAAATTGTGTAATCTATAATATAAAGGAAAGCATACATGCGTCACATATATCTCAATTGCGGATTATAATATTAGGTATCGCTATATGTGATACTATCAGTTTAAGCATGTAAATAATAAAATGATTAACCATATATAGTACATTACATTGGTAGGTTTGCAGCTAGATTAAAGATAAGCAGGATATACATATATATGTATATATATGTACATATATGTATATGTACACACACACACACATATATATATATATATATATATATATATATATATATGTTACTTAAATGTATAATTTATATATAGGGGATATATGGACACTTTGGTGTGTCATCCTTGGGGAGAATGTGGAGAGAAACCCTACTCCTTGTCCAGAGAAACTGATGATTAAGGACATGAGAAACAAACCACGGTGCTCACATAGGTCCTTCCACACAGTCCCTGATCACACACCTTAAATCTAATTACGCTAACACCGACAAAAGTAACTTAGACTCCAGGGTCACAAATGCTCCTGAAGACCCTAGGAGTCCGTCCTGGGTTGGTCTCCTCCCAAATCCAACGTCTGAAAGCGAGGTGTCTATTATCATTCATTTTAACAACCAAAAAACCAGAAGGCACGAGCACGTGGTGAGCTCAAGGAGTTTCCAAGAGAGTAACAGATGAGGTGACATCCTCCTCATGGTGCATCCACGGTACCATCTACGACCCAAACTACAGAGGACGCCCCTGCTGGGGGGGGAAAGGGGAGGACACTTTCAGCTTTGTTGTGATGCCCAAGTAGACACTTACGAAACATTAAATTTAGATAGGTCTTAGTCTTACAAGCTCGCATGCACGTACGCATGCGCAAGCATGCGTGCTCTCATTCATTCAGCCTCTCCCCCCCCTTTTTTATTAATTAATTCATTTACTCTACATCTAGATTTCAGCTTCCCCTCCCTCCTGTCCTCCCATCCTCCCATCCCCCTTTCTCCTCAAAGAAGAGATAGCCGCCCCTCTTTTAAATACTTTTCTTTTAAAGACATACTTAAGAGACAAGACCATTCATAACCGCCCGTCCGCAGACAGTTAGCAGTAATGGTAATTGACATCGAGTCTGTTACAAAAAAGGGGGAAAAGAAGAAAATGCTGTTTTAATAACCTTGGCCTAAAACACATTTTGCTGTATGCCTCAAAGGGTTTCAATAAAAAAAAAAAAAAAAAATCAACCTGTAGAGACATATTTTCTTGGCTTAAACAACAATCCGAAGCATATAAATGTAGTCCAACTATAATGACATATTTATAGGCCAATAAAGCTTACACTGCGGCTTTCATACGTCACTTAAAGGAACTCTGTGAGAAACAGTGTTGTATAGAATAATTTGATATTTTCCCCCCAAACGATAGCCCAAGGAATAAAAAATGCAACTTTGCTATGTTTAACTGATAGTATTTATACTCCTAAGTTGCTAAAATTTTTGTAAAATGAAATAAGTCTTCATTTGACCACTCTCAAGTGCCATACCAAATATGGGTATCAGGTCCACTTTATTACAAAGCTAAGTACTGTAATTCTGAAGACAAAAATAAATAACTAGAGGCTTGTGTAGTGAATGATTTAATCACTCTGATTCTTCTGGAAGAACAGGTTTTGTGTTCGTTATGCTTATGAATAACACATTCCTTAACCCTTCTGTTCCCACACAGAGATGTTTCTTCACTTTAAAAACAAAACAGCAACAACAACAAAAAAAGCCCTAAAAAAAACAAAAACCAAAATTAAATAAAACACCCCCTAGTATGAAATGGGCTGAACACGCCCACTCCAAGAGACCCCCCCCCAATTGGTATTGGTCTCATGCGGAACTTTCTTTTTAAGGGGAAAAGGAGGTGGGGGGAGGACAATACATGTGCTGCATCACGTGGAAGAAATGTTTATTATTTTAATGATTAGCCTTTTCACTAGCTACATCTGCAGTTGTTGTCAGCAGCCATTTAAGAGCCTTAAATGAAGACTCTGGAAGGTTAAAAAAAAAAAAAAAACAAACAGGCTGCCCTCAAGGGGAAAGGTGATTTAAAGAAAAACAAAACAAAACAAAACAAAACAGGCCAGGGTGGTGAGGAAAGTTGGAGTGGCCATTGGGAGGTACCACTGGGCAGAGTGTTTCTTAGTGCAGCATTAATTTGTTGCCAGACACACATTTGTGTTGTTTTAATTCTATTCTTTCACTATTCACAGAGAGACGGGAAATGACACAAACTGGCATAGGAGGAAACTTGCTAACTCTGAGCAAGAGAAGCACTTTCATTTAGTTGTTTTTTTATATTGTAAAAAAAAAAAATCTGCCTTTGAGAGTCAACCTAATCTTTCGTTATTATTGATGTTTTTAACAGGCTAGAGGAACTGGGCTTTAAAAAAAAAAAAGCACACTCAAAGTTTTACTTTCTCCACAGAGAGGTGAGTTTTCCATTCTTTACTAGCTTCCGGGCTAGCGGGAGGGTCCTTAAGCAATCTCAAAAGTTCATCTTTCTTTGATGAGAACAATGAGGAAGGTTCTACAGAAGGAAAGGCCCAGCGAGCTGAGAGCTTCCACTAACAGTGTGGTATTGGAGGTGGTTTTGGTGTGGCAGAGAGAGACAGAGAGAGAAAGACAGAGACAGAGACACAGTGAGAAAGAGACAGAGATACAGAGACACAGAAAGAGACAGAGATAGAGACAGAAATAGAGAGAATCAGAGACACAGAGAGACTGAGACTGAGCAAGACAGAGAACACTCAGGTAGACAGAAAGGCCAACAAAACCTTTGATGTGACAGCCAGAGAAAGGAAGAGTCGGATGATCTCTGAGGGGACCAGACAGTGCTTGGCCAAAGGCATCCACAGTGTTCCTGGTCTAAAAGTCCCCAGTCTAGATCCCAACAATGTAGGTTCACAAACTTCAGATCAGACAGATAATGGAAACTCATTACATTAAGGAAAGTTTTTGTTTCTCTTTGCACGTTATTACAACACAGCGTACATTCCAATTACGAAAGTTATTTGTCTCAAATTCCCCACAGTTCATACCAACGCAGTAGAATTTCAAGGTCCTACATTCTGTCCTTAAAGGGGTACTTTATATTTACAAAAAGAAAAGGTATGTGGTCTCTCATTCGATCTCCTGTTGAGTATCTCCCTTCTCAAGCACTAGCCCCAAATCTCTCTCTGTCTCTCTGTCTCTCTCTCTGTCTCTCTCTCTGTCTCTCTGTCTCTGTCTCTGTCTCTGTCTCTCTCTCTCTCTCTCTCTCTCACACACACACACACACACACACCCCAAATTATCTGGGAGGTCTTTGATCAGTCTACACTTTGGGGCTTCTTCTCAGTCCCACAGAGAAGATTCTAGGGGCGGCTACACTTAGCCATTAACCAGGTTCTTCTTCGTAAATCTAAATGTAATTTGATTTCAAAACCACTAATCTGCATTTTCAAGACCAAACCATCAGCAAGTGCTTTGAATAGTTAGGCAAACCTGGTTTTTCTGGAACCACTTGAGGTGAGGAGAGGGAGGGAGGGTGAGGGTGAGGATAGGGAGGCAGGGTGGGGGTGAAGGAGGAAGGTGGGAAGCACAAAGATTATGGACTTTCTTTTTTTATTTATTTATTTTTTTAGAATCCAAGATTGTCAAACTCTCCTTAGATGGAGTTAAGAAATTGGGGTGTGTGTGTGTGTGTGTGTGCACTCATTAATAAACTATCCCTTTGAAACACAAAACAATCCTGCTATAAATACTCTTGTTTACATGTGTGACATCAAGCTTAACCATTTACATAGCCTTTTGTCCCCCACGGGTTTCCTGTTTAATGTTTTATTAGTAACACTATATTCCATAGCTCAAGAAAGAAAAAAAAAAGAGTCAGGCAAAAAAATGTTTTAATGCTAAGGTAAAAAGCAAGAAAATGGTGACACAACAGTGGTCACACAAGAAGGTGGTGACCCAGCAGATTTACTGCTAGTCAACATTCTCACACATCATAGAAGCAGTCAGGGTGAATGGATAAAACTGGGCCTGTGTGTGAACAGGAAATACGTAAAGACTATTTTTAAAAATTTCCTCGGCTGAGAAGAAAGAATGCTACCTTAATAATTTTCTCTAATGGCGTACATGACAAGTGGGCTGTGTGTCTAAACTGCCACCGTCCGACATCTATCAAAATGCTGCCAGGCAACAGTTGATATTAAACGACAGGATGGTCTTGCTCAAACAGCACGCCCTACCACAAACCAGAATCACATGAGAGAGTGTCACTTCCCTGGTGTTATTCAGCCTATGTCCGTTAAAAGAAATCGGCAAGGTTTCTTGTAAAAGTTAAGTTCTAGGTTTAAAAACAAAACAAAACAAAAAAAAACCCAGGAAGTTATCGCATTAAGGCATCAACCAGGGCCCTGAAAATCAGCCCTGTGGTCGAATGAAAGAAAAGATGGCTCACTGTGTTAAAAATGAAGTTCCTCTTTGCGTGAAGAGGAAACAAGCAGAGGTCAATAGCTTTGGTCTTGAGCAACACCACCAGAAGAGTTGGGCTGTGAGGGCTACTGAGGGTACAAACAAGTCCAGACAAAGGGTGGACGGGGTCACACAGTCACGGGAGGAGCGACTGCTGAGGCAGGAGAATGCCTTCACCGTGTGAGACCTCTCATGTCCCTGTTTGTATGGGAGGATGGAAGATTAGACCATACATATTTACCTAAAGCCACAGGGCTGAGGGTACAGATATGGCCAGAACACTCCAAAGCTGGAGAGAAAAGACATCTAAAGTCCAGACACTCCTTTGTAGGGGACAAGAAAGAGCTGAGGGAGGAAGGAACCCAGCAGTTTCTAGCTTGCTCTATTACCTCAGAAGTAAATGAATCACCATGTTGCTTCAGGTTGCTACATACCTGAAATTCTGCTTTGAAATCCTGGTTGTCTTACTACCCACCTCCAGCAAATAGTTTAAGTCTCTGTTAATTCACTATGAGCCCTAATTAAGTCTTAGATCTTGAAGGCACATAGACCATTATTTGAGGCCACATGCTATGTCACCTACTAAGAGGCTTTACACAAGAGACACTATCATACAACACGTTTCCTCTCCTGCCCAGGCATTTCCCAATTCATAGTCTTGGGCCCCACTAGAGTAAATCAACTATATACACACATATGTAGTATACATACTTATAATTTTTAATAAAAATTACGTAGTATAATGTTATGTGATATGTAATCTTATAAGACATAATTCTTTGTGTGCGGATTTTTAGGTACGCTTTGTGTTTGTGTGCATGTCTACCTGTGGAGGCCGGAGGATAACATTTAGTATTAATCCTTACAAGCCACACATCTTGGCTTTCCCGCCCCCCCCCCCCCATTGGCCTGGAACTCATCTATTTGGTTAGGTGAGGTAGCCTCAGGGATCCTCTTGACTGGCACTCCCCAATTTTGCGATCACATGCATATACCATTGTGCCTGGCTTTGTTATATGGATCTTGGGGGGGGGGGTCACACTTCGGTCCTAATGGTTATAAAGCAAACATTTTCCTATCTGAGCCATTTCTACATCTATATTATGTATATTATGTAACTATATACATGATATATGATAGTTTTGAAAACGCATTTTTATTATTTCTAAGTGTGTGTGTGTGTGTGTGTGTGCATATGTATGCATACGTGTACATATGTATGGCGGGTGCACATCAGTGCAGGTACCCTCAGAGGCCAGAGGCATCTGATGTCC
>NW_021604786.1:5210471-5237971 GCF_004785775.1 Grammomys surdaster | reverse complement strand
AGAAACCCTGTCTCGAAAAACCAAAAAAAAAAAAAAACAACAAAAAAAAAAACAGTTCAGAAGCCCCTCATATTTTTGTGAGGGGTCATGACCCCTCTCCCAACAACTTCCACCAAACACTGATCTACCATCCTGTCTCAAAGTGTCACAGAAATTGAACACGGCCATAGGACCCCTTCTGTTATTGCCTGAAGAAACAGCTTGAATCTCCCGTGAGCAGGTTGGCCAATGGGTAGACAGATACAAAGTTATACTCAACCAATCTCAGTCACAGGGACTTCTGGGATGTTCCAGTTTGGGTAATTACAAACAGAAGGGATACAATCTTCAATGCCCAGGTCTTTCTGCAAACACACATTCTCGGGTCTCTAAACACCTGGGTGAAGAATCGCAACCACCCAAGTGTTTTCTGGGATAGCTCTACCATTTTGCATTCTGACAGTCTCTCCTCATCCCTGCCATGGCTAGACACTGTCACTGCTAATTAACTGTGTGCATGGTGGTTTCTCACCTCTCATCAGTTTCCAGTTCCATTTCACCACATGACTACCCATGCCAAAATATTAGTTTTCAGGTGTTAGGGGTTTTGGTTTTTTTTTTTCCTCTCTTTTCTTTTCTGATTATGTATTTAAATCTTATAGTCTTAAAATTTGGTTTTCTTACGCTTGAGCTGTGAGTGGTTTTGTAACTTCTGGACTCAACTCTTTTGTCAGATTTGTTGATTGAAAACACACCCTCTTGGGGCCAGGAAGATGGCTTAGTAGTTGTTTGCTGTTCTTCCATAATACCGAGCTTGGTTCCCAGCACTGATATTAGACATCTCACAAACACCTGGAGGTCCAGCTCTGGGCAACCTCATACCTCTCCTGGCCTCTGTGGGTACCTGGCCATACATGTGTGAGCATTTGTACACAGACACACACAAGCACACACACAAATATAGAATGATACAAATCTTGGCAAAAAAAAAAAATGTCTTCTTGCTATAACAGAGCAAGCATTTCGTTGAAGAATTCTTAGATTCATGTGTATTTTACTAGCTCAGTTTTTTTTTCCTGTTATGGATTGTGGGTTATTTTAACCTCTAAATACTTTGTTATTGCAAAACGTCATAAACTGTGGACAGACTGCAGACAGAGGCGGGAAGAACACCTCAAAACTAGGAGGAACATTTTCCACGGTTACATTCATCCACGATACTGTTTTTTTCATTTTGTTCTTTACATTTGCCTAATATCAGGTCACACACACACACAAAAAATCAGTGATCTTGTCCAAACATTTTGTAGTTTGTACATTCAGAGGTGCGACTTAATTCCATGTTAGGTGACGAGTTTCCACGCGACGGTCACTGTCTTTACCTGTGGGTACTGCACTATTATTTTGTAATGAATGTTATATTTTAATAATTTATGTTTCATTTTGTTTGTTGGTTTGTTTGTTTCTTTGTTTTGAGACAGGGTTTCTCTGCATAGCCTTGCCTGTCCTGGAACTCACTTTGTAGACCAGGCTGGCCTTAAACCCACAGAGATCCACCAACCTCTGCCTCCTGAGTGTTGGGATCAAAGGTGTGTATCACCAATGCCGGGCCTGTTTTACTTCTAATACAATAAGAACCAATAGCTGGGCGGTGGTGGCGCGCACCTTTAATCCCAGCACTTGGGAGGCAGAGGCAGGCGGATTTCTGAGTTCGAGGCCAGCCTAGTCTACAGAGTGAGTTCCAGGACAGCCAGGACTACACAGAGAGACCCTGTCTCGAAAAAACCAAAAAAATAAACAGATTTTCAGTGGGTCCTCCATACTTTTACTATAACGGATCCTTAGTTTAAAAAAGCCAGTCAGACAGACAAACAAATATCAAGGCCTTCTGTATCATACCACCGAGGCACACTATTTTCTTATTTTTTGTTTTCCTTGACTTCCTTGTAGCTTTTGACTCAAATTACCCTTGAAGTAAAATACTCTTTGTGTTAAGAAGAACCCAGTGGAGTCTGCACCCCTCACATGGGTCCACTTTGACGAATCTGTGGCAGTTTCTCTAAGATCCACGTTCTTGTGGGGAACACAGATAAGGACAGAGCTGCTCACATTTGGCGCGCCTTGCTGAGAAGAGACATGCTTAGGGAAGCCAGGTGTCTTCTGGTGCTGGACCTGTTTTTTTGGTTTGGAGTCTAACACTATGTCTTTGAGTCCCGAGGCTGTTAACCGTACGGACGTCTTTGAGAAGTGAGTATGGTCTGGACCGAAGGTGATTGGCTCACAGATTCGAAGACGACGCCCGAGGACAGCTGCCCCCACAGCTGCCCGCACAGCTGCCCGATACCTGAGGGCTCCTCTCTCCTTTGCTGACTCCTGTTTGTCTGCTTCCTCATTCCAACCCTCCAGAGAGGACGGAAGAGACATATTCTTAGGTGCAGTCAAGGCCCAGATTTTCCTTTTCTGTGTTTCAATCTTTGAAGAAGTCACTCCTGGTGGACTTTTGCACGTTCACCTCGAAAGCCGGTGACGTCATCCTAAAGTTTGATTCCAAATGGTCAGCCGGGCTCCAGGTTTCGGGCTCTGAGCATCAACTCTAGTGGACTATATGGCTGATTATGCTAACGTGATCAACAATACGTCCCTTGGCATGAGGGGAATTAAATACATTCCAACTAAGGCTAACTTTTCCTCAATAGCTACTCTTCCAGTAGATAGCCTGCAAGGCATAGACTAGAGACCCATATCTAGTCCCTTATAGCATCCATGTAACCAAGTCATGAGCAATGGCACATAGAAATTCGAACCTTCCAGTTCTTGTCCATAGAACGAATGAGTGTGGCTTTAGATTAGAATACTGAAAACTGAGAGCAGAAGTCTGATACCTCAGAACACTCATAGCCTGGGACCATCTGTAGACCTAGACAAGAGAGAGATTTTGAACTCTCAATGCCTTTAAACAACTACAACGCTTTTTTTGATACACATAGCTAAGCCTATGTCTTTGCTAACAAATTCTGGGTCAACAGAGAGCCTCCGCCCACCACCCACCACCCTGCCCCCAACCACGTGATGCTAAACTGCAGACCAAGGTGGAACAGAGCTATAGTCAGCTAAGCCCCGAGGGCATAGCCACGAAAGTCGTAGCAGAGGGCGTCAGGGACAGGGAGGTGGTGGGAAAAGAGCAGGAGGTGTTCATCTTAAACTGCCACAAACAGCTCAAATTTCACAAATTGCTCTGTAGCACTGAAAACATGGCGCTACATGGAGACAGAAAACAGTAACTGAACAAACTGGAAGACCGAACTAGTAAGTCCATTGGGTTCCACAAGAATGGGTCAACGTGCTGAAAACGGAAAGACTGGCGTATTTGGTTTTAAAGGATATAGATGTACCATACCTCTCCCCCTCCCCCCACTCCCACCCCTCACCCTCAAGGCTCAGGGATAATCACAGGAAAGAGGGAGTTGGAAAGATTGTGGGCCAGAGGTGGTAGATAACCATCAAGGAAACTGTTTTTCTGGACACAGCAGGGAAGCTGCCCATAAGAACTCATAGCAACCAAAGCAGCATACGTAATACCTGCGCAAGCTCAAGCCAAAGAATATCCCTGTATGAAAGTGGGGGTGTGGGCGTGGCAATCTACTAGTAGCTAAGGGGTGGTTGGCATTTCATAGCTGCAGGGGGAGGTAGGGTCCATTTGCTCTAATAATGTGATCCCCGGTAAGCTGACTACCCGCCAGAACAGGCCCCACTCCCAAAACTAGTTGAGCAATACAAACTGGAATTTATGAGGAGGTGGGGGGAGGGGAGAAAACTCAAAAGTTAGTGGAAGGAAGACAGAGTGGTTAAAGGACGGGCTAGAGGAGGGGATGAATCAATGTTCAAAACGCATTGCGAAATTCTAAAAAAAAAAATTGTCTTAAAAAAAAAAAAGAATGAGACATTTTCATCCATATGGAATCCAGGAATGAAGAGAATGACCGTGTCAATCTCTTAGAACGCACTCTGCTTGGGCAAGCATTCAGTGGATACGCAGTGGTGTCTGCCAGTAAAGGGGAGAGCTTGCCATCCGAGTGTCCAGCTCTGTTGGCACCCCCTGATTTACAAGGCCCCCTTCAAAATTCTATAGCACAAGGCCCTTCCCACCGTTGTTCAACTGTTGTCCCTGTTACTCAAGTTTGTGATGCACTCATAAGACACTCAGGGTGAGCACAGACTCGTTCATGCCAGGTAAACAGACAGAGATAGAGAAGCTTTTATAGGTCAGTAGTGGAGGGAGGAAGGCGAGGGAAACATACAGGGCTTCATCGTGCTACACTTGCTGATTGCAAAGACAGACTGTCCTTGTAGCTCCCAGGACTCCAGCAAGGGAGATAGGATACTTGGTCAAGATAATCCGATGGGTTACAAAAGAACGAACCAAAAACTGAGTCTGTGAGGCGACGGGCCATAAAGGAAACACAAGACATGACTAACACGGGAGCCTAGGCTTTGTATCTACTAGAAGGTCACAGAAGGGCAGGGTTAGTAATCAGGTAGTCCTCGGAAGGACAAAAGAAAACACACCCGCCGTTAGACACCCCTCATTCCAATCCTAAGAGGACACCCGCTACGGCTGAGATCTATGGAACCACAAGGGCTCAGGGGGTCTGATGATGAAGTCTACATAGGCCGATGGAGAGAATCAGCAGCCCAGACAAGGATGAAACCCACAGACATAGTCTATCCAAGTCCTTATCTTTCCTCTGGGTTAACATCATCCTCTCTGATACAAGGATGGCAATAGATGGTAACTGTCATTTCCTAATGTCCTTATGAAGCAAAATCAAAAGCTACCGACTCGAAGTTGGTGCCCCCAGTGGGAATCGCTGCTATTATTACCTGAAACATAACACTAAGCCTTTCTTTGGCAACACTGTTTGCTGCTGAATTGCACGATTCTGTCTTCTTCAGTAAGAACTGAGACGGTAAACTTTTGTGTGTGTGTGTGTGTGTGTGTGTGTGTGTGTGTGTGTGATCACAGCTATACCCTTGTTTAATTCTCTTGTGCTTCCCAAAGAGCTGGGTGCCATCCTTGTGTCTCTTGGGATCTCTCTTATGTCTCAGGTATATACACATAAGGAACACAGGCATGATTTGAAAAAAAATTTTCATGAAAAATGTTTTTTTAACTTGTGTGTGTGTGTGTGTAGAGGTCAGAGAAAAATTTGTGGAAATTTATTCCTTCTTTCTATCTTGTGGGTTTTGGGATAGAATTCTGGTTGTCGGGCCTAGAGGTAAGCGCCTGTCCTTATCCACCACTGAGACATCTTGCTATCTCTTTAAAAAAAATTATGTTTGTTTATTATGTATCTGTCTATGTATCTATGTGTCTATGTATCTGTTCCTTTCTTTCTTTCTTTCTTTCTTTCTTTCTTTCTTTCTTTCTTTCTTTCTTTCTCTTTCTTCCTTCCTTCCTTCCTTCCTTCCTTCCTTCCTTCCTTCCTTCGTTCCTTTCTTCCTTTCTTTCTTTCTTTTCTTTCTTTCTTTCTTTTTTTTCTTTTTTTCCTATCTATCCATCCCTTGGCCTTTTCCTGAGATGTCTCATTCTTATTGTGTCTTTGACTTTAAGTTAGACATTGCTATTCAACTTCTAGTTAAAAACTACAGAGATCTTCCGCTCCGAGTGGTGAAGACAGCTCTTAATCTATGCTAGGGTTTATCTTAACCTTAACCTTTGAACTCCAAGGAAAAGATTCATCCTGGAGGTTTCTTGGCCTTTGGGTTCTAGTTTTCCACCCAGCCCCTCCTCTTCGAGCATCTCCGTTACCCTCAACAGTCACTCAGGTAAAGCCAGTAGCTCCATATACTATGGGACTCTATGCTAGCGCGATGATGCTAAGGAACACTGCTCTGAGGTATCACAGGTTCTGTCATGTGACCAGTAACGTGACTATCCTTCAGGGTAAGGCCCACAGTACTTGCATATCAAACAAACAAACAATCAACAACAACAACAACAAACTTAAGTGTTGTGTGTTCCTAACTACATCTTAAAGAGTGCTAAATGAAATCTTGTTAGGTGGTAGACTGTTCCCCTGATTGGGAGAACATTTCTCTTCTTCCATCAAAGAAAGTGTCAAGGGGGAGAAAAATAGCCTCCAATTAATTTCCATTTCTTCTCTCTTGTTTTGTCTCCTTAAAGTTAAGTACAGTTTTCACAGAGAACAAGAAATTGTATCCCAGTGAGGAAAACTGAGTTAAGGCCTGGGCTTCCTTCAGACAAATTAATGGACTGTTAACTCCACGATCTATTCTGTAAACGCTTTCAGATTGCTTTATCTAGCTTGGCACCCATATACTTAGCTCTGGACTCTAAAACAGTAACAAAACAAAAAGGATAAATGGGATAATTCTCAGTGTGCGAGCTCACCTGAGTATTCTGAGTGTGTGTGTGTGTGTGTGTGCTCATGCATGCACGAGTGTGTATACACATGTGAGACATGTAACTGATAAGTTGTCTTCCTCAATTACCTTCTACTTAGCTTTTATAAGATACACTCTCTGACTGAATCTGGCCCCTCACTGATTCAGCTGTTGGAAATTCTCCTGTCTGTCTCCCCAGCGCCAAGATGATAGGCACAGCTTTGTGGTGGGTACCAAGAATTAAACCCAGGTGTAGCTGTCTTACCTGCCTTGCATAAAAACATTCTGTCGAAGCTAACTGGTTACATGGATTCTAAAATTCAACCACCACCGCATGCCAGATCTGTTGTATGGAGTAACTCAAAACCACGACTCTTACTGCTTGTTTTTGCGTTTTGGTGTTTGCTTGTTTAAAATCAATGTGTGACTCTCTCTCTATTCCCATATACGGTTCAACAAGACATTGCACAAACTCTCAAAGGAATGGGCTGACTTCTGTGCCTTGCTTGGTAGCATGCTTGTCTGGAATGCATGAAGCCCTGAATTCTCTCCGAGAACCTCGTCCACTAGGCCTGGTGACTCGAAGCTGTAATCCCAGCACTCAGGGAGAAGAGGCCAGAGAGTCTGCTGTTCAAGGTCACCTTTGGCCATACAGTAAGTCTGAAGCCAATCTGGGCTATCTGAAAACAAAGCATCATCTCAGACAAATAAAGAAGAAGGGACTTTGCTTCTGTTGGTATATGAGACAGGAGGTGGAGAACCCCTGAATTAAATAAAGCTCACTGTGATCTGGCACGGACTCTTGCTAGACTCTTGCTGTTAGTTTTCTTAATGGAGACAGAATCACTGAAAGACTGCACCACACCCATTCAGGAAACTTTTATGTAGGCACCAAGGAAATCCCCTTACTTGTGTTGCCTTCTGGTTACAGACACACACACACACACACACACACACACACACACACACACACCCCTACCTCTTTTCTGTGTTTGTTTTTCGAGACAGGGTTTCTCTGTATAGCCCTGTATAGCTCTGTATAGTCCTGGCTGTCCTGGAACTCACTCTGTAGACCAGGCTGGCCTTGAACTCAGAAATCTGCCTGCCTCTGCCTCCCAAGTGCTGGGATTAAAGGCGTGCATCACCACCGCCCGGCCACACATCCCTCTTATTAAACACTTTTTAACTCGGCTCACTCACCGGTTCACACAAGTACAACGGCACTGGGCTAATTTGAGGCCTACAGCTTTGTGTAATAATGTAATTATCCTATACCGGATCAGTGAAAGAGCTTTGTATTTTTACGTCCTAGTTTCTAGTTTTCCGGAGGCTGGTGATATGCTTTGCCTCGATATAAATGAGCTGGCCTTCAATCAAAACCTCTCAACTCAGTTAGGAAAAAAAATTTTTTTTTGAGTATTTTTGAATAAGCCTGGATTATGGAAAGAGTCCGTTTGTAACTGCTATGGATGATATTTCTACTCTGGTTTAGAAGCTGGGGTCCAAAGCAGAGAACACATCAGGGCATCTCTAACCTTCTAGTTCCGTCTCTGGTGATCTCAGGGAGATGGTAGAAACTGAAAAATAAAGCCCAAGTTTTCCTAAGTGAATTGTGAAAGGTAGGGCTCAAATTTACAGAGTTCCTTCCCCAATGTGGACCTTGAGAATGGGTGAATGAATGAATGAGAGAATGAATGAATTAATTAATTCTACTGGACATTTTCATAATCAGGCCCAGAAGGGAACTCAAAAGGCAGCATCTTTGTAAGGAAATGTTCATGAGATGAACTTTATCTCACTCAGTCAAGAGATTTTATTGTAGCATTCCCTGACTGAATTCCAGCTGACCCTAGGATGCTGCCCTGACTGAATTCCAGCTGACCCTAGGATGCTGCCCTGACTGAATTCCAGCTGACCCTAGGATGCTGCCCTGACTGAATTCCAGCTGACCCTAGGATGCTGCCCTGACTGCCCACATCCAACATCGGCTGATGATCAACCAAGAACAGAAATGGATAAATAAATACAACTATGCCCTTCATAAAGGGCGTATTTCCTGAAGACTAGAATTCTCCCGCACTTCCATCGTTGATGCTGGAAGCATCAACTCTAAGCTTCACCATGAAGAGGAAAGATCTGGAAGTAAGACTCTGACTCTTAGGACACCAGTGTAGTGGTTGGGGAGGTGTGTGTGTTGGGGGGGGGGCAGGAACTAGTCAGGCCTCAGTTGTGCTCCTAATGTCAAGTGGTCATAAGCAATGTTTTTCATCCATTAGATACTGAACACCAACTATGTGTCAGGCATGGTGGGTTTTGGTCCAGAATGAAAGAGACAAAAATCACTGTCCTTCTGGTCTCCACGGTTACCTCTGAGTATATAGACTGGGGGTGGGGATCCAGGAGTAGAGCCAGAAAGTAAACAAAATCACAAACAAGAAACAAGAGGGAGCAATACTGGGGGAGGGGCAGAGGGAGTCAGCTGAGGACGAGGATGTGGAGTAGCCAGGGAAGGTCTTGGTAGACAGAAAAAAGTGAGTGATGGTAGATGGTCCACGGTCAACTTCAAAGATGGAGGAAGACATTCAGGAGAGCATCCAGCCCACCTGTGTTCTTCACAATCAGGGCAGGCTCCCTGTTTGAGTCTAGACCTGTTTGGTCAGCATTCTCCTAGGTTTTGCACAAATACTTCCCCAGGAGTCATTTACAATATTAAACATTGATCAGGCGTTACCAAGATGACTTAGTGGGTAAAGGAACCTGCTGATCTGAATTCAGTCTTCTGAACCCATATAGTAGAAGGAGTGAACTGGGTCTCACAAGTTGTCTCCTCTGACCTTCAGGTGTCTGTTGTGACACCTTGACACAAAATAAGTAAATAAAATGTACATAGTTATTTTGTTTTTAAGATGGCAGAAATCTATTTCCTGGTATCTTCTCTTCAAACATTTAACGTCTTTGTATATGGAGAAGACATTGCTGAAAAATCAACTCACGTTATTCCTTAAAGAGAAATAGGTCAGTTTCCACAAGGGAATGGCTAATTTCTATGGAAATCCAGAGGACAGAAGGCCTGCTGTTCCTCTGAGTTGGCACACCCAGGTTGAAGGGCATGGGGAAGGGTTCATTCGCTCACCTAGACTCATGGATCTTGCTCATTAGAAACACAAATCCAAGGAACAATGCCTTTTGTTGTTGTTGTTGTTGTTTTGTTTTGTTTTTTCCGAGACAGGGTTTCTCTGTATAGCTCAGGCTGTCCTGTAACTCACTCTGTAGACCAGGCTGGCCTCGAAATCCGCCTGCCTCTGCCTCCCAAGTGCTGGGATTAAAGGTGTACCACTGCCCGGCGGAACAATGCCTTTTATCTGGATTTTTACTTGTCTTTCGGAACTGTCCTGATTTAATGCTCCATCTGAATGACTATCTCCAACAGTTTCCTCTTTCTTATTCAGTGTGGCACCTGCTTCGATCAGCTACTGCCTTTCTGTCCTTCTCTCTAGATTTACCTACATCAGATCCAAGGCCCTTTTGAGTGAAACTCCTCAAAATGCATTGATCAAGGCGTTAGGTTTTAAAAAAGACTCAATAAGGCTTGTTGACATGCTGTAAGACTAACAAATCTTTAAAAGATTAAAGCAATCTGCTGTCTGGTGTGTATGTCATCTATAATTACACGCCTACAAGAGGGAGGAGGTGTTGGGGGTGGGGGAAACTGCCCAAAGAGGCTGCCTAATAAGAGGAAAGGAAGAAATAAAAGAACAAGACAGAGCAAGAACAACATCCTTCAACCCACAGCAGACCAGCTTGTCCCTCGATGAAAATCAGCTCTGTTGCTGATGGTCCTGGGAGGTCACTCAGAGGTCGCCAAACACCCAATCTCTTCCCTCCACATCTATGACTGAGTATGGAGGAGACATAAATTCTCATTCTGATCAACAGAATTAAGCAAAGAAGAACAGGATGCCACTTCCGAAAACAGCTTACTGTGTGTGACGGGATTACACACCAATGTCCACGCAAGAGAACGAGTGATATCCAGGTCAACAGCCCTTAGGAAGTCAGACCTTCCGGGGGAAAAGAGAATAAACCTGGAAGTTGATTCACCTTCAGTTTTGTGGTAGCAGAAGCCCGAGTTCACACTGTGGTGTGGTTCGTCAAGCCAGAGACACCCAGGGAACCTCCACTCAGACCCCTGACCCACAGAAACTGGGAAGAGTAAGTGTTGGCTAAGATGGAGAAACTAGAATAATTTGCTGCGTGAGAAATTGATGAGCAAAGCCCAGATTTCTGACACAGGACACACTGTGTGCCACCATATGAGGACACATTGTGTGCTACCATATGAGGACAAAACGAGACCTGGGCAGGAAGGTGCTAAACTCAATTCAACTGTCTCTGGAGAGGAGATTGCTTTCATCTAAGCAGATGATAAGCCAATGGAAAAATACTTCATGCCTCTGCCTACGTCTCTGGATCAGGGGACAAGATCTCTGGACATTTCCAAGAACTACATAGTAATGCCAGTGTGCATTTCAAGATAGGAAGGGAAAAGAAATCTAATATTGCCAATGAAAGAAGCACCTATAAAAAAAAAATGGGCTGATATCATTCTTATCTTTGACCCTTCAATGATCTCCTCATCATACTAATAAATACTGATTCGATTCAATTAAGTAGAAATCAAAGATTTATAGCTGAAAATAGAAATGTTGTATTTTTCGAGACTAATATTGTATTATGTCCTTAGCGACCACAGAAGGACTCTATGGCTCATGGCTTTTGTCTTCTTTCTAGCTTGTCAATCAAAAAATCATCCTAAAGACTGCTGGTCCAAGTGAACAGCTGGCAATGTGTTTGTTGGCTTCACATGAGATCTATAAGGCCGTGAGCACAAAACCCTGCAAGATCTCTGGCCAAAATCTAGACAAAGTTGCTCGCTTGCTTTCTTTCTTTCTTTCTTTCTTTCTTTCTCTCTCTCTCTCTCTTTCTTTCTTTCTTTCTTTCTTTCTTTCTTTCTTTCTTTCTTTCTTTTTCCTAAAAGAGAAAGAGGGGAGGGAGAGGCACCACCACCACCTACTACTACAACAACACACACAGACATACAAATAAATTGATTAATTAAGGCAACAGACACATCTTCATATTCTGGCATGGCAGGAATACTTTTCCCTCTGCCAATCAGAGAGGTTCTTTAAGAGATTCTGGGGCTAGGAGTACTTTGAATACCTAATTTAGTAACATCAAAAAAATGTGAAGAAACAGAACATATACCGTAACAAAACAGGAAACAGGGCCCACTGATAATTTTAAAAGATATCACCATTTATGTAACTCATAAAATTTGTATTAGAAAAACATATTCAGCTCCTCTTACCAGAACCTTCTTTTTGCTTGCTCCTAGAGTCCAGGATAGATATTTTACAACTCAATACATTGTTGCTGATGGGATATTCAACTTTTAGGAGCACAAAGCACAATCCAACTCCTATGGTGAATATTCACTCGAAACAGAAAAGGGACAAATAATTTCAGTTAAGGCACAGTAAATCTGATGACCTATTGATATTTATGACCCATATATTTTGGAATAATTTGACAAGGAGTACCACAATAGTGTTTCCAACTGAATTTTAGTAACCTGATATACACTGTGGGATTATCCCAAAGCAAAAGGACCCATGTCCCAGCTGGCAGGCAGTCTCTATTTAGAACAGTGGTTCTCAACCTTCCTAATACGGACACACCCTTTAGTACAATTCCTCATGTCATGGTGACCCCAACCATAAAATTTTGTTGCTACTTCATAACTGTAATTCTGCTACCGTTACAAGTTCGGACGTCAATATCTGTGTTTCCCTGATGGTCTTGGGCAATCCCTGTGAAAGGGTCATGCTAATCCCAAGTTGAGATCCGCTGTTTTAGAGAATCCTTCCCCCAACACCACCTCACCCCCACTAAGGTGCACCCAAGGCATTCTGGCTGAGATACATACATTCTTCTGCTGTGCTTGCATCTTTGAAAGGATTGGACCAGAGTACAGCCCTTTATCCATTATTACTAAGAAAAGAGATGGAGGAAGAGGAGAAAGAGGAGAAGAATAAGAAAGAGGAAGAAGAAAGAAGGAAGGAAGAGGAAGAAGAGATGGAGGAAGGAAAAGGAAGAGAAGCAGGAGAAAGACGCAGAGGAGAAAGAGAAGCAGGGAACAGAGAAGGAGAAACAAGAAGCGAGAAGGAAAAGAAGGAGAGGAGGAAGAGGCAGGCAAAGAACCAAATAAAATGTCAAACTAAGAAACAGCAATTTGCAGAGATTTGTTTTGAGTAGAGGGAAAGTGGAAGTATTTAAAATAAATGCCTGTTACACACTCAGGAGACACCAGGTCCTGTTGATTGCATCATGAAACAGGAGTAGAAGATGGTACATTGGAAGCTGTAGGTATGACCTTTGGCTCACTGAGGAGGAAGCTCTGGGACACCAGTGGTGTCCCGTGACTCCATCATCCTCTGGTCTCATTGGATTTTGTTACAGCTGATACGGAGATGTCTGCTACAGCTCTTTTAATGACTTAAGTGACCAGAAGATTATGGGTCTGAGCATGTCCGCTTCAGCATCCAGAAATCTCAAATACAGATCAAAACCTTTGAACCTCACTTGTCATATCTCTTGGGACAGGTGAAACCCCAGGAAGCTTAGCCTATTTAGTGTCATGGGTTTCTTGGTTATTGTTTTTCAAACAATAGCCCAGTGACTCAAACCAATAAATTACTTATTAAGGGACCGTTAACAGGTTGTCTAATACTGTGGCAGACTTCAAAAAGCTAGGATTAGTCAAGGACCAGGAAGAGCAAAGCCTACGCCAAATATCTACCACAAGCTCAGGATAAGCCAGGTCCTAATTTGGTTCTGACCCCCTTGTGGATTTTATTTGATATTCCTAGTTGAGTTCCGCTCACCCATTTCAGTGAAGAAACTCAGATGCCAAAGACATGAGGCCAGCTGGCCAGGCCAGCACAGTGAGTGACGGACAGAGTAAATAGTCACTGTTTTACCGGGAGCCCACACTGACGGTTTGTTATTTTAACCTCAAAGAGGAAAACATACTTGTGGAATTATTAATCAGCACTGCCTTTCGATTTAAGTCTGAACGACGCACTGGGAAGCTTAGCCAGGTCTACCTGGTTTCTGGTCTACCCACTAAACTCAAGTCCTCTAACCAAATGGAACACACGCCCAGCAATGTCATGCTGTTTCTTGCCTTTGGCTTTCCTGCTGCCTCAACTTCTCCTTTTCACTGTGTCTATCACCAATCTCTACCCAACAAAGCCCTAGTGTTTTCAGAGGTCCTTCTGTCACCAGTCGCTGGTTCCCCATGGCCCCAGGATATCCAACCTCCCAAGGCTCATTTACCCAGCTTCCTCTTCACACCTCAATCAACGCACCCTTCCTATGACCTCTGAGTAGGTGTGAGGGAAAAATCAGATTCACTACGCACAGCCCTACTCTTCCTCAGAATCCTGTGCCTTCTCAACAGCCACTGGAAGCCAGCTACAAAGAATGGCAAAATGGGGCTCGGATCTAAGAGACCACTCAACTCATCTTCCCCTCCCGTTTCCTGCTGCCCCCCTTTTAAACCAACAGGTTCCTTCTGGTTTAATGACAGAAAATGAACCAAATCTGACAACATAATTTAAAGCTCTAGACACTGCAGGGTGGCGGTCCGTGGGTCACTGCTAGGCTAAAGGTTGTGTTTTGTTTGGCCCACGGAGCATGTCAAAAAGTGGATTGAACGGCCAATAAGCATCATGAAGAATTCTAGCCTCTCATACAAAATTGAAGATTTGTCAAAACTGGGACTATTCCTGTCTGGCCATGACAGGGAGGGCCTGAGGAGCGATGGTTTAGAGCCATACAGCAAGTGAGCTTTACAGTTCCCGGCTCCCTGCTGAACACCATATTGTCCCTTAGATGTATCGGCCTTCGATGGTGGGTCTCTGCGATGGGCCCTGTGTGCTCCTCACAGGTCCCTTTCCTCTGGACAGTCACGGAAGGCTTCTTGGAGGAAGTGGCTTTTGGATGGACGATGGAAAGGCAGAAGCTGTTTGTGTGCCATTTCTGTCATAGTTAAGTCTCAACTCATTAGAGCATCCCTCTCTGATACCACCATTTCTCCGCTCCTAACCAGGACAGACCAAGGTTTCTCCAACTAGACCATGGATTCCGGAAACCTCAAGTTCTCGTTCAGTCCTTGTCATTTTCTTGGTGGGTTACTTTGGAAACCTGAAGCGTTCAGACAGGTGCCCAAATTATCCTTTTGCAGAATAGGAGACGACTCAAAAACATTCTCCAGAGCCTTACTGTTGTGGGACATATACAAAAAAAGTAGCATATAAAGCCGTCAGCGGGGAGTTTTAAGGTGAACTCAGACAGCAGTGTTTTAGATCAGGATTTGGCAAGCATTTTCAGGAAAGGCTCAGGCACCAAATATTTTAATCTCAGTGAGTCTCTGTCATAACTTCTCAGCCACTCTAGTGTGAACACTGTACAGAGACTTTTGTAAACATCAGGGGATGTTACGTACTAATAAAACTTTATTGATTGAAAAAAAAAGAAGCAGGGAACGGGACAGATTTCGGCATATGAGCCTTAGGTTTCCATCACTGCCGAAGCCAGGAGATGTAGTCGTCAAAATGATGTTTGATAGGTGTCTGGATTAGGCATAGATGTCCCTGAATGGCATCTGTAGTATTGAGAACTGGGTCACTAGACCCAAAAGGCCATGTCCTTTCCCATCATCCTCCAGGAATGCTGCTTTTGCCTTCCCTGGTCATCAAGAATCGGCTTAGATTTCCTCTTGAAATCTCATTAGACCTCAGTTCAGAAGTGACTTCTCCCACAGTGTCTTGGTAGGCCTTTCTAAGATGGACAGACACCCCTGTCACAGGAGCCTCTATTTTTCTTCCATTACTCTGACCATGACCCAGGATTTGGGGTAGTTTCATGAACTGTGTGTGGACTCTTTAGCTGCTCCGTGCTTCCTTGTTGGGTGCTAACTAGACTACCCTCAGAGCTACTCCCTAGAGGTATTGGGGCTGAGACTCCTCGGCTGTGACACTGGACTGACTCCAGGTGGGGGGTCTAAGGAGCGATTAAATTCCCTTCTACAGCATGTGCTATTACCATAGACTTGGATGGGTAACCAAACAGTCGCCAGCATAACTACAGATTTCTAGAGGTTCAAATAAATACCAAGTCAGTGCTTAGTAAAGGCCTCAATATTAAAAATATTGAGTTTGTTCATAGAGCCTAAACTTATAGGGATTTACATCAAAATAATAACATTGTTTACCCTTCATCTTCATTGCTTACCCTTCATCTTTGGAAGAATTAGGGAAAGCCTAGGGTTCAGTCTTTGGTCTAAGTCTCACCTCTGTGTGAACTTGGGCATGTTTCTTCACCTGTTTTAGCTCCCACTACACCAATTTTATTAGTAGTGAAGTAATATCCAAATACTCCAAACCTTAAAGAATCCCCACGATAATTAAATGAACCGCACTATGTATGATTGACAGATAAATAGCAAGGTTAAGCCATGTGGGAAATGTTGCAGCTTTGATTTCAGTGGTAACAATGTAGGGGAAACTGGACTCCCAGACTCAGAGTTCCTGCTACCTGAGATTCTATCAAAATGTCCAGGGAAACTAGACAAGCGCCATTGTCTTAAGGAACCCTAGCAATCAGCAATGCCAAGAGACCGGAGACTAGTCATGTCTAAACCCCAAAATGCCTGTTGATGGTAGCAGAGTCAGAGAACCTGCCTGACCAACGGACAGCCACGGATCCTTCTAACCAGGGACAGTCAGAGACAACGTTATCTTTAACTTTCTACGCTCTGCTTCCGTTGGTGTGACATTTGTGGACAGGACAGAAAGGTCCAAACTGGACCTGACCAAAGTTAGGAAGCCATCTTATCAAGACGGCAAGATGGAAGCCAGCTGATCAAAGCCTTTTGGAAAGTCCAAGGAGACTCATTTTTCTCCTACAGAATACAGCTAAAATTTGTTTTGCTCCCAAATGGTTTCCTGAGCTGAGTCCCAGTCAGTCAACAAGTCAAGGATGGACCAAAGATTCTGTCAAAGCCACTTGTATCTGAAATCCCTTAGGAAGATTCCAGCAAACCCAGCTTACAAATAACAGGAGGAGGACTTGGCTGACTAGCTCTGCAGTGCATAAGTCTTCCTCATAGAGGCCTGGAAGCTGTACATATGTATTCACACTTACATAGGCATGTATCAGTACATGTCATTTTTCACTGTTAATGTCTCTAGATTCATTAAGTTGTGGTTGGCACATAGAATTATGTGTTTAAGTATAGATGGTAACAATTTGATGCATGCGTGCATACCGTACAAAACACTGATTGCCATTCGCCACCTCACAGAATCTCCTCTTAGAGCCCATGAGAACTCTTAAGGACTTCTACTCTCTTACCACTGACAGCGTCACGCTGTCCAGGAGCACCTCAGACCTTAGCCATCTTCTGACTGAGACTCTGTACCCTCTGCTCACTCCCCCCGCCCTCTACAAACAATTTGATGGACGTGTTTCTCAGGCCAGCAAGATGACTCAGCGAGTCAAGGCCCTTGCTACCAAGCCCGCCGACCTGAGTTCAATCCTCAGGACCCACGTGGTGGAATGAGAGAACGGATTCCTGAAAGTTGACCTCTGACCTGCACAGGTGTCCCAGGATATGCTCAGCCACTTGTCATCGCTCACAAAATCAAGAAATAAGTGTAAAATAAAATTTTACATATACATATATACATATATTTTATACACACACACACATACACACACACACACACACACACACACCACATTTCTCCCTTAAGAATACACAGAATTAGTACTGACTGAAGTATTTGCATTCAGCTCTTTGTCTCCACTTAGTCTGTGTTCTATTGTCCTGGCTTAAATGTGCCTTAATTAGCAAATATCTGTAAATAATTTACTCGCTTTTCAAACACAATACAACAATGGGGTCAGTTTTCACACACATTCACCAAGCATGTATCTGGATCTTAAGTCAGGCTCGCCCATTGTTCCATTAACTGTATTAAGCTGCCTCCTTCCTGCTGTCTTCCTTACAGGAGGTTGGAGGTGGTGGGGATAGAAACCCAAGTTCCTGTATGTAACACCACCGTATTCTACTGGACCCTAGAAGCCCAGCATACAAGATTGTTCAGTTCAGGCTTGTCCAAGCCCTAAAGCCCCCCCCAACGAAAAATAAGGAAGTGTGTCAAGAGCAGATCATGGGAGCAATTGTTCTAGGATGAGGGAACCCATCAAATCCCTTCATCCACTAAAACCCTTACAGTGTGAGCCCCACCCCCAACCTTCCAGACAGGAAGAGGCCCCCGGGGAATCACAGCACCTCATCTGGGCTCTGCAGGGGTTAAAACAGCGCCCTGCATGCAGTGCAAAACAAGATGCTAAATCAAATGAGAGAGACGGCTCCGCGACCAGAGGCATATTATTTGGAATAAGATTGAAAAGGCCAGAAAAAGCAATTCAAAAACATTTCAATTATGTATTTCCCAGAACCACATCTTTGAGAAACTAATGCAAATGCTACCGCCACAATAAAACTTCTTCCCACATAAAAGCATATAAAACAGGTTGAGCAGCATATACTTTATAGATCATATGCATATTTCGGACTATTAATAAAAAATGCAAAAAAATCTATGTGTGCTTTACTCTCCGAAGCAATACAGTAATTATGATTAAGGGACACACAGCAACGGAAAGAGCCAATTTATCTTTCCTGGTGCTCAGGAATATGCTATTGTGTAACTAAGCAACTAAAGACAAAATATGGTGTAATTAATTCACTCCTATGCTTATTTAAAAGACACAATTAGAACATTTTTATTTTCCAGCTTGCGCAGTAGCTCAACATGCTTGAGGCTGTAGAAAGCAAAGCCTAATTCGCAAAGACAAGAGTTTAATGTTTAAGCCAAGCATAGGTTTTGGAATTGAACAGTAGAGGAACGGTGGGTTTTCAGGCCCGGTATCCTGGGAGTCATGGGAAAGGAAGATGGGGGAGGGGTAATAGACAGGCTTGCAACACGTGGCCTCTGCTGTCTGCTTTCCGTGAACTTGGTTATCCTGTGCACGAGAATATAGGCGGCTGTACCTATACAGCCACAAAGAGTCTATAGAAAAATCCCATCAAACTACCGTCCTAGTCTGAGGGCTAATGTCAAGTCTCCATCTTTGGATGTATCCATCCAGCTGTGGATACACATCTGACATGAGCCATCAACCCGACGTCAGAACCCTCTTTTCAATAATGGTTATCTGCACGTTTTTCAGTGAGTTTATACGGCGCATATACATGGGGGTGTGAGCGTGTGCACTTCTTCGTATGAGCGTTCGTGCGTGTGTACACGTGAGTGCGCAAGCCAGATATTGAATTTTGATGCTCTCCTCATTCGTCCTCCACTTTACTGTTTGAGACGGGTCTTCTTTTGAATCCAGAGCTCAGCAGTTTGTTACAGTAGCTGCTCAATAAACCCCAGGGATCCCGCTGTCTTCCCCTCTTAGCATTGGGATTAGAGGCACGCCCTTGCCCTTTAGCCCTTTGCCCTTTAGCCCTTTACCCGGATGCTGGGTATCTTAACTCTCAGGTCCTCTGCTACCCACTGAGTCATTTCCCAAATCCACATATTTTGAAACCTGTTGTCAATGATGCTTGCTCTAAGGGCCAAGGCCTAGGTTCTGATCTATGGAAACACAGTGAAGATTACACTACCCCCTGAAAAAGTCCACAGTACACAAGGACTCAGGAACAGATTCTTCCAGAAACAAAGGATCCATGACCACATCTCTTAGAGGTGGATGGATTTCTTCGGCAACAATCGATAAATTTGTTTTAAATACCCTTAAAAGCAGAGCCACCAAGAAATCATTAGTTACAATATTATTCTCAGTAGAGGATGGCAAATCTCCAACTGCCCTGCTATTAAAAAAAAAAAAAAAAAAAGACAAGCGAATGCATTTGATTCAAGCAATTATAAGCTGGGTATCGGTTAAAACGAGACGTTGATAAATGAGCCTGAGGTGCACGTTACCAGATGCCACTATGAGCAACGGCATGCTTTATTAATAATTAATAACCAAGTATTTACATGCGTGGACTCCTGTACTTCATAAAAAATAACATTCCCTGAGTATGGGCCTGACCGTTTAAATGTCAAGAAAGGTTTTAGTAGCTTACAGTATAGTATTACTATCAAACCTTGGTTAAGGTCATCCATCTGAGAAGAACGGTATCTTTTGTGAACTGCCATCATGACTGGGCTGGCGCTTGACTCTTCTTCTCTCCTGAAGTCTAGGTTTCAGTTTGTCTGTCACTACAAAGTCCCCAATTTCAACGAGTTGAAGATCAGAAAGGTATCCAGAGAGACCATCATGGCGGTTCCAGGCTGAGCCCTCAGTCTAAAACATTGGGCTTATTTCTTTGGACAGCGCAACTCACGACATCCGTTCATGTATTTTGGCATCCACTGGGGGGTTATGTGGGTTTACTACAAAAGGAGAAAGTGTGAGATGGGATCCTGAGGTAAGCTATCAAATTAGTGACCAACCAATGGGCCACACTGAATGAAGGCAGACTACTGGCCCCAAAAAAAAAAAAATTTTTTTTAAAAGATTTACTTAGTTATTTGTTATTTATGTGTGTGTGAGACTTCAAGAGTGCATGTACATCACATGTGTGCAGGAGCTCACAGAGGCTAGAAGAGGGTATCGGTGGGAATCACACACAGTTGGCAAGCCGTCTGACGTAGGTACTGGGAATCCATCTCAGGGTATCTACAAGAACAGAAAGCACCCTGAATGGCTTAGCCACTTCTCCAGCCTTCAAAAAGGTATTTCAAAGATATTCTTCCAAAGTTTAAATTAGATGTCTGTACGTGTTTATATATGAAAATATGAGTATATGATGCTCTTAGGGGGGCCAGAAGAGGGTTGCAGATCTCCTGGGTTTGGAGTTACGGGTAGTTCAGTCTTTGTAAGATAAATAGATGATCTGAATCAACTGAGATATCTTTTCAGCCCCTCCCACCCCACCCCAAGGGTTGTAATTTAATGCTTAGTTGTTCCTCAACTCAGGGAACTCCAAGGAAGGAGAATCCTGCTAGCTATATTATCATGCGAAAAGGACCCTGAGATGCACCAAGCTCAAGCAAAATGTAAAGAGCCATTATCTCACAGGCTCTTGAGAAGGGGATTCATGTCCCTGAATAGACACACACCTCTGGCACACAGTGGGTGTTCTATAAATGGGTATGCGGCTCCAGCACACAGTAGGTATTCTGTATATGTGTATCTGGCAAATGAGACTCCAAAGATGAAGACCTTGTTTCCTACTTTTCTAGAAAGATTGTGAAACATCCAGTGAGCCCTTAGCTCATTTGCACTTTAACTCAGGACCGCAGCTGGATATCCTGAGGATATTTCCTTGACCAGTATCTGTCAATCAGGGTAGGATAGTCTGTGAGGTCCCCAAAGGGACGATTCCCTTTCACCTCCACAGTGTTTAAGGGCTCGGTACACACTAGTACACATAGATGCCATGTTTTCAAGTTTACTCATGTGATAGGGCATCTCTGATTGTGACTAAACATCTTTAAGTATATTGACCTCACCTCTCTATTAAGACTGATCAACTTCTAGAGAAAAAGGGCAAGCTTGCCAAGTGTTTTCCAGTCATCTCTTTATGGCCTACTAGGTTAACCCTCAACAAATAAGATTTTTTAAAATTTTTTTCTTTCATGAACACAAGCCAGACAATACCTATATTACCTGGAGCTTGGATCTCAGCCATTCAAAATATACTTTAATGTAAATTTTATTTATTCACAAAAATGAATGTCCTAGACTCAATATTAAAAGACATGCATACATGTAAATAATAATGACCTTATACTGATATTAATTGTGTCTTATAATACGAGATCTTGTTCTGAGCCAAGTGGGAAAGAGGAATAGGGGTCTGGGGAAACAGCTCGTAGGAAGCGCGTGTGCTAAACAAGTGTAACATCTCGAGTTCAATTCCCAACACTGAAGAATAGAAGTGTTCCATCTTCTAAATTAATCTTATGGGTCAGAGGTCAGCAGACTTTTTCCGTAAAGGATCAGTCCGGACAACAAATATTTCTACTGTGTTGATCATCCGGTAGCCATCAAAAGTATTAGCTGTGAGCTTCAGATATGATACACATAAGTGACTTCGGCTATGTCCCAATAAAACTTTATTTACAAACTATCAGTGGGCCAGATTTGGCTTTCAAGTTTTAGCTGGCTAACCCTTAGCACAGTCCAGCTGAGTGGTCTCCAAGCAGTGTTTTTAGTTCTTCCTTCTATACATGGTTAGAGACGTCCCTTCATTTTGTTTTAAAGAATGTCTATTCCTAAGTGGACAGTAGCCAGAGTAACTACAGCCATCTGTGGCTAAGCTCCCAATGGGTCCTGATTCTAGATGAAAATCACCACTACCAGCCAGCAGAGGCTGAGTTTTCCTAAGTTCTGTGCTGATTGGCCTCCTCTTATTTTTTTTTTTAAATCATTATCTCTGATTTCCTCAGTGGACTCAAGCAGTTCCATTGTACAGATGAAAAAATTGAGTCCTGGACAAGGTACCGCACCATTTAAGGACAAGATAAGTCGAGGAGACTCAGAAATCTCTAAAATCAGCTTAAGGGCTTTTTGCAAAAACAAAGATAGCCCAAGGCAGAACCGTCAAGATTCCAGAACGCATCTGCCTGCCCCCCAAGGTATGATCAAATCAGGTAATCTTTTTGAAAAATGTTGCCGGTCCAGTCGGTAAACATTTCTCAATAGGAAAATAAAAATTCTTAAGATACCGTCTGTGGTGATGACACAGCTAAACTGAACACACTTAGGAAAAACGGCCCCAGTGGAAGGAACCAGAGCCACCAGGAATTGTTAGCAAAGTAACCCAGGAGTTGCCAGGAACAACTCAGATTCCTGGAAAACACATACCAATACTCCCAATAACGATCGCAGACAATCACTATTGGTCCATTTACTGAGTACCTTTCTACCATGTAGTAGTAGCTCATTTAGCGCCCCCCCCACAAAAAAAATCCCAGGAAGTCGATACCACATGCCCATATATGGATGAAAATATTGAGACACAGAATGCTTGAGAAATCCTCCAAGATTATATCACTCGATTGAGACTGTTAAAAGTCTTCAAATCTCCAAAAAAAAAAAAAAAAGTCTTCAAATCTTGGATCCAACTCCAACTGCCCTATGATGCTTACAGTAGAAGAGACATCTCTGAAGTAGTTTCTAAGTGGACCACCATTCACGGTGTATCCTGAATGGTGACAGCTATATACTGTTAGAAATCCCGAAGAGCCTAAAACACCCAGGCGTGCTTGGTCTTGACTCAATGACGTCATTAGCTTAACCTTCCCCACTCCTAGTTCCAGGCCGTCAACAAACCTTCATGTAAAAACCCAAGCCTGCACATGCATGCATTTTGAAAGTCAACCACCAGTAGATTAAGTACTTAGCAACTTGAGAATGAGCATGATCAGAAGTTACCCAGTAACGGGGCCAATTACCCACCAACTTTGCCATGTCCTCGCCTGAAGAGCTACTGGCCACATGTGACAATCGAGGGTGATTACCAAAGACACTATCTCCTTGCCTATGCCCTACTCTTTCCTTCCCTGCTGACTTAAGACAGCATTATCATTAAATCAAATGACATCCACATAAACCTTACTATGATTTACTACTGTTTATAAAATTTAAAAAAATGTTTATAACATTCTTACCCCGAGTCTTTCTCATTTTAAGAATTTTGAAATATCTAAAGTGCTTTCTCCTATATAAGGTTTCTTGATTCCCACCACCCACCCACCAAATTTTTCAGTTCTTGCTGTTATTCCCATTTTCTGGAAGAAGAAACTGAGGCTCAGATCCTTATGGTTATTTCAAGTCAAACTGAGACTAAGTTGCAGAATAGAAATCTCTCTCTCTCTC
Organism: Grammomys surdaster; assembly: GCF_004785775.1. Classification (NCBI taxonomy): domain Eukaryota; kingdom Metazoa; phylum Chordata; class Mammalia; order Rodentia; family Muridae; genus Grammomys; species Grammomys surdaster. The sequence continues at coordinate 5,214,511 of NW_021604786.1, read as the reverse complement.
TCTCTCTCTCCCCCTCTCTGTGTGTGTCATATATGAGTTACTAGTGGCATGCTCATGAAGTCAAGAGACAACCTCCAGTGTTAGTTCATAACAGCCACCTTGTCTAAGGTGCTGTTCACTGCTGTGTACTATCTCATGCTAGGATTACTGCTTCCAGCTTATAAGGCGCTGGGGATTTGAACTCAGCTCCTTATGCTATCCACTGAGCCCTTTCCTTAGCCTCAAGTGTATCTCTTTTGCAAATGCTTTTCCTCACTGCAGGTTACCAGCGCTGGCAATGTCTGATGTCACCATCACCCTGGAAACCAATCGATAGCTAATTATTAATAACTATGAAAATATGTTTGCACTATAGCTTCAGTTAGGATTACTTGAACTGCCTAAAATAAAATCTTCTAACTCTGAATATCTGACCTTGGAGAGCTGATTGACTAGCCTCGTTTTAAAATGATCAAGGGGCTGCCTTTAAAGGCACATGCTTCTAGAATCTACTATGATGTGTTTTCCTGTTTCAGGAATAGGTTTTTATTGGAGGAGGCAAGCTTAAAGTTTAGGAAGGACTGGGTGACACCGGCCACATTTGACACGCAACATGACCTTGGCATGCTCCTGTCTCCACCTATAAAATGGGTAGGCACAATTCTGTATCACCCAGTCTTCTGCAGTGATTGCAAAGATCCATGTGGAATAAAAAAAAAAAAATCTGCTGCAAATCACAGTGAACCACACAGGGACGCTATTTCTAAACTCGTACAATGATCATGTTCCTGCTTTTAGAACTGACGTCTTCCCATTTCAATAAATCAGAAAAAGACAGAACGACTCTTTTCAACGGAGAGTACCAGAGTCCTGGTTGTCCTTTTCAGATAGGTGCCGATGTCAGCTCAATCAGGAAATTATTAACCTCCATTTGGTTACTTAAAATAAACTCTGCTGGCTGATTAAATGTTCTTGAACACCAAGAAAACATTTCTCTGCATTTAGCAACGGCAAAGGCATCCTTCAAAAACTATTTAAAATCAATAATAAAAAAAAAACATTTCAATTTATATAAACAAGTTAATGGAGTAGGCGAAAACAAAGCAAATTTCTTAATGAGAGGCCCTGTTGCCCCCTCTAGGCGCCTGCAATAAATGCTGGTCTCTGACTCTTCTCCCCAGGAGCCTGGCTGCTGCTGTTCTGCTAACGTCTGACTTAGGCCAGGGGGGAAATGACATCACCGGGGTGGAAAACCGATCCTGCACCGGGAAACTTTCTACCTGCTTTCCATTTGTCATAATTATTTTGCACAATGCAGCTTCCATTTGCATAATTTTGAGGTGTGTCATTATCTCAATTGAAAATTGTTTTAATATGGCTGAATAACTCACAATGACATCAGCCGAAGTCCTAATGAAATATACAAGTATAATCATACAGCTAATTACCAGCCGTGTTAGCATTAAAAAACAAATCATGCATAATATTAGACTATGTATAAGCAGCTGAGGATTATAAATAGAACCGCCCTCTCTCCACAAACCCCCTAGAGTTTACTTTTAAATGGCAAGATTAATTTTCTGAGGTATGGCTCATACAGTAGATACGAAATGCCTAGATCATTACAACTCCCCATAAGGAACAATTAAAAAGAGATCGTGTGTTTAAAAACGTATCTATTCATTGTCAACAGCTCTGACAGACAGATGGGATCGTCTGTGGATTTTATTCTTAAATCAGAATTCACCATTTAGTTACAGCAACAGAAATTAAAGAGGACCTAGTGGGGTCAACTCGGGGTCTTTTAAACAAATATTCCAATTTCAATTAAAAAAAAAAAAGAGTGACCACAAATATCCCATAAAACACTGAATGATTTCCTCCTGGGTTTAGTCCGAAGTCTGTTAGGCACCAGCTCTTTTCTGGATATTTAATCCTTCCCTTCTCCAGATCACAGGCCATGTTGAAGTAATAAATTTGAAAAGCAAATAATAAGAAATCAGGAAGGGGGAGGGAGAAGGAAGACAGCTGCGCAGCAAAGTTGGGTCGGGGGAGGGGCTTGAGCCCGGGGGAAGGCGCTCAACCTGTTGGTGGGCTGCAGGGGTCCCACTCTGCATCCACACACCACCTTAGTCAGGCTGCAGGCGGAGCCCGGGAAACCGAATGCTTACACCCTAGGCTGGTCGGGGAGGGCGGGGGAGGGGTGTGTGCCGGGAGGAGGGCGGAGCTTATTTCCAAAAAGACAGATTCCTGGGCCGGGGTTCTGACGAACTCCCTTAATTAACCAGCCGCCGACCACTGAGGGGTAATTCGATCCGGGGGAGAGGGAGTGAGCTAGCAAGGCCAAAAGTGCAATCAACTCCATCAGCTCCAGGAATTTCTGCCTGGGCTGGCAGCGCCAGGGCCCCGGAGGAGTTCAGCACCGAACCATTCATTTAACAACAGACCTACCTCGAAAGCTCGCGAGCCTGGCGCCGAGCTAGCTGCCCTCAAAAGTCTCAGTCTGATCACCCTGCTCTGTCTCGGGAGACACAAAGCCTGGCCAGGGGGGCCGTCGCCCTCCCTCCCGCCGCGCCCTGGGCGCAGACTCCCCAAAATAGTTCCCGTGTGTGTGTGTGTGTGTATGTGTGTGTAGGGGGGTAGCGATCGCTCCACCAAGCTCGGCCCTCGGACCCGGAGAGCCCACAGAGGTGCGGTCACACCCGCAGTGACAGAGCCCGAAGGAGGTGGCCCGGTGGCGGCGCCGCGGGGTCCTCTCCGGGTCCACCCCGCGCGCAGCCTCGCACCTCACCGCAGAGGCCCCTGCACCCAGCCCCACACCCCACTGAAAGACGTCCACTTCGCGTGGAGTCACTGGAAACCAGAACATCAAATGGCTCCGGGAGGAGGGGGAGTGGGCGCGAGATAGTTCTTAATGCCGAACGTGTTTGTGCCGGTTACACGACCGCTTTGAAATCCGCCCGGGCAGATGCGCAAGTTATTTGAATGTATTATCCCAGTACCTGTCATTTATCACTTCAGTCAACACGCCTTTGCCAACTCAATTGCTTTTGATCTCATTCTGCCTCCGTTTCGTAATTTCCGCCCTCTTAAACATATCAAATACTTAAAAGAAAAAAAAAAAACGTGAACAATATCAAAACCCACTAAAAGAAAGCTACCCAGCCCAGGAACCAGGCATGAAGGTAGAACTTAAAAAAATAAAGGCAAAAAATACATATATTAAAATATATATATTAAAGCATGGGATATTAATCTTCAAGAGGAGGTAGCTAAACGAACACACACACACACGCACACGCACACGCACACACACACACACACACACCCTGGAACAAAACCCTTCTCGACAAGTTATTTGATCTTGACTAAAATCAGCAGTTGGACGGTCTTTGTAAAGCTGACAGCCAAACTCTGACAATGGTAAAATACTCCAGCCCCAGTTAGTGGCGCTACCCCTTTAAAAAACGAGCGGATCCTGCTCACCGCAGAACTGAATACAGTATTTTCAAGCTTGCCTTATAATACGCATTACTGGAGGGGGGGGTGGATAATAAAGAAGGAAGAGAGGAAGAGATAGGTTTACCACCTCGCCATGGTCGCTATTTCTGCCCTGGGGAGTGTCTTCTGGGAGGAAATAAAGTTTCGAGCTGGATAAAAGTTGCCGGCTGGTCCTTTCTTCCCACAACAGCTGGAGCTCCGCTATGCAAATCGGATCCTTTGGCGTACATCTTACAAAGAAAAAGTCGCCAAGGGACAAAATTCTTGGTTTGCCTTCAAGGTGGAATTGAAAAGCCTTATAAAAAATATAAGGTCCGTGCAAGCCACACGGTGAGCCGACCCACTGCAGGAGGGGGAGAGAGAGGGAGAGGGAGAGAGAGAGAGAGAGAGAGAGAGAAAAAAGCACCACGTAAATAATGTAGCCATCAAGCACAAATATCTATTTCCAGGCACATTCACACACAAGACTCTCAATACAGACCGGCCCACAGATAGAACGCTGGGTGAAAAATATTACAAAACCCACTAATTTTCTGCCTCCCTTAAAGAAAAAAAAAAAA
>NW_021604786.1:5204150-5210371 GCF_004785775.1 Grammomys surdaster | reverse complement strand
GGGGGGGTGTGAGGGGGTGGGTGAGCTGGGGGGCTGGGGGGTGCCGGGGGGCGCCGGGACCGCAGGAGCGGAGGAGAGCGAAATACCTGGAGTGAGTTGGGCTCCATCTCGACGTTCTGAATTGATTGAACTCAACATTCTCTCCAAACTTGTTGGCTTGAATGGATTGCATCAGGTCCTGGCAGGGAAAAGCATTCTCTGCCTGCAGCCGGCGTGATGTCTCAATATAAAACTAAGCTCTAGCCTCCCCCTCAACACCAAAATGATTGAAAATATATCCTAATATTTCTTCGAAGACTCAATTTTCATCTCCTGTAAAAAAGATGTGGGTTTGCTGCCAAAGATGGGTTGATCAAATTCGAAATAGGGAGAAGGGCTAAGTCCGTCCTCGGCGGGAAGAGAATGGATCAAGGCAAAAGCAGACAGAAAGACGTGAAAAAAAATTGAAACCCACCCTAAAAGCAAGTAACTAGGATATCTTTCTCTTCTCAGTTCCTCGTGTCTGTGGGTAACGCCAGCTGAGATTTTTGGAGCAGACCAAGTCTCTCGAGCTGCGTTGTGCATCTGACAGGACCTGCTTGTATATGTCTAATATAAAGAACATTTCCTGCAGAGATTCCGGGGCGCCGCTCCTCTTTCTAATGCTCCTTAGCAGATTTGCTGTTATTAGACATGTAGATTTGTTTGATAGTTAAATTACGTTTCCTCACTGCCATGTTTGAGAGAACTAATCTGTTAAATTATCTTCTGATGCCTATTTACACGGAAGGGAAAAGTGGGTTATCGATTATATAAACATATAAATATTAATGCATTTGTTCGCTTCGCAAAAAAAAAAATACTCAGCAGGGGAAAAAAAGGGAAGAAGAAGAGCAGAAAGACAAGTGGGCAGTGCACACACGTCTCGTGATTTTGCAACAATATTGAACGGACAGCAACTGCATTTAGGGAGAGGAACAATAAACCGTGCATGATAAATCAATACGTGCGAGCCGCGAGTCTGCTCGGAATATGAATTCGGGCTCCGGGTTCTGCGTGTGCATTCTTTAATTTTGAAGTATATACACTCGTACGTGTTTACAATGCTGATGGACGCCAAGGGCTCTCTCAAATGATAATGTGTTTATATAACCCGGCGCTACAGGAATAATATACCGACTTCTACCCCACCCCCAATCCTTCCCGTGCCCCCCCTCCTCCAAAAAAAGGGAGGGGGAGCTTTCTCGGTAATAGTTTCAAACTGAAAAAATAATCCATTTGCAAACTAGTTAAATACCATCAGAAATTAAGCTGTTGGAAACGGAGGGGGGGTTAACACATCGTAAGACAATAAAGGTTTTAAATGTGTATATTTATTGTTCTGGAGCCTTGGAGCATTGCGCGGTTTGCATGCACGGCTATTATGCAAACAGAGAAACTTAAGAGCCACAGAACAAGGAACAGGCAGGGACTGCAAAGCCCTCGCTCGCTGCGACCCAGCTGCCGGTCCTCCGCCTGGCTCGCTTGCATTTTCGCAGCGTTGATGTAAAATGGTGTACTCGCTTCCCCCACCCCTTCCCGGCTCTCCTCCCACTCTTTCCAGCACCCCTCCCCAACCCCCCAGCGCTTTTATTATATTGGCACCAATCTTTCCAGAGTGGGGTCTGGCAGGCTAAAAAAGTAAACATGTACTATATGGGGGGGGGGATAAGGTTTGTATAGTACGACAGTTGAAACTCGATCCGCGATAAAATTACAGGATGTTGAAATTACTAGCAAGCTATTTTTAACGCTTTCGCAACGTTTCACCTCTACCCGCAGCATCGAGTTGAGACAGGATTACTTTAATGAAAATTATATTCACATGGCTGAAGTTAATACACCCAGCAGAGCACAAACGCCCTCGTCTTCGGTGATCTGGCGGTGGAAGGACCCTCTCTGTGTGTTTTGACGCTTTTTTTCCATAACGTCTGCCTCCGCTGCAGTAAGAATTAGGGCGCTTAGCATTATCTAAAACACATATATTTTTTTTTTGATTCAGAACATGGAGAAGTCATTTAAAAAAAAAAAGGCAAGATGTATCTTGTTTCTATATACACAGAGATAAACGAAAGAAAAATGGCAGATCTTCCAATTACAATAAGTAATAAAAGCCCATGCCAAAAAGCCCCGTATTCTGGAAGCTGTCAAAAAGCTATTTTAATAATTTAAAGTAATATTCCAACTCTGCACCGTGGGGGAGGACAGTGTACCAATTTACAGTCTTCCATCTTTCGCATTAGCCAAATGATGACTTGCATATCACTTCCTAATTATCTTCCTTGAAATTTCATCTGATCTTACCATTTCATAAACATGGGTTAGAGAGAGAAATTACAGACCTCCCGCCCTCTCTTTTTTAACTTTACAGTGCACACTGCAGACCTTTGATTAGAATAACCCATTTTGTTCATTTTTTTTAACATATGAATGGATTTGACTGAAGGGCATTTTACATATTTTTTAAAAAAAATATTCATGAGCTGCCTCAGGCTTCTGTTAGCCTCTGTCCTGTTAGTGTAAATACATACATTCAATTCAAAAGATGATAATATTAAAGAAACTTGAGTTGCTGTATTTTGACAAGATTTTCTTTGAGATCTCATCCATGAGTCAGTTTCCTGCCGGACCAAGACGGCTGCATTTATGCAGGAAACCTCGACACAGTGCCTGAGGGCATCTCTGGATTGTGTATTAAACCTCTCTTTAAAAACACACAGCTTTCTACAGCATCTGAGCAACTTGGGTAGTCTTTAAGTGTCTGTAAATGACTTCTCCTAATTAGAGCCCTTCTTCTAGGTCTCTTGAAGGTAGGCACTACGCTAGGTTGTACTGTTTCATCTCCCCTGATAAGGTCTTCCAAAACCCAGCTCTGAATATTTCTGAATATTTGCATTTTTATAATCAGATCCCTGCTAAATCTCCAAACTGGATTTCTCCCCCATCTTCCCCCAGCCCCAGGAGATCCAGTCCCATGAACATAATAAATCTACTAAATCAATGGTCTATCCAATACTGAGAAAGGCCTTTAAAATTACAGATCACTGTGTTAGTGCCCCCCCCACCTCAAAAAAAAAATCTGTTCTTACCTCTTTAATGTGATGTTTGATAGACACCTGTAAATTATCTGTGTAGCAACTATCCATACAAAGAAAGTTTCAATTAAGATAAGGAGATTGTATTGAAACAGTTCTTTGAAGTAATGTAGTTAATAGCCTGTTTGATTTCTGCTTGTGAGAGGGTAATAACGTGGATTCAGGGTCCATCAATCACAGAGCAGATGTAAGACTTGAGACACCGACACCCAGGGGAACAGAGGCAAACTCCAGCAGTGCGGGGTCCCTGGGCTAATGTAAAGTAAATACTCATAAACAGATTGAATGTTGTAAGAAGACAATCCATTCAAGACAGTTATAATCATGAAAGCAACTGCTTTATTTATCTATAAAAAGGCTTGGCGCGGGGGACTGGTGGGCCTAAGAGGAGGAGGAGGAGTTAGGAGGAGAGTGGAACAGTGTATGTTTACATGAACCAATATTTTTTTGCCTTGTATTGAAGCACAGTAACCTCCACCCACACATCTATATACCTTCCAATTCAACTGTTACCTAATATATTTAAATGTTTAAAAATTATATATATATATATATATACACAAACATACATACACACACACACACACACACACACACACACACACCCTGGGCCTCAAGGGGTTGAGGGGCAGAGACACATTATTCGGTGTGTGTGAATCGTTCCTTTAGATCAGGAGGATTAAGTTAGCTGCAAAACCCAGCAGTGACATAATTAGGCAGCTCGGTCTATAGTAAACAGGATCATAAAAAAGAAAAAAAAAAGGTACAGTTTGAAGAAAGAGAAGGCGTCCATTTCGAAACCTCCAATCTTTCCGCTCACCTCTGGGCCGCCGGTGCCCCGCCACCCCCCCAAAAAAAAAGCAAAAGGCAACTGAAGCATTTTCGACCTTGACTACAATAATACTTCATGTTTTAACACTTTAGTCAGCATTTTATCTACTAATTGCTACACACTACCGCGTGTGGCTCGAATCTGCCACTGCAGCTTGCTCTCATTGGTGAGCGAATTGCTTGATAAAAAACTGGGAACTCAACCTGGCTATTTCCTTTCTGACTCCCCCTCGGCGCCCCCACCTCCTCCATTTTTTTTTCCCTCTCTCTCTCTCTCTTACAGCTAGACGACACTACTTTTCTAGAAACCTCCCACGCGGATGAAAACAGGGGCGGTGAATGAAAGCCCAATGTCCTTCCACAGGGCAGGGGGTGGGGGAAAGAGGAGTGTGGGTTGCATTGGGAAAGGGGTGGGGAGCGGGGCAAATCAGGGAGGTGGATCCCGGCCTATTGAGGGACCTGATGCCAGGTGACTCAGAACGCCCAGACCTTGGCTAGTATTGGGCAGGGTGACCAGTAAGAGGGGTTCCAGCTGCCCACCTGGGGCTCTCCCTTTACTTGATTGGTCAAGAAGTGGGGATCCAGAGATAACCCCTAGACCGCGTGAATTGAGTCGTGACTTAAAGTCAGCCCGGTGTGATGGTCAGCCACCGCCTGGCCCATCCCCCCCGCTAGGCTGGCGCCACGGCGAGCCAGGGCTGGTTGGCGACCGTCAGAAGGCGGCCTCCAGCAGAGCGGGCTCGCCGGGCTGTGCAACAAGTCTACGGTTAGGATGATAAACAGGGTTACACGGGTCAGTGCTTTCCCGGAGACCTCTAGTGGTCAAAGGTTGAGCTACACCTTAAATGTGGGCTTCCTAGCCACAGCAGCGGTCTTCAGGGCTGAGGTGGGTGTGGGATGCCAGACCTGAACCTGGCTGGGGAGAGGTTTCTGAATAGATTTCAAATGACGTGGAAAACTTGGAGAAAGGCATCTTTGGCAAAGGTCACATGATGGTCATTGTGGACAGGCAAAGCTCCAAAGTCCCTTCTTACCTCGGATGAGTCGCATATTTTCAGAGAAACTGAGTTAAACGAACAAATCATCTCCATTTCTAGAATCAATTTCTAGCCTGTCTTTTTTTTTCTAGTGTTTGTAAATTAAATCTGAGTCCTAACTTACCCCAATCACCCAAACACTTAATTTTAACTGCCTATCACCTTTAAATGCCTCTGACATTAATGACATATTTAGCGTACATACACCAAACTTCTTTTTTAAAATGTTGCCTGCTCTGCAGGGATGTATGTGACATACATGACTTTTAACTGACTCACAGTCTCCTTTTGTTCTGGAATGTCTTGCTGCCAGAAAGGGTGGTGGTAACTCACGGACCCCTGGCTCTTCAGATTCATTTGTGACCCAGCTGGCCCTGGCTAGCCTGGAACTTCAGAGATTTGCCTGCCTTTGCCTTCCAAGTGCTGGTATTAATGACATGAGCCATCACAATATATATATATATATATCTTGGACAATTATTTTAGCTTATAAAAAAATAAAAAAGTCCCAGGAAAATGAGGTTATCAAAAATATTGCCATTTATCCATCCATAAACACCACATTTCCCCCACACACACACACAACGCCACACACGCTCACACATACATACTATTTGCACACCTGTGCACACATACCGCGCATGCATGGGAACACACATCCCACACTCTCCCCACACACATACACTCACACACACTATACACACATACACTCACACACACTGTGTAATACACACTCATAGTCACACACACTCACACACCACACATACACACACACACCACACACACATCGTGCACACTCACACAAGTATCACACATACACATTCACACATACATACTATGTGCATGCCCCTGCACACACACATACACTCACATGCTGAGCATGCATGGGAACACACACCCCACGCCCTCCCCACACCCCCCCATACACTCACACACACACACACACTACACACAAACACCGTGCACCCACTCACCACAAACACCGTGCATGCACTCACCACACACATACACTCACACACATACCACACATACACATTCACACACACATATCCCCCACCCCCCAAACACACACAGGTTGATGAATCACCACACTGAAAGTGAAGGAATGATCTTTTATGTATTTTCTGTGTCTCTGTGTCCATTGCTATAATTATATGCCAGAAGTAAAAAGCCTAATTCTGATTTTGCCGAAATCTCTCTCTCTCTCTCTCTCTCTCTCTCTCTCTCTCTCTCTCTCTCT
>NW_021604786.1:5199318-5204140 GCF_004785775.1 Grammomys surdaster | reverse complement strand
TCTCTCTCTCTCTCTCTCTCTCTCTCTCTCTCTCTCTCTCTCTCTCTCTCTCTTTGGTTTTTCAAGACAGGGTTTCTCTGTGTAGTCCTAGCTGTCCTTGAACTCACTCTGTAGACCAGGCTGGCCTCAAACTCAGAAATCCACCTGCCTCTGCCTCCCAAGTGCTGGGATTAAAGGCGCGCCACCACCGCGGCTTTCCGAAATCTCTTGATAACTGTGGTGCAATTATCTAGACTGGCATTCACCTATGCTGGGTTGTCAACCAAACCCATGGGAGTGCCAGTACCCACCCACATTCTACGTGCCACAGATTGACAAAGCTATGCCTTTTTCTTTTTCTTTTTGGAGGCTAACATATGTAAATGTGGCTCATCGCTAGGGGTGGAAAAAGAGCCTCTTTGGCCAAGAATAGCCGGGAGGTTGATCTAATCCTGTTCGTCAATGACTTCGGTTCAAAATCAAACTGGGTAAGCTTCCACAAAGTAAACCAGAACTAGGTGAGTCTTCAGAGAGTTGCCCAATGAGTTCTTTAAATTAGAAAAATACATTACTTTATTTTTGTATGTGTATATGGTTTGTATATGTATGAATGCACCTATGTTCCCATCTGTGTGTATGTGTGCATGTGTGTGTGGGCGCGTGTGTATATGAAAGTCCATGTTCACACTGGGTGTCTTCCTCCATTATTTTTCTCTTTATTTATTGGTTCAGGGGCTCCTGCTGAACCTAGCCAATTGCCTCTGTTCTAGCTTGGCAGTTTATCACCACCCTCCCTGCACACACATCCCTCCCCCACAATCCCCTATCTTTTTCTCCGGAGTTTTACTGCCATGCCTGCCTAGCATTTGAATAGGTGCTGGGTTATTGTTTTTGTTTGTTTTTAAGATTTATTTATTGTATGTACACGAGTACACTGTCGCTGTCTTCAGACACACCAGAAGATGGCATCAGATCTCATTACAGATGGTTGTGAGCCACCATGTGGTTGCTGGGAATTGAACTCAGGACCTCTGGAAGAGCAGAGGTTCCTCTTAACCGCTGAGCCATCTCTCCAGCCCCAGGTGCTGGGGTTTTGAAGTTCAGTACTCAAGGCCCGTGTGCCTAGTGCTTCACCGGTCAAGCCAACTCCCTATCCATGTGACACCATCTTAATGGTGGACTAACACCAATTCCCACCAGGACCCCAGGATTTTTATTACATTTTGGGGGAATTTTGCAAGCAGGCTATTAAACACATTCACTATTAAACCTGAACGTATATAAATTCCACAGTTAACTAACTTATACTGATAGATAATGAAACATACTCAAACCCGGCTGCGTTCCGTTTTGCTGTACTTCATTCTTGTCTATATTCTTGAGGCTAATACTATCTCATATTGTCCTGTTCCCAATGCTGGGGGATGACATCCTTACTACTGCTTATCTCTTCTGCACCCACTGGCAGAACAATAGGTTCTTGAAACGAGAAAGAAGGACAGCATTTGTACTACGGAGCTCAATAAAGATTATAAATCAGAATATAACTTATTTCTTATTGACAGGTTAGATTTAAGAGAGAGCTATGCTTTTATTCTGAACCATCCTTTAAAGGCAGGCTTGCTTGCTGGCTGGTGGCACTTGGGGGAAGTGACTGGGTTTAAACTCCATCCATAGGTTAATTCATAGATGTGTTTTTTTTCTAAAGATATTTATTTATTATATATGAATACCCTGTAGCTGTCTTCAGACACACCAGAAGAGGGCATCAGATCTCATTACAGATGGTTGTGAGTCACCATGTGATTGCTGGGATTCGAACGCAGGACCTCTGGAAGTGCAGTCAGTGCTCTTAACCACTGAGCCATCTCTCCAGCCCCAGATGTGGTTTTTTAAATCTCTTTCTGGGTGATAGTAGAGGCTAAGGAAATAGAGGCCAGTCTGACAGCAAAGCAACTGGGTGCTTGCCTTTAAAGGTACGCTTGTCTTCAGTTATTTTTGGTCTCTGTGTTTCCTGTAGCCAGAATGTGAGACTCTTGGCTCCACCACATGCCGGCTGTTTGCTAAGACCTTTGCCTTCTCTTCAGGCCCAAAGTGACAGGAACTTTGTGACCCTGAACTGAGACCTGCAAAACTGTGAACTCCAATAAATCGTCCTCCCTTCAGACTCCCGTCAAGCGGTTGTCCCAGTAAGAGAACACTTAACTCAGCAGGTTAAGGACAGAGGTAATTTGGTAGATTATGATAGATAATTTGAGGTGTTGACTGGGTCATGGGGGCGAGCACATTTATGGTCAAACATTATCTTGGATGTGTTTGGAAGGAAGTCACTGAACGGGACTCACATTTTATTCAGTAAATGGACTGTGTCTCCTAATATGGGTGGAAAGTCGTCAAAGCCACAATTACCACAGACAGGTTAAGGAAGGGGAGCACGCCTACCCTACTTGAGTTGGGAATTTGGTCTTCTTAGGCCTTCTGTGTGAACCTAAAACATTGCTTCCCCGAGCCACAGGCCTCTGAACTTGGACTGGAAGTACACACCAGCAATCCTGGGTTTTCTGCTTATGTTTCCATGCTTTCTTTCTTAGTGTCTGTTAGTGTCTATTAGCCATCACCGATGCTTTTTAATATAATAGAATACAATAGTTCTCTCTCTCTCTCTCTCTCTCTCTCTCTCTCTCTCTCTCTCTCACACACACACACACACACACACACACACACTTTATTGGTCCTCTTCCCCTGGAGACCCTTGACTAATCAGCAAATTAAACTTAAAAGTAAGAATGCTCAAATCTGTTTCCAATTCTTTTGTGACTGGCACAAAAAAAAAAAAATCGAGAAAATATTCGAAACCCATCATTTAATATCAGTATGGAGTTGCTTGCATTATTAAAGAATGAAATTCAGGGATGCGTCTTTATTATTTATTTATTTATTTATTAGTTCTGTTTTACTCTTTGGGAGGGATAAAAATGTCAATCAGCTTTCACTTTGAGACTATAGTTCTGGGTGGAGTTAGCAAATACGTACAAGAGATACACGGAGAATACATTGCTATCTTTAATGAGCAGAACTGATAATTTTGTTACTGTCTGGGCCTTTCTTTCATGTCAGTAGAACGTGTGTATTAGTACTTTGTCTGCTGATGTAATAAGATGTCTAACAACAATAACAACAACAACAAAAACCCTTTGAAGGGATGAAGGTCTTATCGTCATTAACGTCACGATCATCAGAGTTTTGGCTTTTGTTTTGAAGGGATGCTGCATCTGTAGACTCGAAGCAAAGACCAGGAAGAAAATGGGGATGGGTAGTTAAACTTGAAGACCCACCCATAGTGACTCACTTCCTCTAGGGAGGTTCTCATTCCTAAAGGTTCTACAACCTTCCCAGCTGGGGACCAATATTCAAACACATGCGCCCTTGAGGGAGGGATGTTTTACATTCAAATCATAACAATGTGTAACAAACATATATCCCCCGTGTGTATGTATATGCATCTAGACATCTATATAGTACGAGCATGTATACATGTATATGAATGCACACATATCTATATATACACAGACACGTCATGCACATTTTTTGAGGTGTTAAATGCTCAGAAGTCCACCGCTACCTGAACAGGATGTGCTGCTTCCGAGTCCAGTAGAAGACTCAGCTTCCTGTAGGCCACCCCCATTTTAAACGACTCAAAGTTGCTTTGGAGAACGGTAGTCTGTGCCACGTGATAGCGATACGAAATTTGAATTTTGGAGTCCAGAAACAAAGTTTTTATTCGGAGGCAGCCATGCTTGCTTAGGTATGTACTGTCTGTGACTGTTTCTGTGCTGATGTGGAGTGGCGAGTGACTGTGAGGGAGACCGAGTGTTCCTCAAAGTCTTTGCCCTCTGTAGAAGAGGCTGGAGGACCCCGTCCAAGGGTGCAGGGATACATTCCCAGGCTCGGTAGAGTACGCTCAGTCTGATGACCTTCCGAAGATATTCCTTGTCAAGAGCTCTAGAAAAATCTCCCTGGTAAGCAGGGGTGGTAAATATCTATAGTTCTGAGATACGCAACTCATTGGCTGAATACCAAGGACCTTGCTAATGTCACCAAAGACGTAGGAACAGAACAATGTTTGGTTTTAATTCCACTGAGTGAATGAGAGTGTCTTTCCTCCTTGGTGCTTATTTTAAAGCACTGTACACTTTTGTTGGGTGCTATTAAATATTTATTGAGTTTTCTTGCCCAACGTGGTTCAGTTACTGCCTGCGTGGTGAAGGGACCCTTCAGAATGAAAGGCGCCTATATAAATAGAAAATTGTTTTATGAATCATTGCAAGTCGCCATATGGAAATGGGGTAACTCATCAACGCTGTATCAGACTGTATACCTGGGAACCTGCCATGCTTCACCTTACCAGTTGAATCTAACACCATTTATATCTTATTTTTTTAAAAAATGTCCAATCAATTTAAAAAAAATGAGGAGAAAGCAATAGAGAGAGAAAGAGAGAGGGGGGAAAAACCTCCTTTAATGCAATGCCTCAGCTGAAAGTTTAATGACACAAAAGGCAGGCAATTCAAACTTACAGTTCCCACAGCAACTGTAATTCTGCTATATAGCACATTTAGGCATAGATTTCACAGCATGTACCTCGATACAAAATACTCCTCACTGGGCAAGCAAGGGGGCAGACTTATGGTTGCTATGGGTACCGTGACTTTGAATTTCCAGATTTTTGGAGAGTTTAAATTCTCAACCAGAACAGCACATTAATAGTTCATTTTCTCTCTCTCTCTTTCTTTCTTTCTTTCTTTCTTTCTTTCTTTCTTTCTTTCTTTCTTTCTTTCTTTCT
>NW_021604786.1:5170888-5199308 GCF_004785775.1 Grammomys surdaster | reverse complement strand
TCTTTCTTTCTTTCTTTCTTTCTTTCTTTCTTTCTTTCTTTCTTTCTCTGACAATAATAAAGGCCACACCGTTGTTTTCTCTGTCAAACTCATCCCCGGCTCAGTCCTCACTGCACAGTATAAACACCTCCCCAAACACATTCACCCTACTTGCTAAAATTAACCATATGACCTTAGCCAAGGGAGTATTTTAGTTTGCAAATCTATACGTGACGACTTTTCCCTGGATTAACTAAATCTGCTCTCTCATCCTTTCTTGAAATCACCAATAAATTCAGGTTAACTTTTTTGGAATTTTGGACATATTTTATCTGGTGTTCACAGCTGAGAGGAGATGTGCTAATCACATGCATTGTATATGAAATATGCAATGTGTGTATTTATAATTTATACTCTGTCTACTTCCAAAAGGAACTGGAGCCAGCTAACTACCGGCCTTCATTTATTCATTTATTTTCCTGGATCACACACCATGCAACTTCGTGTCTTTAAATTGATGGTCTCATGATCTCTCTTCACTTGTGACAATCACCGGGGACAACAGAGTCTTTGTTTATGGTAGAGATGTCTATGTATATCTAACTAGGAACACATATGTAAATACATAGCTGTACACAGACCCCAGTCTTGGAGATTAAAGTGGAAATAGTTATAATTATTTATTCATTACCTTACATTAAAGTAATGAATTTATGAGAAAACAATTTTTTTTAAATGAAAATATTTGTCCCTCCCAAAATAAGCCATGATGGAAAAAGATACTATTAAAGTCTGCCAAGAGCCACAGGGGTGCTGGGAAATTCCATGGTAGTTTCGTGACAGATAACTAGTGAAGAGAAGCAAATGGTATCTTGGTGTTGTGGTGATCATTGTCTTGACCTAAAAGACTTCTTGGAAGTGTCTCAGACCCTCATGCCATATCTGGAGAGCTAGCTTTGTGTATATTTGCCTGTGCTTTTCTGCCAAGCCTTATGGTTCTTCTCTGCTTACAGGAAGCTCCTGTTGTACCTCAAAGCATGAGGAAGGATGATATATTGATGGCTCTTTTAGCTGTATCCTGATAGAACTTTCTGCATACTCCAACCAGACTCTTTATTATGTAGCACTGACGACATGGCTTAATTATCTGCTCACGGTGGATCATAAGTTCTACACTTGTTAAGGAGGAGCCCTGTCTCCTGACTATGTCTCCTGGCATCCCATATACTCAGAATATGAGAATTTAATCCAACCGGCGACAAACGTAACTACCAATCACTGAGCCCTGAACATATTCTTAGTAACTTTGCAGAATTCTCTTGAAATGGAATCCACACCGACTCTGTGAATGTGGCGCTCTTGTTTTTGATATGGGTGGGGTGGGGGAGACTGAGGCATCGTCACAGTTTAATAGCTAGCAAGTGGCAGAGTCAGATGGGTCCTAGCACCATGCTGACAAAGAGGGATAGAGGCCAAAGCAGAAAGTAGGGTCTCTGCCTTTAAGACATCTATAGTCTACCTTGGGAGACAAGACACAGAGCACAAATAAAAGGTATGTAAAATACAGAAGTCCGTGCACAGATGACCATAATTAAAGTAGTGCCTACTTTGCAAAAATAGCTACTGCCCTAATGAGGTATTTAGGGTCAAGTCTTTGAAGTATCCAGACCCTTGATAGAAAATACATGTCATATATGTATATGTATATATATGTGTGTGTGTGTGTGTGTGTGTTAATATTTGCTATTGTATTACAGCGTAAGTTTTTTTTGCTGTTAAACATATGTCACATATATTAATATGTTCAAAGCTATTAATCACAAATAAATCTATAAGACTGAAGCAGATATATTTATTTATAGATGCGGACAATCTGACTTTTTTTTTTTCCCAAAATGTTGATTAATTATACACCTTGCTTTGGAAACAGTTCATCTAAACTGCTACTGCTTATTGTAGGCTATAAATATGCTCCTCTGGGATCCCCTT
Source organism: Grammomys surdaster (assembly GCF_004785775.1). Classification (NCBI taxonomy): domain Eukaryota; kingdom Metazoa; phylum Chordata; class Mammalia; order Rodentia; family Muridae; genus Grammomys; species Grammomys surdaster. Next base: position 5,197,340 of record NW_021604786.1, on the reverse strand, counting down.
TAGGGGTGTCACCCATCCATAGTCAAATCACTAAAGACTGGGTGCCTACCATGTAGAGATTGGTGGACTGAAGCCAGAGAAGACAAGGTTGAAACCCATTTTGATATCTTAAAGTTGAAATGTCAAAAAGTTATGTTTTGTAGACTAGGGAATCCTCTTTTTACAGCCGATGCACCTGTTAGTACCTATATTTTACCTAATAGTGTCTGCATTTCATGTTTTTCAACAGTTTCCATTTTGAGTGTCCGTGGCCTGTCAAAGTCGGGGAATGAAATGTCTTGAGTTGTATGTTGTAGGATATTGGATCAAACCGTTAACTGCAAGATTGTGTCTTTTACTGGAAAACGCTGTGTCTAGTTGCTGTATGGCTCAGCCTTAGCACACACTTAAATCCTCTGGCTGGAATACAGACCTTAGTACATACTTTTAATGCCAAACAGTGAAGGTAAAGTTAGTTTGTAGAAGGAAGCAGCCATGTCTGACAGTGATGTCTAATTGCATGGCAGACGAAGTGATGAATCAGAGAAAGATTTGACCAAATACAATACGCCTAACTCTCATGAGCAGAAAGGGAATCTACTTGTGATGCCTTGTAGAGAGAGGGGAGGGAGTTTTACCAGGAGAATTATAGAGAGACAGATTGAAGAGAGATGCAAGTGAAGACAAAATAAACCAGAGAATCAGAAGCAGATATAAGATTAGATCAGACTGCCAAAGATAGTATGAGGCCAAGCAGATCAATTCAGCTAGAGGCAGAGAGAAACCAGACTGAATCAGTCAGCTTGTGGAGGAGTTTCAGCCAGAACAGTTGTGTTGAACCAGTGAACCAGAGCTCAGAAAGAACTAGAAAGGGTGAGCTTATTCAGCAGTAAGTCTCAGAGGCTGGAAACATTCTAGGCCTAGATTAACTTGTACAGAGGCTTGAAGCTTTCAGGACTAGGCCTAGGACTGCAGACTGAGGCAGTAAGCCTCAGAGACGACAATTACCTCAGGCAAATAGAAGCTACTTTTACAGTTGTATCTTCTCTCTCTCTCTCTCTCTCTCTCTCGTTGTGCGTGTGTGTGTGTGTGTGTGTGTGCGTGTGTTCAGGTGTATATGAATGTGTTTATGTGTATATAGAGACCAGAGGACAATCTCCTGTGCCATCTATCATTTTGTTTCTGTTTTTTTTTGTTTTTGTTTTTTTGTTGGAAACAAACCATTTTATTGGCCTGAGATGTGCAAAATAAGCTAGGTTGGCTAGGGTCCACCCTTCTTTGCCTCTCTAGCACTTAGACTACAGGCATGCACTATAACTTACATTTTTTTCCCTTTTAGGGGTCCTGAGGATTGAACCAAGGCTCTCATGTTTGCAGGATAAGCACTTTACCTACTGAGCTGCCTCCTCAATCCTGACTGTGAACCTTTTCTGGGGCTTTGAGCTCACTTTCAATCACAGAGATTACGGAGGGAGTGATCTTCTGTGGTCCTGTCTCAATAATCTTGGGTCAGTATATAGGTATACATATGGAAGTGTGGAGTTTATTCTAGAAGGCTTTGTAACAGCAACTTTCATCCCACATAAGAGGGATGCTAAGACGGGGATGCTAAGTGAAGATACAGGGGGTGGGTCAGGGGAAGCACTGAAAAGAACCCTTGGGATTGGCTGGGGCAGTAAGAGGGCGCTGATCTCATTGGACTCATATCTATGCTATGGGATTTCTCTTTTCCATCCATTCTTGACGCTGTGTGTGCTCCAACAGAGTAGAGTAGAGTAGCCATGGCTTCTCCATCATTAGCTGACTCCTTCAACCCAAGGATGCACTTTAAATGTTGCTAATTAGAGGACATAGCTCTCCATGCCCGGAAGTTAGCCAGCTCCTTGGATTTATCATGGGAGAAGGGATCCAGAACCTTTGTGAAGCAGGAGGTTGATCTGTGTGCTCTGAAGTTCCCCTTTAAGCCCCTGTGGATAGGTAATGTGTGTATTCTAGACCACTGCTTCTCTACCTGTGGGTTGTGATCGCCAGAGGGGTGGCATACCAGATATCCTGCCTATCAGACTTTTACATTATGATTCATAGCAGACACAAAATTCCAGTTATGGAATAGCAATGACATAATTTTATGGTTGGGGATCACCACAACATGAGGACCTGTATTCAAGGGTCCCAGCATTAGGAAGGTTGAGAACCACTGATCTAGACAGATTAATTCAAATCAAAGCCAGCAGGAGAGCACAGGTTTGGGTTGCAAGCTCTTCTCTGTGCTGCAGAGTGAAGGGGCCTCTGAGAATCCAGAAGCCTAAGCCTATGGAATTTGGGGGGAGGGCAAACACAGTCACCCTTTAACATGCCTGTTCAATGTATTGTTAGGTGGAACAAGCTGGCCATAGGATAGCGTCATGTGTAGACAGAAAACGTGTCAAGTACAGAATAGTGTTTGGACCATGTCATTCTTTAAGATTTATTTATTTATTTATTTTTATTTATTTTTATTTATTTATTTATTTATTTAATGTATGTGAGTACACTGTGGCTGTCTTCAGAAACATCAGAAGAGAGCATCTTATCCCATTACAGATGGTTGTGAACCACCATGTGGTTGCTGGGACTTGAACTCAGGACCTCTGGAAGAGCAGTCAGTGCCCTTAACTGCTGAGCCATCTCTCCAGCCTGAACCATATCATTCCTAAATCTACAAAGCACAGGAAGGCATTGAGAGGGCTCAACTGTCAGAGCTGTCACGGTGCCTCCCAACTCTTCCTGCTTTATGCGAGCTGCTCCTTCTGGATGGTCTTCACTTTGGACTCTGTAGCATGCCCATCTGAGAAAGCCCAGCATAGCCAGGAGAAAGCACAGACAAAAAAGAACAATAACTTAGTGTCCCCAATGCTCTCATGTACCTCTCCATGCAGAAAACACTAGTCTTGGCCCCACTGCTCTGTGTAGACTGAGGCTGGGTGGTCAGTCTTGAGTTTATGTTGTGTGTGTGTATGTGTGTGTGTGTGTGTGTCTGTGCATGCATGTGTGTGTGTATATGAGTGTGTGTTTGTGTGTGCGTATGTGTGTATGTGCACACATGCATGCATAGATTCCAAAGGAGAACATCAGATATCCTCCTTTATTTCTTTGTGACAGGGTCTCTCACTGAACCTGGACCTGCGCTGATGGTCAGAAAAATGCCAGCCGTATTTCTTTCCCTGCCCCCTACAGCATATCTTTTTACTTGAGTGCTGGGACTAGAGCTCAGGTCCTTATGCCTGAGGAGCAAATTCTCTTACCTACTGAGCCCTCTCCTCTTCACAACACCCTTTATCATCTCTTTGATGATAACATCCTGGATGTTACAAAAGAAAAAAATGAAGCCCACACACTTGATGAATGGATGTATTAAAAACTCCATCCTTCCATCTGATAAAAAATTTAAATTAAAATATGAAATTACATTAATAACCTATCAACTTGGCAAAGATTTTCAATAGTAGTCAGAGTCGGGGTGGAAGTGGGAAAAATGGATCTCGCTCAGCTGGTGGGACTGGTGGGACTTCCAAGTCACACAGTGCCCTGCGACTCAACTTGGCTACACAGACCTCACAAGAGGTCTCTTGGAGACAGCCGACCATCAGAGCCAAAATTCCATTTCTATGAAGTTCTCCATTTGTACTAAAAAAAAAAAATGATGTGCAAAATTTACAGAACACTTTAAAATGGAAGAAAAGAATGTCGGGAAGAAACATGAATACTTAACATGAGTGAATGATTAATGTGAATTATTAACAACCGTCTATATAGTTCATAGTATCTCTCCAAGAAGGAAATGCTCACAGATAGTAAGGATGTTATAGAAACACATTTATTGACCTGAGGACAGATGTTTAAAATACTGTTCAATTTAAAAGGGAATTTTTTTTAAAGCTAAAATATAAATTTTGACAATATAAGCAATGTCATTGCAAATCTCTCTGTTTTTTTTTGGTAGCCCTCCACTCTCCCTCCTACCCACAATGCATTGCCTGTGGCATGTACAAAGAAGGTAGACAATGGGTGGCTTCCTTGCCTTCGGCCCTTAGAAAAGTTTTCTCCACGTATGCAGTGAGTCTAGCCAGAGGATGTTTGAAGCCAAATTAATAGCTAACATTTACTGGATGCTCATCACTCATCGTGGCCAAGGAGAGCTGCTAAACGCTTTGCGTTATCTCTTTTCATCTGCACAGCCCTATAGATGTGAACCTCCCAAGAGACTGAGTAACTTGCCCAGGTTCGCTGAGGAGCCAGCTTCTAAATGGCTGTGAATGATCTGTAGGATTTAGAGATAAAGGAATGGCATTGACCCTGCGGGGGTGGGGGGGTGGGGATTGGGGGTTGTGGGGGGTGGGGTGTGGGGTGGGGGAGAACATTTTATGGTTACCCCAACACAGAGTATCAATTTATCTGACTAATAAAACCATCCCTCATCTAGATGGAAGACCCCAGGAGACCAAGATGGGTAAATAACAACTGTTATGTCTGCCAGGTATTTCTCTGCTAGAGAGAAGTACTTTACTGATTTGATTGATCAATATTATTATTATTATTATTATTGTTATTATTATTATTGCTATTACTATTATTATCATTAATTGCGTGTAATACAAGGGGCATTTTATCTGAGAAGGTGCCTCAACGTAGTCAATTCGATTCAATTTTGGTGATTTGGCAATTTTGCTTGGATTGCCCCTCTCCCATCCCTTTCCCCGTATTTTTCTTTATACTCATTGGTCTCCGTGATCTCGGGGTTTTCCAGCTTTGGCACGTGACTTTTCTCCATCCTTTACAATTTGGGAAACAGATAGAAAAGTCCCAAGTGCTGAGAGAATGCTAGAGCATCTAAGAGCCAGGTCGTCCTCCGTGGAGAGATAGTGTGCAAATGGCGGGAAGGTTGCGGTAGCCTTGTATTTGCAGGGTACTTAGCATTAAAATGACATTATTTGTGTTAAATGAATAGAATGGGTCAGTGGATAAGTGACCTAGCCCCTAGGACAAGTAGGGGGCCAGTGAGCAGTCTACAGAGAACCCTGTGCAGCACCTTCTTGGGTCTCTGCTGAGCCTAAGGTTTTTTTCAGACAGAATGCTACCTACTATCCGCATGCTCTCTCTAAGGGTCTCTAGCGTGCTAGGCACCAGTGTTTTGGAAGGATGGGAAACCCTTACTGACTGCCATTCCACTGTTTGTAACATTTCGGTTTCTCTAAACGTCTCTACTTCCCCTCCCCTTCATTCATGGAAACCACTCTAAGTCCTCGTCTTTCGTGAAGGATTCTCTCTTGCTACCAGCGCACAAGGCTTTCCGTCTACCAACAACTCCAGGGGAAGCTTGTTTTCTTTTCCTTGGCTGGGCCTTTACAATGGTTTGCTGCTAGACCTACTAAGGAACCACAGTGATGGGTCAGCAATATTTATTGCCTTTTTTGGGGGTAGGGTGGGGGTGGTTCGAGACAGGGTTTCTCTGTGTAGCCCTGGCTGTCCTGGAACTCACTCTGTAGACCAGGCTGGCATCGAACTCAGAAATCCGCCTCCCAAGTGCTGGGATTAAAGGCGTGCGCCACCACCGCCCGGCCTAAGCCTACTCACTCTTATTGAAAATACTTTGAGAGCAAATTACATTGATAGATGTGAACAAGTCTACAATGGTTTAAGGCACGGGCGAAACTAAAGCATCGTTTGGTATTGTTAAAAAAACAACAACAAAACTGCCCAGTCTGAGTCCTGTGGGAAGAGCGGAAGGCAACGGACCCAGATACCCAGGACACTAGAAACCCTTGGAGATGGTAAGGACCGGAGGTGGCCCTTCCTAGGGACTTGGTTGTGATCAATGAGCGTGCCTCTCCCTGTTGTTGAGATTTCCAACCCTAATAAGCCCATATAAAAAGCACACAATCCAGTTATAAGTATAAGATATTTGCCTAGGTTGGGCAGATCTAACGCTCTCCTAACCTGGTCCTCATCTATAAGACCCCTTGCTATTTGTGGTTTCTCTGGTCCATTGCTGTTTCTCTTCCTCCTCTTCTGTCGTCTCTCTCCCTCTGCCGTTCTCCTCTCTCCTCTCAACCTGACCCCACTCTTGAAGCTCCAGTCCCACCTTCCCCCTCCACTGCCCAATTATAGGTTCTGGCCTTTCGTTGGCCAAAATAGGGAAAAGGTTCACATGATATCACCTGAGTATGGGATGGACTGACTGCTCATGGGGGCAACCTGTCCCGAAGCAGTAATAACATCAGAATCCAAACACCAGGCCAAACCACTGCATCTCCCTGGAGATGTCATTCTGTTTGGAGAAAGCTCAAGTGGATGAGACAGTTATAGGACAATGGGGACACCTCTTCTTCAGTCTAGGGAGGGGATTAATGCTGTTGAAGTCATGGAGAGTCAGTGTGTTGGCTCAGTGGATAAAACCCTGGCCACAGAAGCCCCGTGGTCTGAAGTCTGTGGAATGAGATCCATTTGTGGAACCCACAGGAAAGGTAGACAGAAGAACCAACTCCACAAAGTTGCCCTTTGACCTCTGTACATGGCACCACTCCTCACACACCACCCATACACACAGCAATAAGAAGAAATAAATAGAATGGTTTCTTTCTTTTTTTTTTTTTTAAAGATTAACTTTGTCCATTTTTGTTTGTCAAGCATTCTCTGAAATCTGTAGTTCAGGCTTCTTAGGAAGAAGAATGGGTCAGGTAAACCTGAGTTGAAGGGAAAGTAGATGCTCAATGAGCCTGTAGAATGCTAACAGAATACTTCAGAAGGCCCTTCTTAAGGACAGTGACCCTGAGTTAAAACTTGAATGGAGACAGTCTCTGTTTACTATGCGCCTGGGCATTCTGAATTGAGAAGCAGAATGGAAGTCTTGAATAATGTTCATCTCTTAACTTCAAAGTTAAGTGTACTGGAGAGGTGGCTCTGCAGTTAAGAGCACTGACTGCTCTTGGAGAGGACCTGGGTTCAATTCCCAGCACCCACATCACAGCTCACAACCATCTGTAACTCCAGTTCCGAGGGGATCTGAGGATCTGACTCCTCTTTCAACTATGTATGTGGTGTGTGTGTGTGTATTCAACCATATATATTCATATATGTACATATATACAAACACTCATACATATACAAATATGTATATATAAATACATATTTATACCAATCTCTCTATATAGACTGTAATATATAACAGTCTATAGATACATGTCCATATACATACATACCCATATACATCATACACATACACATAACCATATGCATGCATATAAACATACATATATACATATACAATCAAGGATACTGGTTCCCTCAGCCGTGGCCATCTTGGGCTTGCCTAGGATGGAGGGGTTTCCAGGACATGCTCAGGGCTGGCTAAAGTCTTTCTCCAGAGTACTTGGGTTCTAATTCTATCAGCTAGTCTCTTTGTATCACCTGATCAGCTTCTAGGCTCATTGATGGAAACACTCTAAATTATATCAGAGCAGTATCTAAGAAAAAAAATATTACTGTGAATTAATATTGTGACAGCAGTGTTCATTTTTTAATTAATTATTAGTTATACAATGACAACAGATTCATTTAACATTTGAGATGGGAGAAATGCAGAATTATAGGTAGGTATTTCTTTTTCTCTTGTCTCCATCTCACTCCCTGAGACACAATACAAGACACTTAATTCAAAACGCAAACTGCTAGAATCCAAGTCATAATATTCACAGCTATTTAAACAGCTCTCTATGGAAGCTTGGGCTTCGGAGAGTGTCAATTTTTCCATCATTACAATAGGTTTTGCAATGAACTTGGGCATTTATTTTTGTGCAAACATCATCTGTGAGATAGATCCACACAAGTGGAATTTCCATGACAACGTGTAAGTAAATTTACAATGTGGCTGTACTGTCAAATTAGCCCCCCCCCCAGAAGGTGGTATCAATTTACAACTCTGCCAGGAGTGTGTATCTATAAGGAGTCTGGATAGTGAGATTTACCCATTGGATAAGTTGCCTGCAACAGATTAAGCCTGCATTTAAGACAAAACTGGTGATCTCCTCTGGATTCTTAGGTTTTTGATTGCAAGAGAGCTTTCCTTATGCAGGGTCTAGTCGTCAGATCACCCTAAACAACACTGATGTCACAGACCATTGTAGTTATAAACAGAGTCATATTATAGCTCTAGCAATGTATGATACTGCACATGGGTTTCCCAAACCCTAATCAATAGCTACAGGGAACGGGATTTAGGGTCTTCTAAATATATCTTCCTTCTTCTCTGGCCCCAAATCTGAATCTGTTTAAGAAAGCGAGTAGCCAAGAGAAGCCACTGCATTTGCTATTGTTACAATGTCAATTTGTTTGCTACAGAAGGAGACCTCCTTATTCTTAATACTGCCAATCTGAGAGCCTCACTGAGACTTCAGGTGGCACCATACTGTTGCTCTCCCTAAAGGCCAGGGAGAATATTTGATGAAAAACTTAGAGGTATTAGAACAATTACAAGCATATGCTTTCTATACCAGGGTGCCTTCTCCCAGAAGGGAGATACTGGTGACTCATGGATAGTCTTCCTTTCAAAGCTCACCAATAAAATTATGTCTCTTTTGTTCATCAGGGAGACAAATAAGGAAATGTTAGGAGAGACTCATGAAACTTCCTCTAATGAGAAGAAAACGCCAGTGTCTGTTAAGAATGCTTAGTATGACTGCGTTCCTCGATTGATTAGTCATGTCTGCTGTGGGTGTGAGTGGGTGGGGGAACTCGGGGCACATTTATCATACATTTTGTAATAATTATGAAATGAGTGATATTCAGATAGTACAAAGTTAATTACACATGTATCTTCAGAATTCTAAAGGGTTTAGAACAGACTAACCATCCTCCTAGACTTTCTGTCTCTGTTTGCTGAACATTGGACGTCTCTTTCTTAGCAGGGTGCAAAGCTCCTCTGCTCCCAAGTAGCTCACAACAGCTCATGGCTTTTATACTTCTTTGAAGGGGTGAGGGGGAGGCTATTCCCAGTACAGGGTTGCCATTTTTATTGTAATAATTCATAATTAAAGACTACTTTATCCAAATTTCCAGTTGCACACTGGGGTAAGAGAGACAGAAAAGTAAAAGAAGAAAGCCAATGTTTTGCCAAGCAGCCAAGAAAAGACTTAACAGTGGAAAAATAAAAATAGGTTTCAGGCTATTAAGAATTTATTGCTAACCCTGGAGCATTTAAATATACTGAAGTTGTATGTGTCATTTCACACAGTTGAGTTTTCTACTCTGTGCTCTTCATGGTTTTCTTTGAGGAGATCTCGGCTTATTCAATTTGCTTACTGAGAAGTCGGCATTATTATTATTTGATTGGGTGACTTTGACGTTAAAAAGAGTCACTAGATGTGTGAGTGACCAACTAGATTCAATGTGAACATCGTGAGCTTTATCCCAGAGAAATGGGTTGGACTCAGGTGACATGAATGGGATGGCGGTATATCGAGGAGAAAGCACGGAGGAAATGTAAAAAGAAAATCTGGTCTGTGGAGCTAACACATTTCCTTGTTTCTGACCCCTTTCCATGTTTAGCGCCACCCCTGCCCCAGAAATGGCTCTGCCTGGGATGGGACTTAATATGGAGATGAAGGAAGACCCTGATGCACATTCTCACCTCCCTCATTCGGGTTCGTGTTCCTGGGACTTTAGATGTTGGCATGTCTTCTTGCTGACTTTTGCCTTGTTCATGGGAGCTGGAGAGATGGCTCATTTGGTAGAGCAGTTTGTTCCCAAGTGTAAGGAGCCAGGTTTGGATCGGCAGTACCAGAGTTAAAAGCCAGGCACATTATCACAGTCCTGGAAACCCAGTGCTGGGAAAATGGAGCCCACACGGTCCGTGGGGCTTGCTGTCCATCTACTCTAACCAAACTGGTGAGCTCCAGGCCCAGGGAGAGGCCCTGCCTCAAAAGCTAAGGTGGGGAGAGATGGAAGAAGACAGTGATACTAACCACTGGCCTCTTCATGGACATACAAAGATACACACAGACACACAGACACACAGACATAGAATTTCTGAATGAGTTTGAATGGGAAAAACCAATATTAATGTGCAGTAGAAAAATTTTAATCATAAAAGTAAATACAATGGAAACAAAGTATTATTTAGAAGTTTGGTTTTTAAAATTGTCACTGTTATTGTTGTTTGTAGCCAAGATTGGCCCCACACCCATGACCGTCCTCTCACCAAGAGATGAGATTACATCTTCTTCTTCCTCTTCCTCTTCTTCCTCCTCCTCCTCCTTCTTCTTCTGCTCCTCTTTTCCTCCTTCTCTTTCCTCTCTTCCTCCTCCTCCCCTCCTCCCCCTTCTCCTCCTTCTCCTTCCTCCTCTTCCTCTTCCTTTTTCTCTTCCCCTTCTTCAAATAAAATTCAACAACAGAGGCATCTAAAGGGGTGAGATGTAGCTTAGCTGGTACAGTGAGTGTTTTCCCGTTATACACTAGATCCTAGGTTCCATTCCCAGCATTCAATAAACCAGGAATACCTATAATCTCAGTAGCTCTGGGATGGAGTCAGGAGGTCTGAGAGTTCAGGCTCATCCTTGGCTATGGGCTTAGTTCTGTGGCTTCAAGGCCAGCCTGGGTTACATGAGATCCTATCTCAAATAACAATCACTAAAGATAAAGAGGAGAAATGAACACATACCTATCTATGCATGAAACAAGTTCCCCCAAAGAGAGCAGTCTCTTTTATTCACAGACAGTAATGGAAGGAGGGAAATTTAACATAGTGTTTGCTTCCATCCATAGTGTCATAGTTTGGGAAACTGACTTCCTTCCTTCCTTCCTTCCTTCCTTCCTTCCTTCCTTCCTTCCTTCCTTTCTTTCTTTCTTTCTTTCTTTCTTTCTTTCTTTCTTTTTTCTTTTTCTTTTTTCAAGACAGGGTTTCTCTGTGTAGCCCTGGCTGTCCTGGAACTCACTCTGTAGACCAGGCTGGCCTCGAACTCAGAAATCTGCCTGCCTCTGCCTCCCAAGTGCTGGGATTAAAGGCGTGCGCCACCACCGCCTGGCTGGGAAACTGACTTTTCAAGGAGGCAGTGAGGCATAGTAGGAAGCGCTTGGCATTTGTCTCAGAGCTTGGTTTTTTGTACCTGTGGTTACAAGCTTTAGCTTCATTCTGTCTCCTTCATAGAGGTGCCACAAGGCCACAATTTAATTGTATTAGAAAACATTTAGGGCACATGTAGGCAATTTCAGTTTTATTCTTATCACCCATGCGATATGTTTAGGATACCTTTGCTTTAACAGTACGTTTGTTCTGGATGGAGAGAGACACACAAATCACAGACTCAGGGAATTTGAGAAATAACAAGCAGTGCTCCGAAAAGAGAAACACCATTTATGGAGTACATTTATTTTCCATTCAAAATAAAAATAGCTTTGTTGAATCCCCTGGAAAAAACGTACCATCTTACAACTTATATTATTCACGCCACTGACTAGAACAGCATTGATGGATTGCCGGTTTGTAGTCACCCAACGCTGATATCTGGGTGCCACTGAGAAGCAGCAGCTTGGGTAATATTCAAGCCTCTCCACCCTCAGTTCAAAACCCACCCAGCTGGCAGCACACAGTCTACCTTCATCTCCTCACTGACTGTTGAAGAAACTGAGGCCCAGAGCACTAACGTCTTCATGATTTTAGAATGTAAGTGCCACAGAGTCACAACTCAGTCTGACCAGACTCCCAGACTCTCACCTTCATTAAATGCCTTTAGTGACTTAATCATTTGTCAACAGAAGATAGTTGGACACCATTGATTTCTCAGGTTAGGCAGCTGATATTAAGGAAGTATATGGGTCTGAAGGGTCTGGACCCAAAGCAATGGTGACACCTAAAGAGAGGGCAGCTTTAACTGTTCCTGGAGAAACTTTTAACCCTCACATGCCAGATCAAACTGTAGACTTTTGAATTTACCTAATGGTGGAATTTGAAGATGAAATGTTCCCCACAGGCTCATGTGTTGGTCCCCAGTTGGTGACACTGTTTGGGAAGGTCATGGACTCATTAGAAGGCAGCACCCTGTTGGAGGGGGTACATCACCTGGGGCAGACTTTGGGTTTGCAGCCTTACCTCACTTTCTGTTTATAATCTGCTTATTCAGTGCCACTGTGACGTGTTGGGTCCATGATCCTATCTCAGTGCCTTTTCCCACCGTGATGGGCTGAATCTTCTCTAGAACAGTGGGCCAAAATAAATTATTTCTCATTTTATCACAGCATCATAAAGACAACTAAGACACTGGGGTTTGGATGTGGTAAGCCCCTTCAAGGTTTATAAGCTGTCTGCAGTTATTATATAATTGAGATGAGTTAGGGCCTTTAAGAAATGGGAGGTCTTTAAGTTATTGGGAACCAATTTCTCTTCCCTCCCTGTTTGTTGTTGTGGTCACCCTCCCACGTGTGCCTAGATAAGGTTACATAGTCAAGAAGGTCCCTGATCCAAGCCTGTACATGCCTTTTGGCCCTTCCAGCCTACAAATTATGAGCTAAGTAAACTTGTTTTCTTTATAACGTTTAAGCCTGTCTCGGGAATTTTGCTATAACAATTCTACAAAACATTCTGAACAAAAGTAACGTTGGCAGGAAAAAGGTTATCTGGCTTATAATTCCAAATGATAGCTCATCATTTCAGAGAAATCAAGGCAGAAACTCAACAGTAAGTCACAGCACAGCTAATAAAGTGTGCCGGCTTGATTTATGTCACCTTGACACAAACTGTAGTCATTGAGAGAAGGAAACCTCGACTGAGAAAATGTCTCAATAATATCAGGCTGTGGGCCAGCCATAGAGCATTTTCTTAAATTAGTGATTGATGGAAGCGGGGCTATAATTGGGTTTTGGGGAGCCCATGGTGGGTGGTGCCATCCCTGGGCTGGTGGTCCTGGGTTTAATCAGAAAGCAGAATGAGCAAGCTATGGGGAGCAAGCCAGTAAGCAATACCCCTCCATGGCTTCTGCATCAGCTCCTGTCTCCAGGTTCCTGCCCTATTTGGGTTCCAGTCCTGGCTTCCTTCAGGTATGGACTACAGTGTCAAAGTATAAACCAAATAAACCCTGTCCACCCCAACTTGCTTTTTTGGTTATGATATTTTAATCACAGCACCCTACTTAAGACAAAGAACAAAGACAGAATAAATGCATTCTTGATTGCTTTTCATAGCTGGCTTTCTCTTCTCTTACACTGTTCGAGACTCCCTTCTTAGGGAATAGTGCTACCCATGGTGGGCTGGATCTCATATAAATTAAGGATCAAGACAATCCTCCACAGACATACCTGTAGCCCAACCTGATGCAGTTAATTCCTCATTGAAACTTTTCCCCCCAGGTTTTCTAGGTTGTGTCAAATTAACTAAACTAACCAGTTTTTGTTGTTGTTGCTGTTTTTTTGGTTTTTGGTTTTTCGAGACAGAGTTTCCCTGTGTAGCACTGGCTGTCCTGGAACTCACTCTGTAGACCAGGCTGGCCTCAAACTCAGAAATCCTCCTGCCTCTGCCTCCCAAGTGCTGGGATTAAAGGCATGCGCCACCACCGCCCAGCATTAACCAGGTTTTAACTAAAACTAACAAGTGGTGAGTGTGTATGTGTGTGTATCTGTGTTTGTATGTGTGTTTAAATATCAACAATAAATCATCACCATATACCTTTTCCCTCAAATATCCTACTATCCATACCCACAGAGAAACAGAAAATCCCCTGTGTACGTCAAATAAGATACATCAATAATCTTCAAATTTGTGCCTCTGACATAGCATAACTCTGTTCTGTCTTACTGTGAAACAGAAACTCAGAAAGAAGAAAGGGTTTAATAAGGTCATATCAGAAAGCCCTCTTCTAAATGAGCAGCACTACAAAATGTTGGTAAGGGAGGATTTGAAATTGTATTGAGGGCCGGGTGGTGGTGGCGCACGCCTTTAATCCCAGCACTTGGGAGGCAGAGGCAGGCAGATTTCTGAGTTTGAGGCCAGCCTGGTCTACAGAGTGAGTTCCAGGACAGCCAGGGCTACACAGGGAAACTCTGTCTCGAAAAACCAAAAAAAAAAAAAAAAAAAAAAAAAAAAGAAAAGAAAAAAAAAAGAAAAAAAAAGAAATTGTATTGAAATGTTTCCTGAAAAACATTCACCCAGAGGTGAATTCCTGGCCCTTGACTTTGAATCCAAAGCCCAGAGCTGAAGTAGAATGAGGCAATAAATATCATTTGTAATCCCATGGAAGAAACACCCATTCATATGGGTTGAGGATGCATGGTGGATGGATAGATGCTTATTCATTTATGAACGTCACGAGTTCTGACCAGCCTCTTACTATAATGTTAAAGACATGGTTTAAGCATTGGGGGATGGAGTGTGAACAAGGATGAAGAATACTATATCAAGCTTGTACTGTAGTGAGTTGATCTGAGCTGTTGACGCACCCAGCTAAATAGCTCTTCCACCTCTTTCTGAAACAGAAAGTTCACGGTTGAGTCTGGATCAAAATGGTGTCTGTCCTCTTCCTAGACCAACATTCGCTCCCATCTGAGCTACCGAGACACGGACTAGGATTCATATCAATGATTTTCTTCTACCTTGATTTAAAAACAAAACAAAATAACAACAACAACAACAAACCAAACCAACCCTGAAAGCAAGCACAGAACAGGGCTTAGGTAGTTTGGATATATTTGGCACTATTTGGGTGTGTGGCCTTGTTGGAGTAGATGTGTCATTGTGGCACAGGCTGTAAGACTCTCATCCTAGCTACCTGGAAGCGAGTCTTCTAGCTGCCTTTTGGAACAAGATGTAGAACTCTCAGCTCCTCCTGCACCATGCCTACCTGGATAGTGCCATGCTCCTGCCTTGATGATAATGGATTGAACCTCTTAACCTGTAAGCCAGCCCCATTTAAATGTCGTCCTTATAAGAGTTGCCTTGGTCATGGTATCTGTTCATAGCAGTGAAACCCTAACTAAAACAAAGGCATATGCCTTGTTGTGGATAGACACATTTCTGCTAGTGATTGTCTTCAGTCCAGTTGGAGCTGGCAGGGTTATGGGTTCTTCAGCTTTTGCATGCAAACGATTCCGAGCAATCTCTTTATTACCTAGACACTGCCCCCTCTTCCCAATTCCCATGGGATGTGCCCTTCTGTCATCTCCAAGTCCAGATATTTTTTTCTTTAATAACCAAATAATTGTTGAAATAGTATGAAAAATCCAGTTCTTGGTGGAAGTTTACATACTGTGGTGTTTCTCTTTGGGGAGAAAATTGGTTGAAGATTGGGCTGTGAACTCCTGAAGTTGGGGCTGATTCCCTCTCGATCTGGCATCAACAGGACACAACAACACTGTCCTAGTCGGCTGCTTCTGTTTTCTCTCTAGAATGGACGAAGGTGGGCTTACTCGGGTTCTTTATCTCTTACCCTCCCCGTAGCACCAGCTGCTGCTGGGAGCAAGAGCACTAGAGAACTAAAGGGAAGGAGCAGATGGGTTAATCTTCGCAGGCCTGTCACCCACCGACTGGATGATTTCTTGACGGTACACAGGCCGTTTATTGAACTTAATCAACTACCTGACATCGGGGAGACTTGGAAGTCATCATGGGTCAGACTTTGTGACACCTGGTGATGATGTGACACCGCACTTGGCTCTACAGAATTAACTTACAATAAAGCATTTGTCAAGGGTGGTTACTACCCCTTACAAGGTGTCAGCTGAGAGCAGACATGGAGTTCTTTTAACTTGCCTCACTGCAGAAAAGTCCCTTCTGATTTGCGGTAAGCTGAGGTTGGGAGTTGGAGCACTGAATTGTGCCCAGGGATGGAGCATGAGCCCCGCCCACTGTTGGAGTTGCCTTAGCTCCGCTCACTGATGGAGTTGCCTTAGCCCCACACACTGACAGAGCTGCCTTAGTGAGTGGAATCCCAAACTGGAAGGCGACTGGGCATGGTCCTGCAGCCCGAGCCTCTGCCTCTTGCCCATCCTTGTTGCAAATTCAATTCCATGCCTACCAAATGTAACAAATGTGTGACACAGTCTATAAAAGAGACAGAGGGTTGGGGAGATGGTTCAGTTGGTAACATGCTTGCTGTTCTGAACTCCTGATTGAGATCCCCAGTACCCATCTGAAAGCCTTGCATTACTAGGGGTAACACAATAATAATAAGGTGAAGGGTGATAGAGGAAGACATTGTGATATCAACTTCAGTAGCACCTCCCCCCACCTCGTGTGTCTTATATACACACACATGTATAAAAATAAAAATAAAAATAAAAACCCAGAGTTGGTGGTGGTGTACTCACGGAAGGGAAGAGAATAAAAGCCGACAACTGTTAAGTTGAAGAAATGATAAAAGAAGCACAGAAGTCAGGTGTTCAACTTGATAAAACTCATTTTCAGTGCTGCAGAGATTGCAGTGGTTACAACCACTTGCTGATCTTGCAGAAGATCTACGTCCAGTTCCCAGCATCCACATGCAGCTTACATCTGCCTGTAACTCCAGTTCCTCTGGCCTCTGTGGGCATCTGTGCTCAACAAGCACAATACATGCTTCCCTGTCCTGCGACCATGCACACACAATCACAATAATATGAATAAATTGTTTATTAAAGTCTACTTTCCTAGTACTCTCCAAGTTACAATGATATCTTAATTGGCAAGATGGTTAGGAGAAAGGGCTTCAAATCAGGTGATTCTCAACGTTTCTGCTTTATCACCTTATAGCTTGTGGCGGTAGGAATCAGAATGTCCCCCACAGGTTCATGCATTTGGACACTTGGTCCCCAGTAGGTGGCGCTGTTTGGGAAGGCTATGGAGCCTTTAGAAGGTGGAGCTTTGGGGAGGAATTATATCACTGGAGCGTGGGCCTGGATCCGCTTCCTGTTCTAGCTCTCTACTTCCTTTGTGTAACTGAAATATGATGAGCCAGCTTCCTCCTGCACTCATGTGCTCCCCGACTGTCACCAAACCTTCCTCATGAGGTGGACTACATTCCTTCAGGAGCTGTAGGCTCAAACAACCCTTTCTTCTACTGCTCGCCCTCTGTTGGAACATTGTATCACCATGAAACTGGTAAAAGGCAGATAGCTCAGGTGTTTAACTTTATCAAACCCTTCCTCACTCTCTCCAAGAAAATGCTCTAATTAATAGACATATTAACAATCTGGTTCATAGAAAGGGCATAGACTCAAATGGTCCTAAGTTAATATTTCTGCGTTATCAGTTTATTGTTTTAGGACACCAAAGGAGTTTCTAAAAGTCTTGTAGGTTGGCTGTCCTGGGAGTGGAGAAAAATAATTGTCCATATAACGCATAATGGATTGTTCTCGAGATAAAGCAGATGATACGTGTGAACGTGTTGAAAACAGTGCCCTGACATCTGTGAGCTCTCAATGAAAGGTAATTCTTATTCACTGTGTAAAGTTAAATTATAGAGTATTTTAAGCAAAGGCATTTTTAATTAAGAAAACTCAGTTAACAAAATCTTCATGAAGGGCCCTTATGGGACTTGAGTAACAAAGAGATAAGAACAATTTAGAATTGCTTTATTACCACTTATTTACAGGAAGAAGGTGCTTTGGAAATGAAAATAAATTATTATGCTTATTTATGTGGGGGAGACGTGTGTGTGTGTGTGTGTGTGAATGTGTGTGTGAGTGGGTATGTGAGAATGTGTATTACCTACTGTATGTGTGTCTCTGAGGAAATGTGTATAAATGTATGTGTTATTGTGTGTTTGAGTGGGTTACTGTGTATGTTACTCTGCGTGTTACCATGTGGGTGCCTGTGTGGGTAAGTGTATATGTCTGTGGTGTGTGTTTGTGTGTGTGTGGAGAGAAAGAGAGAGAGAGAGAGAGAGGACAGCTAGTGGGAGCTATGTTTTTCCACTCACCATGTACATCCCAGAGGTCAAACACAGGTTGTTAGACTTGGCAGCAAATACCTCTACCCTACAGACTATCTCTTAGACCATGAACATTTTTTTGACATTCTGAGAAAAGTATTTGGAAGACTTCCTCAAGAGAAGGGTCCACATTCCTTATGAAACCTTATCTATACGGAGCCTGTAGTCCATAATTAATAATTAATACAATGTACATTTTACCTTAGTGTCCTCTTCTAAGAGATCAGTTTTGAATTGCCATGCTTGATGGCTGACTAAGAATTTGCCCTGTCACTGAGGGGAGTTTGAGGTACATACAGGTCTGGGTGCTGGTTTTTAGCAGTGTAATTAATCATAAAGATAACGGTGCTGAGACGACCTCTGGCATCTCTCCACACTGGAATGGATTTCACCAGTGCGTCACTGCAATCCCCATGGGACTGAGGGACCACATACCCTTTTGAGCATTTTACAGTGGAGAAAATTAAGATTTGTCACTTTTCCCTTGGAACTTGTTTTAGAGGTACACATGCCATTGAGTAACAATTTGGTTGGTGAGACCTTTCACAGGTTAAAAGGAGCCCTGGAAGAGAGGGAAAAAAAGGAAGCAGACAAGAGCTTAGGGCACTTTCTTGTCCTCATACAGTCTGGTTCCGAGTCTAGGATAGGCTAGCACAGCAGTCTTCTTTGACATCAGCCATGGCTGCATGACAAGTAGTTCTTACATGGCAAAAGAAAGCTCTCTCTGGCTTCAGGTTTTTTTCCCAGTGGCCTCTAAAGCTAGGGAGACTTGGATAGCTGAGATCTGCCTACTGATGGAGAGGCAAGGTGTATCTGCCCACTCATTTCTTGAAAGAAGTACAGACTTCAAATGTGATCAGGCGCTACACTAGACACTGCAGATACGGTTCCCTGCCCATCATTGTTACAAATCCAAATTCTTGCCTATCTGATGCAAATGGGGATACGACAGTCTATAAAAGAGAGTCTCCCAGTGTTCCTATGCTGGTGCCAACGGAGGGGAGAAGGAAGAGAGTTAGACCTAACATTGCTAAGTTGAGGAAATAGCAAAGTGACAAATAAGTCAGGAACTCAGTATTTGAAAACCTTTTTTTGTTTGTTTGAGACGATAGAAGATAATTCTTTGAATACAATGATATTAAGCAACTCAGTCCTTTCTTGTTGATTCCAAGCATGGATACATATTAGTAGGAGTGCAGCTAGCAGGAAAGATACATAAACATTCCAGTCAGCTCTTGTTAGCTTGTGTATTTGTTTCTTTTCTCTTGCCCTGATAAAACACTCCAAGAAAAGGCAAGCGAGGGAGGAAAGGGTTTAATTCAGGTTACAATTCCAGAGGGATACAATCCATCATGGCGGGCAGACAAAGCAACAGTGAAGGACAACAGGAACTAGAAACCGCTAGAGCTGGCAGTGGACCAATCACATTTCATCCTCACACAGGAAATAGACGCTAGAACAGGAAGTTGGGCAAAGCTCTAAATCCTTAAAGCCCGCCCCCAGTAAGTCAGTTCCTTCAGCAAAGTTACTCTTCCTAAAGGTTCCATAGCCTTCCCAAAGAGTAGCACCATGCTGGGGACCAAGTGTCTCAATAGAAGAACTTATGGGGTGATCTCTCATTTAAACCACCACAGTTTATGGAACACTCCAAGGTATACCTTCTGTTTACACTCTGGCACTGTAATCTTCTTGGTGTCTTGCTGACAGTTGAGAAAGTAAAGAATGGAGTCCTAAGCAGTAGGTTCTGTAAGCAGTATTCTTACTTTACAAATGAGGTCACTGGGAGAGCAGACGATGCTTCTGACAGGAGGCCGCTGGGATAAGTTCACCTGACCCCGAAGCTAGCAACCTTTCTGTTTCAATGCCTGCTTTCATGGACAACTTGGTTCCCATATTACAGCAGCAGATGCTTCGCGCTACACAGCGGGTTAGCCCGAGTCTAGCCCACGTTCTCAATCTGTAAAGAAAATAGGGCCCTGAGGACTTTCGGAGACATCTACTTTGAAACGTGATCTCTTCCTTCGAAGACACTCGGGTTGAAGCTCATTAACAGCTACTCTCTGGAGATTATTTCATTTCTAATGTATAAAACCTTAGAGTAGGACAAAAAGTGTCAGAGAAAATACAAAAGTATTTAAGAGAGGTAAGGGCAGTCAGGTGGCGGCGGCACATCCCTTTAAGCTCAGCACTCAGGAGGCAGAGGCAGGAGGATCTCTGTGAGTTTGAGGCTAGTCTGGTCTACAGAGTGAGTTCCAGGACAGTCGGGGCTGTTACATAGGGAAACTATGTCTCGATAAGACACACACACACACACACACACACACACACACACGCGCGCGTGTGTGTGTAAGTATGCGAGGCAAGGTTATAATGGTTCTGATATACATGAATTCTGTGTTAAACAGTGTTTTAACAAATGGTAGGGGCTGGGAGATAGCCAGTGGTCAAGAGCACTTGCTTGTCTTCCAGAAGACCTGAGTTTAGTTCCTAGCACCCAAATCTGTTGGCTCACAATTGCCTATAAATCGGCTTCAGGGAATCTGATGGCATCTTCTGACCTCTGAGTGTGACCACATGGATGTGAACATACTAACACAGAGACATACATACCTAATATAAATGTAAAAAATTTTCGAAAAATTCTTTTTTAAAAAAAATCCTGAAATAGTGGAGGTTTTGGCATCATCCTGTTTTATTTTTTAGCAGTATGAAGTCCAGGGAAGTTTCTCTTCTTAGGAAGTGGCTGTAGACGGTTTAAATGTACCACACTGGCTCAGGCTGAAGTCATGAGCCCTTGTCTTCATCCCCAGGTTGGCTTCCATTCCCACCTTCCGGCACACTATTTGGCTTTTACAATCCCCTTCAACTGTTTTCCTTTGTTCTATTATCTTGGACCAGTGTGTCTACTAGTAAAACATCATCCAACCCTAATTCACATCTTGGAGATCAGCGCATGATTTCACTAACACAATAATTGACGTTTGAAATCTGGGGGACGTACTAATCTTTAAAACTCCTTTAAGCTCCGTCAAATCTACTATTACGTCATCCTAACATGACCTGGATTTACAGGGTTATTGTCAAATTATCGCTTGGACCACTTTCTACTTGGACTAAGGTTTTGAGCCAGAAGTTGGAAAAACAAAAACGTAAAACAAATGACACATTCAAAACAACAATAATAATAAAAATAAAAAAGAAATGACTGAGTGTGGAGGAGGGAAAAATTCAACTGAATTTATTGAAATTGACTCGACTCTTCCAGAAATAACTCAAGCAGCTTTAAATTACCGTTTCCCATAGTAAACTAGGAAATGGATCCCCTTAGTGGGCTGTATCTGTCTCTTGTAAAATGACTCTAATTCACTCTGTCACGTGGGTCTAAAACAGCGTTCACGGACTGTTTTGAACCACATCAAACTGAATCCTACTGCTATCTAACCAACCCCTAATTTTCAGCCTATCGGTGTGTAAGTGTATGCTTTCTGCTATCTCTGAATTTGCATAACCCTCAGCAATCTTTCTCCCTTTCTCCTTCCCTTTTTGTTGATAATGGAGTAAGTGTTGAAATCACCCCCCCCCTTTTTTTTTGATTTCTGACGTGTGTATAGACTTTTTTGTTTGTGGACCTAAGTGACTTTATCTTGCTCTGCAATCAGCCACAACTCGGGGTGGAGGCAGGGAGTATTTGGCGTGGTATTTTCTACGTAAACAATTTCAATGTAAGGGGGAACAATATGGCTCTAATTTTGATGTATGATCAATTTAGAAATATGCAAACGCGTTTGAGTATACATCCTGTACATGACAACAGTCCTGTGAAACTGGATACACAAAAGGGGTTTTTCCCCCCCTTCTGCCTCTAGTGATTTCTCCAGCTTCCCTCCAACCAGATGATATCAGCCTTATTTCCAAGCTTTTAAATGAAAATGCCTGCTTTTGATTGCTTTCCCAAATTGATAAAAAAAATATATGTAGTCAAATAGAATTTCTTTTAATGGTCAAGTTGTCCCCTGGCACACGCTCTATCTTAGTCTGAATACAAATAAAAGCAAACTAAATTGAAGAGGGTTAACATTTTTCCCGACATAGCTGTGAGGGAAAATTGGAAGTGGCAGTTCTAGATACATGGCCCAGGGATATTTAAGGCACATTTGTTCTGTGTAAGAGGAAAAAAAAAAAAAACCCTGCTTGGACCATTAGCTTCTACTTAGAAATGCCAGGTTGGAGGCAAACCTTTGTCATTCTTTTTGTCTGTTTTGTGTTCGTTACAAGCTGCCCGGAGGTGGTTGGGCATTGATGGGGTAGCCTAGTAGTGAGGATTTCTTGGCCTTTCCATGGTCTGACTTTGGAGTTGAGCACCGAATGTTCCCATGAGCCGACTATTCACAAGTCCAGTGAACTCGGAGAGGTCCATTCCTGAAAGGTGACCATGTTAGCCATCTCCTGACCATCCTAAAGTCCGGTGCTGCAAATTTGCTGAACAAGGGAAACCAAGCCAACCTATGAGGTCCAGATCATTAAGCCTCCATCTTTCTAAAAAGGAAAGAGAGGCTTAGTGAGGGGATCTAAGTTGGCTAAACTAGACAGCGAGGAAGTGATCCCTCTAGGACTAAATCTGTGTTCAGTACTTTCTAAATGATAATGTTCTTAAGCCAGGGAAATGGCTCCGGGTTAAGAGAGCTCACTGCTCCTCTGGAGGACCAGCGGTCAGTTCCCAGCATCCACATTGGGTGGCTTCCAATTGCCTGTAACTGTAACCCTATGGAATCTAACTCTTCCTTCTGGCCTCCAACGGCATTACACACACACACACACACACACACCAAACAAACAAACAAACAAACAAGTAAATAAATAATATTCTTTACCCAGACTTGAGACGGCTCCAGAACTAACACACCTAAAGTATTTATAGTTACATGTGTTTTTAAACTTCTGTCCATAAACATGCTTGATTTTCTGAATAAGTACATAACGGCACATGTACACGCAAGGATATATTGAAATAGTAGAATTACAAGCTACCTCATGGATCTTTTGATGCTAACTTTATAGTCTTCATTCCTTTAATTTTGCTGTTTCTTTTTTTTTTTGTTTTGTTTTGTTTTTTCAAGACAGGGTTTCTCTGTGCAGCCCTGGCTGTCCTGGAACTCACTCTATAGACCAGGCTGGCCTCGAACTCAGAAATCCGCCTGCCTCTGCCTCCCAAGTGCTGGGATTAAAGGCATGCGCCACCACCGCCCGGCATTTATGCCGTTTCTAACTGATGCAGGATTCCTATTAGATGTACACCTACCGATTTCAGATCACGAGGTAGACATTATGTTTTTGTGTACACTAGACAGCTTGTCGTCCTGCCCGTCCCCCGACAGAAGAAAAGTTTTAGGATGCATCATCCCACTTTCTCTTCATTCATAAACATGGATCGCGAGTCTTAAGACTTAAAGGGTAACTCACCCCAAGTCTAATGCCTCATCAGAGGTTGGGCAGGACGGGCAGTTCCATGGTACATTCTGGATTTTTCCTGGTATCTACGTCTGTTCTCTTGTGGGTTCTTTATGTTACCTCAGGACTCATCCAAGCCCGAAGGTGGTGGTGTCGGGAGATGGAGTCCTATGGAGGAGGATAGGCGGTAGCTAATCTCCCTCTGTAGCTCTCTCTGGTAGACTTTGGGAATCACAACTGCCTTCGTCTACCAGATGAGGATGCAGTGCGAAGGGAACATCTTATACCAGATGGTGTGCCTTTCCGCAAGGTCTACCGACATCTTGACTTTTGGATTGCTAAGCCACAAGAACCGCATCGACTAGATTCCTGTTGTTTTCTACGTTGCTCAGTCTACCGAATTTTGCTAGCGCATCCTGTCTGGCGTAAGCGAACCAGCTAAGCATTTATCATATAGACAGTAGTCGCCTATAGACCGTAGTCGAAGGTAACAGGGAACAGAGCTTTCTTCTCAGTCACAGCTCAAACGGACAACATTGACAGAGTGTATGTTTAGATGGCTGTTCCAATGTTGTAGTGACTTTGGACTGATCTAGTGAGATCTAGCAACCTGAGGCCAGGGTGCGGTTCAGTAGAAGGACTGTTGCCTAGCATGTACAGTGTCCTGGGTTGGACTCTTAGTACAACACAAGCAAATAAATAAATATCCAATGTAATATAATACAGACCCAGCGATATGTTAACCAAAAGCATCCCCATGAGATCTTCCTTGGTACAGAAAGGTGTAGATAGTTCTTCCCCCAATAATAAACACTGAGCTTGGCAAACCCCTCTCTACCAATGGTCACCTCCTACCTAACCCCCCCCCATTCCCCTTTTAGTTTCTTCTGTTTTTAAGTCAGTGGTTCCCTAAGATTGTGGTGGGACTGCCTAGCGGAATAGCCGAGCTAATTTTAGGACCCTCTAGATGAATATGTCTTGATGTCACAAGCTGTGTGCTTCCTTCAATGAATCTTGGAGAAAAACCACAGCTTGGGCATCTGTCACTGATGTATCTTTTTTTTTTAAACCACATTATTGTTTAGACTGAGACCAAATTAGAGCAAAATTAAATTATAATCAAGTGGAAAATATTAAATAGATAATATCATAGTAGGGTATTAGGTCATTCAAACATCTTGAAGGGGCTTATGCATGAGGAGTTTGGAGAACATTTCTTCAAGGATCTTTCTCTCTTTTCTTTTTCTCTCTGTGCCGGGCTCAGGCTCTGACTCTAACATACAACTTCCTGGTATGTGTGGCTGGAATTCTGCCCTGCTTGCTGTGGGAACCTACTGTATCCTTACCCCAGCATTGACATAGTGCCCAGCACATAGTAGGAAGTTAGGCTTGTCCCCCAGTTTCTCTGCTTATACAATGCCTGGGGCCAACCGTCCTCCTGCCTCTGGGCCCTGCCCCTTAGCAACAAGCTTGGCGCTCCAAAGCCTGATCTTCAAGCTAAGAGGAGGAAACAGGGGACCGAAATAGAACAAGAAATCTTGAACACAGATAAAAGGCTTTTTGATATTTGCATGAAATATGCTACTTTAAAAGGAACTATTTTTATAGTATTATCTATAAGAGATTATAGGCAGAAATTAATTTTCTAAGTCTTTCTAGTTAAAACAGTCTGTGCACAGGAGGCATTTAAATTCCTCTTTTAATAAAAACCCATGTATTGTCCTGCAGGCAAAGGGCTTGGTTTCTTTGTTACGATTATTTTGCAGGCTCTGAGGCCAAGAGAAATTTGTGAAACGCCATAAAATCTTCTCTGCTTACTCACCGCATTCCAGACTTGGTCTCTCTTCCTTGTGAAGGATTACTGGGGGTGGGAGGGTAGGAGCAGGGCAGAAATATCATAATAGAGCAATCCGATAAAGTATTGTCAAGCCGTAAAACACAGCAGTGGTAGAAAATAATGTTTGTTGAATGAAGAGAGGTGAGGCGGGACTTCCTGCCAGAACTTGGTGAACAGGGGGCTAGTAACCCGACAACAGACTGACTGGGGGACCCCCTACAAAGCTGAAGTGTTAATTTATTAAATATCCCTTGATTTTCAGGGCTTACAATAGAAAGTATCTGTGGTCGGGAAAGTGAGAAAACAGGAAACACAAGTCTTCTAAGTCCATTTTTATTCTTGGAACAAAACCATCTCTTTATCCAGGCCTTAACCTTGTGTGTTTATCTGAAAGCACATAGAAAGGGAGAAAGAGGGTGCTTTATTTCTATTTAAAGTGCTTCTCTCTTCCTCATGGTTTGGTGCCAACAGGGAGTCTTCCTGTGGTGCCCGGGGACCCTGCTGTCCTCCCCGTCTGTCTTCTGCCTTGATCTGTAGCATCCACCCTGGGCTGATGAGTCTGCCCTGGCTCAGTTTCCCTGCTTTGGTCAAAATTCACAGGGAAGTGGGAAACGGTT
The DNA here is from genome assembly GCF_004785775.1 of Grammomys surdaster. Taxonomy (NCBI): domain Eukaryota; kingdom Metazoa; phylum Chordata; class Mammalia; order Rodentia; family Muridae; genus Grammomys; species Grammomys surdaster. The sequence goes on along the minus strand of NW_021604786.1, from coordinate 5,171,532 downwards.
TCATGATCAAAGTTGAACTTGATCTCTATCAAAGAAGCTTTCCCATCCTGGAAATCTGAGCCACTTGAAAAATGTAGTTTAGATCCAAGAGAGGGAAACTACTCAACTGTCTCTGCAGGGCAGCTTGAAAGAAGAAAGGGGCAGGTCCCCAAATAGGACCTGCCTTTAGTGTGATTTCCCCAGAACAGTGTGTTTGACCTGGGCCTCTTGTCTTTGCGCTTCATGTCCATGGGCTGTGGCCTGTCTAGTTACACTGAAGGTTAGGATGGGAAAGGCCAGAAAGAGAAGGGAAATACTCATTTCAAATGAAGAATCCACCACCATGGGAATAACTTATAATGGCTTACCTTGTACAAAAGTAAGAAGCCTGACCCCAGGTTGAAAGTCCCTTCAGGAGCTAGAGACATCGTGGCTCAGTGGTTGAGAGCACTGACTGTTCCTCCAGAGAATCCAGGTTCAGTTCCTAGCACCCACATGGTTAGTCACAGCCTTCTGTAATGTCAGTGGATCTGACACCCCTCTCTTCTGGTCTCTGCAGGCACTACATATATGTGGTATGTGAACATACAGGGAAAATATTCATACACATAAAATAAAATAAAATAAAATAAAATAAAATAAAATAAAATAAAATAAAATAAAAT
>NW_021604786.1:5160517-5170878 GCF_004785775.1 Grammomys surdaster | reverse complement strand
ATAAAATAAAATAAAATAAAATAAAATAAAATAAAATAAAATAAAATTAAAAACAGAAAACGATTTGGCCAAGAGACTTATATCTTTAAACCTCATTTCCCCCAAACTTGCTATAGAATAAAGGACAGTTGATTGTCCTTATTCATTCGTAAATGTCTGTTCTTGACTCTACCTGCCGGGTACCTTCTCTTATGCCACATTCTTTACAAAGTACCCTTTCTTTTCCCAAAGTCCAGAGCAGGGATGATTGTGTATTTGATAGTGTCCATTTATTTATTTTCACTGCAGGAGAAGACTGAGCAGGATGACTCTAGGCCTACAGGTAAGATCTTTGAGCTGAGTCAGTTGGTAGACTGGTTGTCCAGCACATACAAAGTCCTGGATTTGCTCCATTATCAGGTCAGCTAGGTGTGCTGGCATATGCCTATAATCCTGCATTCTGGAGGTGGAGGTCATTTTTGGCTTCAAAACGTGTTTGAGGGCATCCTGGATGACATAACCTCCATGAAACAACAAACCCCCAGGATGGCTTAAGGAATTGAAAGGTACCAAGTAGCTGCTGTGTGAAAGGCATTTACCTGTACCATCTCATACACTATAATTCCTGCAGAGGCCGAAAGAAAATATAGGTAGGTGATAAAGACTATTATTCTTATTCTTAGCTGGGGGACATCATACCTCCACTGGCTTAACTGATATATTGGGGTGACCCAGATAGAGACACCCAGCTAAATTGTTCTAGCTCCCTAAATTCAAGTCTTCTCCTGTTTCTCAGGTGACCTGTGTGGCAGACCATGGTGCTGGGGCTGTTGGAAGGGTGGGGGAGGGGATGGCATCAAGACATCTGGTACCACCAAATGTCACGAGATTCCCTCTGCATTAGTCACGTTTGTTAATTTACACATTGCTGGAATAAAACAGCTGACAAGTACAACTGAAGAAAAGAAGGGTTTATGTCATCACAGTTGGAGGTTACAGCGCAGTCTGGGATCTCGGGGGGACTTTGAGGTTGATGCCCATGAGTTTTGCTGTCAGGAAGCCAAGGGAGATAAACACTGGTATCGAGACTTTTTATTCAGTTCAGGGTCCCTGTCCGTGGAATGGCACCATCCATATTTAAGGTGAGTCTTCCCATCCCAGTGAACCCAATTTAGAAATTCTCCCACAGACACACCCAGAGACTTATCTCCTAAGTGGTTATAGATCCTGTCAAGCTGACGACGTTAAATATCACAGCCATGTGGGATGGTACAGCGTGAGTCAGATCCCCTCAGCTTTGTGGAACCAAGGCTGGATTCAAACTGGATTGGCTTGAGCCCATAGCTAGAGATTTCAGCTTCTTCATGGCATCCCATTTAGACCGGTGGAGGCTATTGGAAGAATAACGGGCCAGGCCCCGTGAGGCCTAGGGTACACGTTTGGTGAATTCTTTTCCATAGGTATGTTCTACATCTTGTTACAATATAGCATGGTAGCCACAGGGACACTAGAGAGCGGTAGGATTGGCAGGGACTTTCTGACCTCTACTGCTCTGTTGACTAAGCATCAGAAATTTGTTATTCCTGGTTACACTAACTAGATTTGGTCGGGCACAGGAATGGTTTGTTAAACGCTCTGAAGCCTGTTCCCTTTATGGTACAAACATAGGCAACGAGGTAACGATTACAGTCCGTGGCAAGACTCATTGAGAACATGGCAGGAAAAGGGCGAGCTTGAGGGATTTCAGCTCTTGGGAAACCTAGACAGTGCTTTAAAAACCTTTCAAGTGTTTCCAACTTTAATGAATGAGAAGGTATTGCCAAGGCTGTCTGTCTGTCTGTCTGTCTGTCTATCTGTTTGTCATCTGTAGATCTATAATTACCAATTCATCGGGCTGGTGAGATGGCTCAGTGGTTAAGAGCACTGACTGCTCTTCTAGAGGTCATGGGTTCAAATCCCAGCAACCACATGGTGGCTCACAACCATCTGCAATGAGATCTGATGCCCTCATATGGGTGTCTGGAGACAGCTACGGTGTACTCACATATGATAAATAAATAATAATAAAAAATTACCAATTCATCTATCTATCTATCTATCTATCATCTATCTATCTATCTATCTATCTATCTATCTATCTATCTATCTATCTATAGATCTTCTAATATATCCCATTCATTTCTTGTATCTGTTCATCTGTCTATCATCCATCCATCCATCCATCCATCCATCCATCCACCTGTCTGCCATCATCTGTAGATTTTCTGTTCTTTCTCATCCATTTCTCGACTATATCCACATGTCTGTCTTACATGTATCAATCATCTATTCATTCACCAGCCATGGATCCATCCATCTATCTACTTGTCTGTCTTTTTTTCTACTTCAAAAATTAAAATCTAACATGTGAAGAGTTTCTTTTAACTATTCAGAGATTCTGCCAGGAACGTGCTGGCCTTTTGTTCCCATAAAGTAGCAATGAAATCAACACGGAGAGGAGCCACTACTATAGATCAGGCACGTGTGTTCCTTTTGGTCCTCTCCCTTTACTCTCTGCCCTCTTCACCTGTGGACTCTAGTGCTAGGCTTGACGCAGACTCACAGGAGTATCCGAACTTTTGACATTGACATTGCAATGCAGCACCGCTATCTACAAATGAGTTGGTCTGTGTACCCAGTTCTCCGGGGATGCATACCACCCATGAGCCACAAGGTAGACTAGCTTGGTAGACTAAGATGGAATCCTGTCAGGCTGACGCAGAGCCAGCAGGATGTATCACTCTCCTCTTTGGTCTCTCTATCTGGAGGATGATGCATAAACTGGGGACCCAGCACCACCTTTGCCACTGTTGCACACAGAGAATCTCTGACCTCACTTTAAGCCTCCTGCACACACAATTTACGATATAGTGCTTTATAGCTCTTGTTACTAACGGACTGTGTAGAACTCAGCTTGACACTAAAGGCCAGAGCAGGAAAACCAGTGAGGGTAGGAGAAGCAAATTTGAGCATATTTGCTTTGTGACTTAAGTTGGGTCTCTGGGCCTCACCATCTTTGTCTGTAATATGAGAGAACTGGGTGCTATTTATACTCAGTATTCCACAAGAAAACCTTCCAGAGTGCTGCGATGTCTGGGCAGGAATTCTCCTCTTTACTTTGTGACCAGATTGTAGAGTCTGAGCAGAGGTGGCCCAGACCTGCCCTCTGGGCCCTTTCATTTTGACATGTCAGAAGAACCAACAAATGAACAATTACAGAACTTAGTGCCTATATCACACTGGATGCTAACACTCTCATAATCCTAAAACAGCATCTAATATACACTAATAATAGTCCCCAGTGTCCTGACCTAGGTCAAAGTGTCCCTGATAGTGTCTGATCAGTTTTCTCATGCTAAACCTGGGTTCCATGCAGAAATGGATGCACTTTCCTTACAATCTGGCACCAAGGTACAGCCCCAGGAAAATAGCATGTTGGGCTGACCCAATGTCTAGAATATAGATCTCGGACCTTTATTTGTTAACATGTATCCTAGGGGAGGCTGCTTTTTAAAATTTCTTTCTCTTTTAAAATAAAACGATGCCTCTAAGCTAGAACTGAATTATAGATAGTGCTAATTTGGTTCAATTATTTTGCTCATTACAGGCAGAAACACAAGTGACATTACAGACCCGAGACTGAGAAATCCAGTCCTAGCTTACTGGCGTGCGAATACAAGTGGGGGATTCAGAATGCATCAAATAACTAGCTGTCACACCTGATTAATACCACCCAATCCATGGGAAGCAGCCACTCTGTCTTCCAAAATGTCATTAAAATAAAAAAAAAAAGAGTTCACATAATTAAAGAAACATTATTTTGTTCACATAGCCTGAAAAAAAAATGTGATCCAGGTAGGAATTTTGAGATGGTGATATTCAATCAGGCAGGCGCTTGTGTATGTACCAGAGTGGATGACTGGGTTATGTAAAATGCTGTTTCGTTACGTGATGTGTTGGTACAGAATCCAAGAAAGACGGAGATGGAGGTAAGGACACATGGTTAATCGCTAAGAAGTCACGGGAGTGAAGATTTGCTTTGTTTGCCTCTCTCTCTGTTATTTTCAAAGTCAAAATAGCCCTGTGCTTATCAAATAAGCAACCTGGCTTACACTTTCTGTCAGCCGTAGCGACACACGGTCCACATTGACACTCGGTTTCCAAATAAGCCTGATTTAGTTATTCTATCACTAAACACAAGCTAAATTTCCACTCAACAAAAACAAGAATAATTGGTTTAGTTTTGGGAAGACAAGCCATCAGTTTTCATTAGCATGGTAGGGAATGAGGCGTGCTGTGGGTTGCTAATGTGTGCTCAGAACCACGCCAGGAGAGGGGTACATGAACTTTGCTTAGCAATCATTTGCTGTAAAATAATTGGCTTTCACTGAGGACTCTTTATATAGGTAGGTTTTGTACAGACACACACACACACACACATGCTCATGTGCATACACTCATGGCACATGTCAATTGGCTCAGGTCATTTGCCAAAAAAAAAAAAAAAATCCTATTTAATGTATCGAGTTCACAGGAGACACTCAATAAATGTTGATTGAATGGATTTTGCAGAAATACAAGTAGTGATTGGTTTAGAGCAACATCCATTTTTTTTTTTTTTTGGCGTTTTGTGAGCTGCACACGATTTAGTCTTGCAGACAGCTGACAGGAAAGTTGATGCTATGTAATCGGAGGCCTGACTGGAGTGTGCAACTGCATTGGATGATTCTGTCTCTCGCTGACTTCCAGCGCCGGTCAATGAACTATTTATTTATTTATTTATTTATTTATTTATTTATTTATTTATTTATTTATTGTGTAATTCTTTGTGAGGAATACTCATCCAAGCTGTGTGCCTATTCAGTGCGAAAGCATGTGGCTGAGAAGCAAAACCTCAACCAGTCAACAATTGGCTTGACCGAGGTTTGTCTTGCATTCAAGTGTTTTAAGAGTCCACAAATTCTCACTGAAAACAGGGACCAGACACTGATGAGAACATCAATTTTACCCTTGCCTCAGAGTGGAAGTTCACATTTTTTAAAGTTGTGAGTCTACACTTTATTTTTTCATTATCCTATTTTATGCTACGGATGCTTTGCCTGCCTGATGGATGTGCACCCACCTGGATGCCCGGTGCCCACTGTCGTCAGAAGAGGCTCTCAGATCTCCTGGAAGCAGAGTTACTGATGGTTGGGAGCCGCCATGACAGGTGGATGCTGGGAATTGAAGTTGGGTTCTTTGATAGTACGGTCTCTGTCCTTAACTGATGAGTTATCTCTTCAGCCCCTGGCAGTTTGTTTTTTAAGGTGTCTGATGTGGCTAAGGGAAGCTTCTGCTTGTCCACTGGAAGCCCAGACCTGGTCTTTAAAAGCGGCTTTGAGAAAAATATTGAGTTTTAACATTAAATATGGTCTTCTGGATTGTTGCATACTGTATGGTAATGAGATTGGATCACTTGCGCCAAGCACTGTGAAGGGGTAGGGACTAGAGACAGATGGATACCCAGAACTCATTGGCCAGTCAGTGTAGCCAGTCAATAAACCAGGCTCAGTGAGAGATTCTTGTCTCGAAAATTAAAGTAGAGGGCAATCACGTGTGCTCACAAGGGCTTTTAAAAAATTTTTGGCCTCTTGGTTTTTTCGTTTGTTTGTTTGTTTGTTTTTTACAGTGTGTATGAATGTGCTTTGTGTTCTACATACTTGGAAAATAGTGGCAGTATAAACTTTATAAACAAAAATTCAACGTTTACTAGGGATGAGTACTCTTGCCTTTCTTCTAGTAATGGAATGTAACAATCAAAAAAAAAAAAAAAAAGCCTACCCACACTGTCCTTGGGCCAGCTCTGGGAGGGCCACGTTGACAGTTTTATTTACTTCTGTGGACCCAACTGCTAGCACAGATTGAAGGAAACCAAACTCTAAGAGGTCACAGTATCGAGAGACCAGGCTACTTTGTCTAAGCTTCATGACATATTCTAAAGACTAGGAACACTTCCTGAAGTTTCCTAAATAAACTTGTTTAGAAAATAAAATGTCTAAACAAATACTTGGTAGGTAAATTCGTTGATCTGGTAGGAGTTTTTTTTTTTAAAAAACCAAATTTTTTCAACACAGCTGGGGATTGATTGCTACCTGGCATCTCTCTCTTTCAGATTTTTTTTTCTTCCAGATTTTTAAGCAACCCTGACTGATGAGTATCCTCCTTATAATTAGGGCATTAATTTGCCTTTCAAAATAAAGAGCTTGGAGAGAATGGTCACTGGTCAAGAACACTTACTGATCTTCCAGAGTTCTTAGTGTCCATGCCGGGATGCTAGCACCCAAAGCTCACACTCACCTGTAACTCCAGCTGCAGGAGATCTGATGCCCTCTTTTGCCCCTTGAAGGCACCTGCACACAACCCTCCTATATATGCACACACATACACATAAGTACAAAAAATTTTGTAAAAAAATTAAATTAAAAAAATAAGATTATTTACTTTGTAGAAGGCCCACAATGACATCTCTTTATACGCAGGATATTCCCACTCTATAAAACATGATGAATACAAAGTATTTTTCACTGTACTTGAATTTGAAGAATGCAATAAATTAGTCCACTGTCCTCCGTGCTTCTCATTCTTTGTGGTTCCAGCCACACATAGCCACCAGTGATCTAAAATGGTCAATGGAAAGTTCCAGAAATAAATAATTCATATTTATTACAGTATATTGTTGTGTGTTCCGTTTCTGTAAGTCTCTTACTGAGTTGGGTTTGTAAATTCCTCTTCATCTTAGGGATTCATTGTGCAGTTATACGACGGTGCCCTGAGATGTAGAGTGTCCACTGCGGTCTTTGGCTTCAGCCATCCGTAAGCTGGACTGCACAGACCATAGAAGATTCGGGTACCTCTTCCCTCTGTGAGGAATACCATCATTTAAAACCTCATATTAAAGTATAGATGTTGTATCTGTGCGCGCGCAGATAAATGTGTGTATACACATGCGTGGATACATGTGTGTATGTATGCACGTGTGTGTGTTTGCACAGGTGTACATGCGTGTTTTCCTTTATCTGCTTCGTGCCAGGTCTTAAAATTCTGTGACCGAAACAGAACCTTTAGAAAATTGCAAATTCAAAACACAGCCACAGCTTTTGTTGATTAGCTCTAATTTGTTTAAAGTGGTGCTTTTGAGTCGCATTTTCTTTATTAGGCACGCGGAGGAGGACTGTTGGTTTATAAGCTATAGGGACCCTGATCTCCGCAGGGAAATTTAAAAAAGAAAAAAAAGGACGTTGATTTACGGATGTAAACGTCAAGTCTAGAGTGTAGGCGTGGCTTTCTATAGCTGTCCCTCCTTCCGTCACTAAGCTCTCTCACGTTTGCACTGGGCTTGATGACCAGATAGGACAAGATGGCTACCTCCATTGCTTAGGACATTTGTGGCTTTCATGGCCCAGCCGTGAGTCATTTGCAACCTCTTTATTGGCTCGTGTTCCAATCCCTGAAGCAGTGATTGCGGCCAAGGGGTTCAATAAGTTATCTGGCTTTAGGTTTTGTCCTATGCCAACCCCACTCGTGGGTGTGTCTACACCCCTCCCCACACCTACGCTTCTCAGTGTTAGAATGGGGTGGGGGAGCGGCGGTAGATGGTTCTGTGGAGAGAAATTTCACCAAGCTTAGGCAACGGAAGAAGGATAAAGGCTGGAACAAGACGGCGTGCACGATGCCCACTACATCCAGCTCGTGGGTAGAGAGGGTGTGTGCCACTTGAAGTCCCCAGTTTGTGTGCTCAGTGATTGTAATCTGGCAATCAGCTACCTCAATCTCAAATGAAACCGAGAGTTAAATTAGAACGAGTTCTGAGACTGAGTGCACAAGGAACCTGGCTTGCTTGGGGTAGATTAGTTGAGTCCACTGGTTCTTCGGTACCCATGGAATGTCAGATGGGTGAAGGACTGGCGATCCTGAGATTCCAATCACCCAGCTCTGTGTTGGGCTTTCTCACTGTTACGGAGGGGCGGTGGTGTACGGCAATTCGGCAGTTCCACAAATCTGAAGTGTTTGGTGACATGCTCAGAGGCCTGTGGGGGCGGGGAGGGAGTGGGGAGAAGCTGTTGGCTCCTGGTGAGAGTTTTTGAATAATTAACGAGAGCTTGTTGAAGTTATGGGATAACTGGGGAAAGGGCCTCTGTGGAGCAGAAGAGCATGAGAAAGGAAGAAGAGCTAGAAGGCCATACATAGTGTGACTGGTGAGGGTAGGGCCAGGGCTAGGGACTGGGTGCGGGTGCGCGCATGCGCAGTGTGAAGCTGAGCTGGCGGTAGGCTGCACATTTGCTCACAGAGGACTTTGCTTCACCAATTGGAGTCTAGGTGTCCCTGGAAGCCACTGGTGGTTGACAAGCAGGGGTAAGAGGTGGCATAGTTGAAGCTTTTGGAAGACTACTCTGGCCAGGGTTGGTGAATTGACAGGGTAGATTCAATTTACTGAAGGGAACCTAGGAAGACTATTTCTCTCCTTGAAGAGTTGGGGAGTGCCTGAATTGGGGCACTAATGCAGGTACGGGAAGAGACATGTAGCAGAAAGCAGGAGACTGTGACAGCGAGTCTCATAATTGGTCAGATGAACAGAACTAGGGAGAGAGCAGGATCAAGTGACCATTGATGTACTGGGCATAAGAAACTAGTCTTTTCGAACAAAGGGTAAGAAGCATACGAAAGACTTTATTATTATTATTATTATTATTATTATTATTATATTATGATACCCTGAAGCTGTTGTTTCAGGTGGTTGTGGTAACCTGTCCTGGGTGTTGGGAACTGAACTCGGGTCTGACATTTGTTCTTCTCCGCTGAACCATCTGTCTGGACCCTCAAAATAAAATGTAATCCAATATTTAATAGTTTTCATTGTGAAAACAGGAGACTCAACCGCAGGGACGACCTGCCTCATGTCACTCCAGAGGACTCGGACCACACCCAAAGTGTCCACCGTTAAGACATCTAAAGTGAGGGAGCATACCTTGCCTTCACTTTTTAAAATGTGAGCGTTTGCATGTATGCGAGTGTGTATGCACATGTGTACGCGAGTGTGTGGAAGCCTGAATTTGAGGTCAGGGATTTACTCCATTCATTGAAGCAGAGTCTCTCAGTCAAACTGGGACCTCGTCATCTACAGGACTAGTCTCCTACCTAGCTTGCTCTGGGGATTTCTGGACTCTGCCTTCCAAGGTTAGAACGACAACCTGGCTACCACAGCCACCCAACACATTAATCGTTGAGTCAACCCCTTGTTGCCTCTTTAAAAAGGCAATGAACTTGTAATTACTTCTAAAGCTTAGAAGAAAATGAACGCTATATTATAAAATAAAACTCAGTTGACAGGTCTTTTATGGGGCAGGTGGGGTACTTGGGACAGAACTCAGGGCCCCAAGGACGCTAGGTAAGTTAAGTGCTCTACCACAGAATTCCGTCTCCAGCCTTTTTTATTTTTTGTAACTTGATTTTGAGACTGAGACTCATCACATCCCTGAGGCTGACCTTGAACTAGCAATTCTCCAGCTTTAGCCTCTGAGTAGCTGGGATTATCCGCCTGTACCACCTCCTCTCTGTGGACATTGTTCTTCTGTTGTTCAGCCGCAAAAATGAATTAACCCTCATCCCACTTTGTCCTTCAGCCTTCTGCCATATCAGATGCAACATGGATAGCCTCACCAGATGCAAAAGTCTTAATCTCGAACTTTCTAATAACATCTACAATCATGAGGAATACATTTCTCTCTCTTATTTATAAACTATGCAACTCAGGCTATTTTGTGATAGGAGCAGTCACATGTGGAGTTTATTATTCGCCACTTGTTATAAGCAAGAGATTCCCTCAAATACAAAGGCCCTGACATCAGAAGTGACACATTTTTATTTCTAAAACAAAGCTTACTATTCCTTGTCCTGCTCAAGTTCTGAGATTATTGTAGGATTTTGGTGGTTGTTTGTTTTTCTTTTTTTCTTTTCTTTTTTTTTTGGGGGGGGGGTTTCAAGACAGGGTTTCTATTATAGCCTGGACTGTCCTGGAACTCACTCTGTAGACCAGGCTGGCCTCGAACTCAGAAATCCGCCTGTCTCTGCCTCCCAAGTGCTGGGATTAAAGGCGTGTGCCACCACTGCCAGGCTGTTTTTGTTTTTCAAGACAGGGTTTCTCTGTGTAATATCCCTGGGTGTCCTGAAACTTTTTGTAGATCAGGCTAGCCTTGAACTCACAGAGACCTCTGTCTCTGCTTCTGCCTCTTTCTCTGCCTCTCTGCCTCTCTGCCTCTCCTCTGCCTCTCTGCCTCTCTGCCTCTCTGCCTCTCTGCCTCTCTGCC
>NW_021604786.1:5131541-5160507 GCF_004785775.1 Grammomys surdaster | reverse complement strand
CCTCTCTGCCTCTCTGCCTCTCTGCCTCTCTGCCTCTCTGCCTCTCTCTCTGCCCCTGCCCCTGCCCCTGTCCCTGCCCCTAGTGCTGGGGAATGAGGCATGCACCACAACCACCTGCCTGGCTGCTGTAGGATTATAGAATTGAGAAGGGATGAGATAGGGCCACCTTGAATGTCAAGTATCAGTGGCCTCTTGGCTTCACTACCCTTCTCTTGTGACTTCTCTTCCCGAAAGCAAGTAGCCCATCTTTGGTCACCACATCTCCTCACATTCCACACAGACGAATAAACAACACGTTGTGTTTTCTAGTAACTTGCCTTCCACCTTTCCTGTCAAGATGTCCCTGAGGGACTGAAATTCTTAGAGGAGGAGACACAAAGATGACAGGGACAGCATTGTACAGCCTCCCAGTGGCCCTGTAAAGGACAATCACACCAACAGGAAGAACAGGTGGCTGCTTTAGGTTTTAATGGATGTCAGATTTAAACAAACAGACAAACAAAAAATTGATACTCTCCCTAGCCTAGTGTAAGTGTAAAATACGGGTAGGCAGAGCTCCATAGCTGCCTAGCATGACTGCCTAGAACACACCCAAGGCAGTGCAATGTGATATCACATATGGATGTACGTATTACCATCCACAAAGGGAGAAATTTTTCTCCCTTTGCCAAGATATTAATCCTGGATGTGATCTAGATTTTAGACCTGATTGTCAATTTGTAAAGAAGAAAAAGAAGTACAAGAGTCAGAGATACACAACAGACAGCACAGACAGAATATGTCACCCAACCTAACTGTGGTAACAATATGGTACAGCTAACCAGAACCCTTCAATAATTAACAGCAAGACGCCTGAGGGTCTATTTCTTCCCACATTTCTAGAACTTTGACACACTCAACCCATGCTAGCTCAAGATTGTTATTACATCACTCCTGGGATAATCACAAAGAATGCTCCATAGTTCAAAGGAGACTTCAGAGATAGGTGGACTTTATTTGGGTGTTATGTTAATCTCTCCCCTCTCTTTCCATGCTCACCCATCTCTTCAGTTTTTGAGCTTATCTCTTTTATAGCCAAGGATGATGGATTCCCTATAGTGGGGAAAAAATATATAAATATATTACATATATGTGTATATATATCATATATACATATATGTGTATACATACAAAATTTGCATATAAAATGAGGTCTGGAGACTTGGGTTTAGATGACATTAGGTCATCAGAGTTGACAGTTATTACTGTTGGCTAACAGAAGGATGAGTTTTTACAATGTCTCTACTTTTGTAGAAGTTTGGCGATTTCGATACTAAGTAAACATGCAAACACAACCATCAGCCAGCCAGCCTTTCCGGCATCATCTCCAGTGAGTCTCCATGTCTATTCCTCTGACTTGCTCCACTGCCCATGCTGGCCCTCTGGCTACTGCAAAAACACCAACGCTTACCCAGACGTCACTTCCTGTCGCTTACCCAGACGTCACTTCCGGCAGGCCTCTGCTGAATTCCTGTTTTCTTTCTCATCGCTCTGCAGAGCCACTGTCCTTTTTCTAACGCCCATGATCTCAATCATGTTATTATTTTCTGCACTTACAGAAGCTTCTGTACCTTGACACCCTGCAAACCAAAGAGGGACTTTCCCTTCCAGAGATTACTGTATCCTTGAAGCAACACAGCTTTGACACGTAACCGCTGTGGCCGGTCTAAACCCACCCCTGTCTCCTGGAATAGGGTTCCTGCAGATAGGAACACAATTCTTTCTCACTAAACCATCCCAGGACCAGGTAATATAAGACTGAAGCAGACAGCCACGGCTCACATCTCACCACGTTTTCCCTTCCTTAACTCTTAGTCTTGTCTAGCCAGTTCTGGTTCTCCCCATCTGCCAACATAAGGACCACGACAACGGCTTTGTCCTCACCTTCTAGATCCCAGATCAAGGGTGCTTACCCTCTCCCACCAGACGGCCCTTCATGGCACATGAGCTTTTCATCCTGAGCACTGGGAACAATAAACACGTTTGTCACTATTGGCCCTCTGATGATTTGCAGGTTAAACCATCCACAAATGAAACCACTTTGAAACCCCCATCCTTACTTTTTTTTTTAAATTCTACTTTTTCATAAAGCGCTTTCTCACTTCCTAAAAGCATTCCTAAATATTTGTTTTCTTATTATACTCTTTCTTCTGTAGGGCCCATGAGCCTGGTTCTCATCTGCCCTCCCAATGCTCATCTTCCAGAATGATGCTTGCTATTTACTATTCGCTCGGTAAATATTTTTACACAGATAGGAGGGAAAGTGAGTCTGCCTGCTGTCTAGGAAATGGAGGGACAAACAACGAGAAAGCTGGGGCTGTTAGTCTGAGATACTCCACCAGTTAATGGTTACTGTGGAAATTCTGGTACTGAATGTCAGGGCAGAGAAGGCATAGTCTCTGATTGGTCCCGTGTGATACACAGATAAAGACCTTGGCCTTGGGAGATGGTAAACTTTGGCTCAATGTTTTGAATCTCAGTTACAATGTGTGCTAGAAATGTAACTTTTACCAAGTCATAGGCCACTGCTCAGGGCTCCGGGATCTTTGTATTTAAAAGAAAATGTGATTGAAAAATGATGTCAGGCTATTTAGGTGTCAAAGGGAAAAGAGAATGAATGAGAACAAAATGGTCTTTTTAAGACAGATTTTTCTGTGTAGTCCCGACTATACAGGAACTTGCTATGTAGACCAAGGTGATCCTTGAGCTCAGAGATCTGCCTGCCTCTACTTCCTGAGGGCTGGAGGCACCACCATGTGGTGTGCCACCACTCCTGGGAAGAGCAAAAGTTCTTAACACAGTGCCTGCTCCATTGTAGTTAGGTAACGGATGAGACTGTAGGTCAGTAACAGTGAAAGCTATTATTTCTCTTAGTAACTGTTGTTCTTGCCTGTTCTTTCTTGGGTCAGCAGGAAACAGGAAAACTAAAAAGTAGATGATGGGGAGAGAGTGTGTGGACGGGAAGACATGGATTCTGGGGCTCTTCAAAGGCTTGGAAATCATTTGAGGAAGACCTTCTTCCCTCTTGGAGCTATCTTGATGCAAAATGATCTGTCTTGAACAAGGCAAGGCTCTACGGGGTTGTGGTCAGGTGTACCTGCACCACCTCTCCATCCCCAAAGCCAAACATGAGCCACGTGGTACCAGACATTGTCCACCCCATCCCTGCCAGCTCTAGAGACTGCTTAGCAAGCCTAGCTTCCAGCTAATTACCTCTTCAAACTCATCCTATTTCTCTGGTAAACAAATTCAATAAAACGGTTCCTCGCAGACAAACATCATCGATAATACCCTCGTGTGTATTATCTTAAAACTACAAACACACAGAAACCTCCAAATTTGTCTACTGACATTTGAGAGTCATGAGATTCGCTTCATCTATGCAAGTCTATTTTCAAAGAACACATGGAAATACAAGGCTGTCAGAATTGCCAGGGATTTAAATGGTCTTTTGGTTTAGCGCCATCTGATACTTCAATCCTTTCTATAATATCTCTGCCAAGTGGGTGTTCAATCTGTGTTAGAGTATATTCAGTGCTAGCAAGCAACCCCCCAAACCCAGAGAAGGATAGTTCAGCAGTGAGTTTATGGAGTACAGGCTTTAAGATTTATTGCCAATACTACTAATTAATAGCTTCGTGTCATTTGGAAATTATAAAAAGCCTCTAGTTGTTGCTTCCCTCCTCCCCTTTTTCAAAGTAGGGAAAATAATGTTCATTGTGTCATTGGATGGTAGCTCATCTTGTTTGTCAACCTGGCATACCTGGAAAGAGGAGCCCTCAACTGAAGAATTGTCTCCAAAGGGTTGGCCTGTGTGCGTGTCCGTGGGGCCTTTGTTTGTTAATTGATATAGGAGTGTGCAGTCCACTGTGGGTGGTGCCATCCCTAAGAAAGTAGGCTAGGGCTGTAGAAGAGGGGTATCTATACATGAGCTAGGGGGCAAGCCAGTAAGCAACGTTCTTACATAGTCTCTGTGTGAGTGTCTGACCTGATATCTCTGGATGAGGAACTGTAATCAGTGAGCCAAAAAAACCCTTCCATTTCTAAGTTCCTTTTGGGCATGTTGTTTATCACAGCAACAGAAAACACACTAACAGCTGGACCCTCGATGAGGTAAAAAATGAAATACTTGATCAATACCTAGCAGTCACCCAATGAATAGAAATGGTTCTGGCTTCCAGGTAGATTGACCATTAGGTGAACACCCTGTGTATTGCTGAAGACTGCCTCCCTAGAGTGAAGTCTGTGTTCTGGAAGATCATACATTGTATTTGCTGGTGTGGTTCTTCAGTGATCAACACTGGCTTTCTGACTGATGGCTGCAAGAATTGTGGGCCTTTTCTGGAGGGGATGAAACCCTCGTGACTTAGTGATGTCTGTCATCATATGAATCTGGTGGGTATTGAGGAGGTAGGATTGAGAAGTAGCAGGAAAAATGGGTTTGAGTTTGCTGTCCAGTCCTTCCTGTCTTTGCCTCTTGGCATGCTAGAAGAAACACTTGTATTGTTATGGCATCTTACAAGCCTGGCTACCAAAACCTCCTCCAATATTTTTCTTGTTCCGTGGCTGGGTGCTCTGAAGTTTGCTCCCTGTTCTCATGTGGATAGCCTGCCTTTCACTTAGAGAGTAGCAACAGAGTAGCTGTCAAAAAGTCCTGCTTTTTAACAGATTCATCAAATCCAACAGTGATCGATTGAAAGCCTAGCGCGAACAAGGAGAGCCGGCTCTCACTTTATGAAGCTAACAAGATGACCATTAAGCGCGGAATAGGGAAGCACAGAGCTCTAACCCAAGAATCAAATACTGAGAAACAAACTTTAGGAGTCTCGGTGTTGGGGCGAACAATTCTTGTCTTGCTGCCTCCCCAGGGGCTTCATTATATGATATTAGAACACAGTAATTGGTGCACACAGAATTGCCTAACTCATCACGAAAACAGTACATTATAACCTTTCTACTCTGCTCAAGAAAGTAGGGATGTCTACGGTGTTCTTTGAAAAGGTCGTCAACGATTAATTAAAATTAGGAAATACTGCTGAAAAAATTTGAACATTTCATCACGAATGACATCTCACTCCGATGGTATCTGGTAATTATGAAAGCTTTTAATCCCAACATGTTCAGGCTGTGTATGCAACTTGAAAGCAGAAAGTACAGAAAAATTGTAAATAATATCAACAGGAAAAGAAATACATGAAGGAAAATGGAGAATTCTTTCAGGCATGTAAACATCTATTTCTCTAGCACACATTTTCTTTCCCTCCCTCCCTCCCTCCCTCCCTCCCTCCCTCCCTCCCTCCCTCCCTCCTTCCCTCCCTCCCTCCCTCTTTCTCTCTGTCTCTCCCTCCTGCTTCTTTCCTCCCTTTCCTTCTTCATTCTTTATTTGCTTTCTTTCTTCCTTTCTCTTTCTTAGACAAGTCTCAAACATGCTATGTAGTTGAGGATAACCTTGACTTCCTGATCCTGGTGACTCTATTTCTTAAGTTCTGGGATTACAGGCACACATTATTACACTTGGTCTGTGGGGCACTCAGGATTGAATCCAGGGCTTTGTACATGATAGGTGATCACTTTACCAACTAGTTACATCCCCCAGACTCATTGTCTTTTAGTATCTATAAATATCTATTGGACTCTTATCATAGGCCAGCCACTATACCTTGAGTGGTAAAGAAAAAAATGAGAGGTAGAAGTCTTATATAAAGAATTTGAAGCACAGCAGAAAGAGGTCATAATGTAAAACCAGCCAACCAACCAAAACCCAAAATAAAACAACTCCCCCTCAAGACCCCCAAACCATCAATAAATAAAGGAAAATTATGCTAGACAAAGCATAAAGGTGCTGCAGGGAAAAGTACAGGGTGTGATATTTGAGAAGGGTATAAATACTAGTTACACTTACAGGGTGTGATATTTGGGAAGGGTATAATACTAGCTACATTTCCTAAAATATCTGACAAAAGCAACTTGTGAAGGATGATTTTGTTTTGTCTTACTGTTTGAGAATACAATCCATCATGGTAGGAGGAACACGAGGCAACTGCTCACATTACGTCAATAATCAGGAAATGGAGGTGATAGCTAGTGCTCACGCATCTCCTTTTTATTCAGTCTGGTACCCTGGCCTATAGAATGGTAGCACCTACATTCAAGGTAATTCTTCTCGTCCCAATTAAACATCTCTGGAAATGAAACTCAAAGTCATTTCTAAAGATTTATTTTATAGGTGATTTTGAGTCCAGTCCAGTTGGCAATTGTGATTAACCAGGGTGGGTTACTTAGGAATTCACTTTTTTTCAGATCAACAATAGGAAGTTCGGGCTGGAGAGATGGCTCAGTGGTTAAGAGCACCGTCTGCTCTTCCAGAGGTCCTGAGTTCAATTCCCAGCAACCACATGGTAGCTCACAACCATCTGTAATGGTGTCTGGTGTGTCTGAAGACAGCTACAGTGTACTCATATGCATAAAATAAGTAAATGAATCTTAAAAAAGAAAACAAAACAATAGGAAGTTCATTTCAAGAAGCCGTAAGGTTTTCCTGTTCTTTTACACCTTACCCAAAGTCATATTATTGTGCAGGAACAAGAAGCCCCCGAAATGCTTGTAGTTGGAAAGGCAACATTGTCTTGGAAGCAAATCCAGATTCCTTTATTGCAAGAAACAAGTTAAAGGTGTACTGGAGCTTTGTGGAATGGATAATATCAGCTATCACAAACACCTCCATCATTACCACCCAAAATCCCACTAGAGACAGAGCTGAATTAACATGGCAGAGTAAAACACATGCCTAGACCATATCTCTGTATTTGTTCCTTACTGCTTATATCAGTCTGGGTTCTGTAGAGAAACAGAATAGATAGAAATAATACATATTCAAGGCAGATTTATTATTATTATTGCTTATATTATATACACTGGGCAGTTCAACAACAGTTATTCATGGTGCAGAGGCTGGGAACTGTTTAGCCTATGGGGCTAGATGCTTCAGGAGACCCTGCTGATGAAGTCCTTAGGGATTCCTGGACAGGCACAGGTGGTCCATCCATGTTGGAAAGCTCAGAAACACACTTTCTGAAGATGTCTCTGTTGTCAGAGATATCTGTTTTGTTGGGAGAAAGATCCTGGAGACCTGAAGAGAAGCAAGCCATGGTACAGAAAGGTGCCTCTGTAGAAAGGGAAAGGGATACCTGGGGGATGTTGATTGATCCCAGAGGCTTACAGAGTGTGAAAGCTAAGTACCAATTGCATGGATGAGGTCAGCCTATGACACCCAAGCATTGGTACTCTCCTGCCAGACTTGTGATGGGTTTAGGAAGAAGGACTTCCATTGATCCATGCCAGATTCTTTGGCAAATGATAGTCACAACCTGTGCTAACTTTGCAGGTTTTCTTTCTTTCTTTTTTTTTTCTCCAGAGAAAAAGAACTAAAATATTTATATAGTCACAAGTTTTTATTGATAATTATAAAATAATAATCATTAAAGTTAAAAAAGGTGATTTCCATCCCGTCTATGAAAGATAACTACCTGAAATTTCTGCTATGCCTTTTTTTCTGAATTATTTAAAGCCAGTCTGTCTGTTTGTCTGTCTGCCTGTCTATCCATCTATCTTTCATCTCTCTATCATCTATAATTAATCAATGTAACTTCTAAAATCTATCTAAATATCTAAATATCATCTTCATTCATCATTATTGTCATCTACCTATCTGTGTATCTATCTGCATATCTATCTGTGTATCTATGTATCTCTCTATGTATCTATCTGCATATCTATCTATCTGTGTATCTATGTATCTATCTGTGTATCTATCTGTATATCTATCTATCTGTGTATCTATCTGTATATCTACCTATCTGTGTATCTATGTATCTCTCTGTGTATCTATCTGTATATCTATCTATCTGTGTATCTATCTCCATATCTATCTGTGTATCTATGTATCTCTCTGTGTATCTATCTGCATATCTATCTATCTGTGTATCTATGTATCTCTTTGTGTATCTATCTGTATATCTATCTGTGTATCTATGTATCTCTCTGTGTATCTATCTGTATATCTATCTATCTGTGTATCTATGTATCTCTTTGTGTATCTATCTGTATATCTACCATGAATATGCAAATTTATTTGAGACCTTCATAATTATTTAAGTCCATCTGAAAAACAGATATGAAAAATGTATTTTTACATATAAGGGCAATATTTATAACGTTAAAAATTCTGCATAATGCTCCACAGAGTGAGACATAAATCACAATTTATTTAGCCAGCTTTCTATCAGTGGACATTTAAATTATTACTTGTCTTTAGTTTGGTAGAAAACAATGTGCAACAAATTTAGTGTGTGTGTGTGTGTGTGTGTGTATAATTTTCTTTTATTTCTGTGTACTAGATTTCTAGGAGAAATGGGATTACAAAGTCAGGGGTCAACACATTAGAAATACACATTAGAAATCTTTTGAGTTGGGACAATTAACATCCCTGACACCAGGCTGTGAGAGTTCCTGATTTCTGTTACCTCTGGCACCATCTGGAGTATAGTTCTAAATTTAAAAATGTTGCCACATTGAAGGCTGAAAACTAGTATTTCATCAGCGTTTGCATTTGTGATATCTTAGCAGATAAGAGGTTTTGTCTTTTTACATGTTCACTGCACATTGATATTTTCTTTTTCTCACTCACTTATTAAGACAGATCCCTGTTGATGGAAGTAGGTCACCTTGGAAACGCCTTGGAATGTATACCTGGCTCCCATCATTTACAGTGTGACTCCACCCTGCCACGCCTTCTGCCGTGATGTTCTTCCATATCCCAGGCTGGGAAACAATGAAATTGGTCAGCCATGGCACATAACCCCCCAAACCAAAGCCCAAACAATCTTCCTTACTTATAATTCTTTTTCTCAGTTATTTGTCAGCAAACTAAAATATGTGACTTTCAAAGGCATATTTTAGAACCCCAAACCTTTTATTCAGTGCGACTCTCATGCCAGAGCTTGACAAATGCCGCAGATAAAATTGGAGCTGCAGAGTGCGATCCTTAAATACAATTGCTCACAAAAATAAGCCAGGGCTCTTTAGAAACGATGTAGTTACATCAGATTCGGGATAGTAAATGACCAAGGCACTGAGAACAGTTTCCCATCCTGGGAAGAGTTACCAAGAATCACAAGTTCCACGTAGCAAGGATCACAAGTTCCAACGTAGCAAGGACCGGGCACTTAGGGAGTCAGGTCCCACTGGACACAGATGATGTCTACACATCTACATAGACATATCTGCCATTTATGTCTGTCTATCTTTCTGTCCATCTGTCTATCTTTCTGTCATTATCTATTTCTCTATCATCTATCTATCATCTGTCTGTCTGCCCATCCATGCATCCATCCACCCATATCTATCTATCTATCTAGCTATCTATCTATCTATTTATCTATCTGTCACACTATCATCTAGCAATATCACTCTAAGAGAATTAAGAACATTAACATTAAAATGCATTGAGTTGCGTAAATTCATAAGTTCACAACGACGTTTAAAATTTTTTTCCATGATGCTACTTATACAACCCAGTATATCAGTCCAGGGGTAGTAGCATCCACAGTGAGCTGGGCCCAGCGATGTCAATCAGCAACCAAGCAAATGCACCGTGGACTGGTGTGGGATGATGTGCTGGCATGGTGGTTTGAATAGGTACGGTCCCCCATAGACTCATGTGTTTAAATGCTTGGCCCATAGACAGTGGCACTATTTGGAGGTGTGTCCTTGTTAGAGTAGGTGTGGCCTTGTTGGAAGAAGTGTGTCACTGTGGGGGCTGGTTTTGAAGTCTCTTATGCTCCAGCTAAGGCCAGGGTGGCACACAGTCTCCTGCTGCCCATGGATCAAGCTGTACGTATATCTCTCAGCTCCTCCAGCACCATGTCTGCCTGCACACTGCCGCGCTTCCTGCCATGATGATAACGGACGGAACCTCTAAAACTGTAAACCAGCCCCAGTTAAATGTTTTTCTTTATAAGAGTTGCTTTGGTTGTCTCTTCACAGCGATAAAACCCTAACTAAGATAGCTGATTGGTTTTTTTTTTTCAACTTGACACAAGATAAGTCATTTGGGAAGAGGGAGTCTCAACTAAGAAGGTGATTCCGAGTCCATGATGCATTTTCTTGGTTGCTGATTGATATGAGTGGGCCCAGCTCACTGTGGATGCTACTACCCCTGGATTGATAATACTGGGTTGTGTAAGTAGACAGGCTAGGCAAGCCATGATGGGCAAGCCAGTAAGCAGCATTTCTCCATGGCCTTCCTTTTTACCTCCATGTTCCTGCTTTGAATTCTTGCCCTGACTTCCCTTGGTGATAGACTACCATCATAAACTAGAATAACCCATTTTCTTCCCCAAGTGGCTTTCAGACGTACTGTTTTTCACAGTCACAGAAACCTTAAATAAGACAGAGATCAACCCATTTTGAAAAGTGACAAGGAGGTAAGTCATTTATCCTGCTTTTCATTCACCTTAGGGTAATCAGAGCATGGATGATGAATTCTCATCATAGATGTTTTCCAGATGACAAAGTTATTAGGATTAGAATACTGCCAACTGAAATGAGACTAGCTCAGGAAATGTTAGAGTGGTGAGTTGAGAGAGAATGGTTTCCATAGGCTCATTTGAGTTCCCAGTTGATGGAACTGTTTGGGAAGGATTAGGAGGTGTGGCCTTGCTGGAGATGTGTCACTAGGGCGTGTTTTGAGATTTCAAAAGCCCCTGTCATTCCCAGGTAGCTCTATCTCTCTGCTTCACAGTTGTCTCAACACGTAAGCTGTCTGAGACAGTCATGCTTTCCTGCCTGCTCCCACCTGCCCCTCCATGATGGTCTTGGACTCACCTTTTTAAACTATAAGTTCAATAAACTCTTTATTCTTTAAGGTGCCTTGTTTAATGGGATCTTAGCACAGCAATAGAAAAGAAGTAACTGAGGCAGTTACTAATAGAATATCCTGAGATTGCATACACAAGGACTTCCCCTGATGGCAGGACCACTGAACAACAGACTTGTGGCTTATTATTAAAACCAGAAACCCTGAGATCTATTCGACACTATAAGCTGCATGAGACCTTGACGGCGGCAGGGTGATTCCATGTGGCAAGACTAGTCTGGCTCAATTGCACAGAGGACCTGTGGACTCCAAAGCACAAGTCTGTATGAGCCACGAAGCAGAATCATCTAGGGATATATATTATAAATGCAGGTTTCTGAGGTGGAGAGATGGCTCCATTGGTAAAGTGCTAAGCATGGAAACCTGAGTTTGGTACCCTGTTGGGAGCCGACTCTTAGCTGAAAGTGGCTATCATCTTTACAGCCATCTCGAGCCATATACCCTGACAAGAGACTTGTTTCAACAGCCTGCAATAGCTCAGCACACTCTGATAAACATCTTGTTACACTGTTTAGTGCCCCCAGCTGCAAGGTGCTCCTGGTATCCATGGCTACAAGGCATGTGACGTAGTGGCTTCAGTTGAGCTTGTCCACGGGGGCAAGTCACGTGGTAAAGGGTATAAATACCCAGGATTTCCTTTCTACTGAGGAGGTAGGAAGAAGTGAGAAGGGAGAAGGTAGAGGTAGAAGGTAGAAGGTAGAAGGTGGAAGGACTGAGAAGGTGAGAGGTGTCAGGAGACAGAAGGAGTGAGGAGAATATAGAAGAAGAGAGGAGAATAAAGAAGAGACTTGAAGAGACTCCACCGGACTCTGTCTTGTATCTATCTTTTGTGTCTCTCACCCCTTTTTCCCCCTTCCTCCGTCCCCACTCTCTCTCTTGCTAGACCCTGACCTGGACCGGAGCAGCAGAACTGGCCGGACTTTACAAAGTAGCAGAACCTGACAGCCGTTACAAAAGAAACGGCTGTTACAGTACCCAGCATCCCAGTGTTTGAAAACCACTGGGCATGGTGACCCCTGGGCATGGTGGCTGACACTTGTAATCCCAGCACTGGGGAAATGCATATAGGTGGATACCTGGAGTTTACTGGCCAGCGAGATTAGTTTATTTGTCCAGTTAGATACCTTACCTCAAGAAAAGGTTGTCTTCTGACCTCCACAGGTGTGCACACAAACACATGGGAACATACATGCACATATATGACACACACATATGTACAAACAAAATGTGGGTTCCTGGGCCTTGATTCCAGAGACTTAGATTTGTGAGGTTCAGCTAAGCTATGAGGAAAAGAGAGAGGAAAAAAAAACCAACCTACCCACCTACCAACCAACCAACCAACCAACCTACCAACCAACCAACCAACCAACCAACCAACCAACGAGAGAGGTCACTCTAACATTTTAAACTAGTTTCGAGAGATTGGGCTTCCCACCTATATGGTTGCCCTCTGGGCTAGCTCTCCTGATGGTATCGTCCCTGCAAGCCTCTTGGGAGATAGGATCCGTTGATGGCTTAGGAATCTGGAAGATTCTTTCCAGGCCTTGAGAGACTTTTGCTTTTCTGTTATCTAAGCCCACTGATG
Organism: Grammomys surdaster; assembly: GCF_004785775.1. Taxonomy (NCBI): domain Eukaryota; kingdom Metazoa; phylum Chordata; class Mammalia; order Rodentia; family Muridae; genus Grammomys; species Grammomys surdaster. The sequence continues at coordinate 5,147,947 of NW_021604786.1, read as the reverse complement.
AATCAACAATTATTGCTCATAGTTGCTGGTTAGGCCCCAGAGTCTGGCCCAGCACAATTATTTATTGCTTTATTGATGTGCGAGTTATTGCTCTGTTAAGTACCGTAGGGTGTTTAATTGTGTGAAAGGGAAGTGTAAAAAGCAGCTGTTGAAAGCTAGAGCTGGAGAGTCTGGATACCTGATTTCTGACAATGTGTCACAAAACCAGCTTGGAAACATACAGGCACACAAAGGACAGACCCCGTTCCACAGTTTAATGAGCTTGGAACCAGAGCCGGCTCAGGCAACTGCCCCACCACTTTGCGGCCTCCGGCACAAGCAATGACATCCGTGTGTGTTTTCAAGGAAAGAGACGTTTCTTGGAGCTCACACATATTTTCTTTTCATCGCTAATGACCGAAATGGAGCCCGTGACAGAGGCCAAAGCTAGAGGGAGAAAAATGGCTCCTGGAGGAATAGGGGCACCTGGCATGACCCGGGCTGCTCTGTGGAATCTCCTCTTCTTCTTGTTAGCTCTCAATTTCTCCCCCTCCAAAGGTCAGCCTTGGGCCTCTAGTAGCTTTTTCAAAGGCGGTGCAACCAGTGGATTGGTGGGATATCTGCTTCCTTTGTGTGTGTGTGTGTGTGTGTGTGTGTGTGTGTACGTGAATGCGGGGTCAGAGGTCAAGCACAGGTATATCATTCTTCAGGTACCCCTACCCCCACATTTGTGAGATAATATCTCCCCCCACCCTCTGGACCTTGCCAAGTAGGCTAGTTCCTCCTTTTTGCTTCTTCAGTATTGAGAATACAAATCCCTGCCATCAAGTCGGCCATTTTTAATGTCGGTTTTGAAACTTGAACTCAGGTGGGTCTTCAGGCTTACAAGGCAAACACTTTACACGCCCTGAGCCATATTCTCAGTCCCTACGCATCTCTCTTTGCAGCGCGTCCTGTTCCTGCCAACGTACCTGAATTCCCTAGCGTGTATGCCAGTGGGTTCAGTGTGGCAGAGGCCCAAGGGAAGCAGGAGCTGTGTTTGTGATAGAGGAGCCTCCCTAGTGCTGAAACTGAAGGCTGACCTGACAAAGCAAAACAAACGTCTGTCTGTGAGTTGGGCTGGAGGTTTTCAATTTGTGCTTGGAGCAATCTAGACACACACATGTCAAAGATAAGCAATCTTACCCCCAGCAAGCTAAGTTGAAGCAGGCTTTAACTGAAGTCTTGTGGGAAACCTCTCTGGAGACCCAGCATCTCACCCACCCTGTTTCCAGGAAGCTCAGCCCTTCTTCCCTTAGACAGATCACCCCAGTACTCCCATGATCCTTTACTCCTCTAACATAATCAGGCATCCCATTATAGATTTATTTAGGGAAGGTATCTTAGTCAGGGTTTCTATTCCTGCACATACATCATGACCAAGAAGCAAGTTGGGGAGGAAAGGGTTTATTCAGGTTACACTTCCACATTGCTGTTCATCACCAAAGGAAGTCAGGACTGGAACTCAAGCAGGTCAGGAAGCAGAAGCTGATGCAGAGGCCATGGAGGGGTGTTACTTACTGGCTTGCTTCCCCTGCCTTGCTCAGCTTGCTTTCTTATAGAACCCAGAACTACCAGCCCAAGGATGGCACCACCCACAATGAGCCCTCCCCCCTTGATCATTAATTGAGAAAATGCCTTACAGCTGGATCACATGGAGATATTTCCTCAAGGGAGGCTCCTTTCTCTGTGATAACTCCAGCTTGTGTCAAGTTGACACACAAAACCAGCCAGTAAAGAAGGGAAATGCTATTATTTTTCTAGTTCTCTATAATATCAAGAACAAATGTTCTTGTCACAAAAATATGTCTGTATGTCTACCTAAATAATTTGTATCATGGGTTTGGATGTAGCACAAGACTGTTTCTCAACTTAGAGTAAGGAAAAACTGACATCCTGCTGTGGACATTCTTCAGTTCTATGACCCTGGAAGTGCCCCTTAATTTCTCCGGACCTAACTTCCTGATTTATAAATAGAACAGAATACTAGCCATAGCAACAGCTTGCTGTGGACATCAGTAAGACAATGCCCAGAAAACAAAACAAAACAAAAAACCCCCAAAACAACAACAACAACAACAACAAAACAAAATGCACCCCTCTCTCAAACCCATGATGAATGAAAAACCATCAATATTCATTTTCCCCCAGACAATACACGTAATACTTCCTGCTTTTAGAGAATTGAAAAAAAAAAAACCCAGAGATTACATTTGATATCTGGTGTACTCATTTCTGGAACTTTCCCCATGCTAACTACCACAGAGACTGTGTACTCACAAAGTAATGGCCTTTTAAATAAGATATTTTGTTTACCGAGAATACAATTTTTACTAACATACACTTTCTAGGAAATTTTTAAATCCATACTTAAGACGCTGAAATCATATGCCTTGAGCAACTATATACCAAACTTTTAAGTCCCATTCTATTGCAACCAGGCTCGTTTTGGAGAGTTCCTTTATTTTAAGTCTGTCCTCAAGAATTCCTGAGATGTAAGTTTGCTGAAACACGTTAAAACAAACGCAACTTACAATACCGAAAAAAGTGTGCGTTTGGCCCATGGGGTAGGGGCTGTGTAAAGAGAAATGACTGAGGGGTTACCAAGCTTTGAGGACTTAGGAATTTGTACAACATGATGGGTGAGCATAGGGTGTCCTAAAATCTGAATGGTGGCCTTTGAAGGTCAGACACTCCACTCATCAGCTTAAACCTGACCTGGGGAGGGTTCTGCTATGCTTCTGAGGGCTGGCTTTGCTAAGAGTCTGAACGATCTGGGAGTGAATGCCATACCTTAGGAGAGACACTCAGCCACTTCATGGGGGAAATAGCAAGTTACCAATTATGATTTGATTTTTAGATCCCCTGACTTAAAACAAGCGCATTGAGATGTAACCAAGGGAAAAGTCACACAGAGGGGAAAAAAAAAGTTTTGCTAATTACTTAAAGGTATTCTCGTTAACTTGGCTACATTCCTCTGGAAAAGTAGAAATACTTTAGGAAAAGAGACTTTGGAATGTGAATGACCATGATTTTGTCTTCTTTTGACACAAAGATTTCAGTGGTAAATCTGTGAACTGGTGATAATTGGTTGTAAAATATTTTTTCCCCATAGATGCCTAAGGTTTAGAAATATATATTATATATTAGATTTTACTTTTCTTGTGTGTGTGGGTTTGTGTTTCCTGAATCCCAGGCTGCCCTTGAACTTGATGTGTAGCTGAGGATAACCCTGAGCTTCTGACCTTCCTGCCTCCAGTTCTTGAATACTAGGGTTCAAAGTATGCACCTCCATGCCTTTTTTATACATACAGTGGGTAGGCTTGAACCCAGGACCTCATGCACGGCAGGCAAGAACTTTACCGATCGAGTTGCATCCCTTGTCCCTAGTATATTCTGCATGATATTAAGTGTTGCGGTATTGTAGGAAATAAGTATCGGGTGCAGATTAAAAATGCCCTGGGGTCAGACAAGTCTGGGCTTCTGATTTCTGTAGTGTAGGCTAAAACATTCTTTCCCCCTCTTTTCTTTTTCAAGCCTCAGTTTTATCATCTGTGAACTAAACAGAGATGAACATTTATCTTTGTGCCTTGTACTCCTCCTGGCAGGTAGTTAGGGGTGAGACACTCTGGTTATCGGGCTCTCCAACCCTCCAGGGATTATTTCTTTTATTTCTCTGATGAGAAATAAAATTAGAATTAAAATAGAATTCAGGCTTTTATTTCTCTAATGAGTGTACAAAAGATTCTACTTGTTCTCCCACTCCAGCTAGCTCCCATGAAGATGCCATTGGTCACTCCTTCTTTAAACTTTCTTCTGGATTAACTCATAATCTGTAGACACTCCATCCTGAAGATGCCCGCAGGACTGACTTGGGCATGCCCCTGACGATCAATGCCTCTCTTGGCCTAAACAACCATCAGTTTTCTTATGTATGGATCTATGTATGGATCTTATGTATGGATCTATGTACTCCCTATGCATGGCACTTGTGTATAGAGTCTCCAGGTTATTTTATAGTGTATGAGCCCAATGTAAAATAGACTCGCAGTTGTGTGTGGAGCTGGAATACAGGTCTACATTAATTTTTAAGTTTAAAGCCCATTTCCTACTCAAAAAATAAGACAATGAACATGAAAAAACTGTGTAAACTATAGAGTGCTTTCTCAGTGTGACTCCTCATGATATCTGCTTAGGACTTTGTGTGTATGTGTGTATATGTGTGTGTATATGTGTATATGTGTGTGCATGTGTGTATGTGTGTGTTATGTATGTGTGTATATGTGTATGTGTTATGTATGTATGTGTCATGTATGTATATGTGTATGTATATGTGTGTATGTGTGTGTATGTATGTGTCATGTATGTATATGTATGTATGTGTGTATGTGTGTGTATGTATGTGTGTGTATGTGTTATGTATGTATGTGTTTATGTGTTATGTATGTATATATGTGTACATATGTGGGTGTATGTATGTGTGTGTATGTGTACTTGTATTTATGTATGTGTATATGTATTTATGTATGCATGTGTATATATGCATGTGTGTATGTATGTATGTATATGTGTGTATGTATATATGTGTATATGTATGTATTTATGTGTGTATGTATGTATATTTGTGTATATGTATGTATGTGTGTATATGTGTGTGTGTTTATGTGTGTATGTATGTGTGCATGTGTGTGTATGCTTGTGTGCATATGTGTATGTATGTATGTGTGTATGTATATATGTATTTGTGTGTGTGTATGTGTATGTATGTATGTATGTGCACATGTGTGTGAAGGTGTACCAGCAATCAGTGTCAGCTATTTTCTTCTGTTGTTCTCTACCTTATTTTTTGAGACAGGGGCTCTCGTGCTACTGCACACACCCTTTTTTTTTGTATGGGTAGGCAGGGAATCCACTCAGGTCCTCATGCCTGAGTGGCCTGACTGAACCATCTCTCTAGTCCCTTAAGGTCCAAATTCTAGAGAAAAAGCAGTTGATGGTACAGTCTGTATTATAAGAGCTTGCTTAAAGATCTTTTAGTACTGGGAAAAATGAAATGGGATTGGTTTCAGGCATGGACTGCAGCTCTCCCAGCTACATTGATGGCTTACCACTGGTCAATAAGTGGCACTTCTAGTGGTGTTTATTTTCCCACCCTTATATTGTTAATACCGTGTAATAAGCACTTTCCTTCTCTTTGTTTATTTTATTAATTTACAGCCCAAATGTTGACCTTCTTCCTGGTCCCTACTCCATGAGTTCTTTACCCCCTCTCTCTCTTGCTTCTGAGAGGGTGTCCCCATCCACCCACCCATTCTCACCTCACCCCGCTAACATCCCCCTTTGCTGGGGCATCAAGCCCCCACAGGACCAAGAGCCTCCCCTCCCACTCATATCATATAAGGCAGTTTTCTGCTGTGTATGTAGCAGGGGCCGTGGACCAGCCCACGTGTACTCTTTGGTTGGTGGCTTAGACCCTCGGAACTATGAGGGGTCTGAGTTAGTTGATACTGCTTTTCTTTTAAACAGAGGAAACAACTCAGCGAAATGACATAACTCGTTCAAGGTCTTGGACTCAAAGTTTGGTCTGTTTGATCCCAAGCCCGAGCTTATGCCATGTAGCTTCTTTAAAAAAAAAAAAAAAATCAGAGCGATTTCCACATTAAACAGGGAGCAGATCACGTCTGCGGAGTCCTTCTGATGAAGTACCTATAGTAAATTAGCAGTCATCACGCCGGACACACAAAAAGCACTGCATTCAAGCTTCTCGGCAGTGACTGGCTACATTAAGATGTTTCACTAAAGATGCCTCTTGGGACCAACCCATCTCATAGACCCTGACTCTGATGACTAAGGCAACTGTCTCATCTCCATTGTCTCCTTAGCAGCCGCCACCAAAGCCTGCTTTGACGATCCTCACGAACAGCTTGCGCGAAGGGAAATGAGTGCTTTTTTTGTTTTTTTGGTTTTTCGAGACAGGGTTTCTCTGTGTAGCCCTGGTGTCCTGGAACTCACTCTGTAGACCAGGCTGGCCTCGAACTCAGAAATCCGCCTGCCTCTGCCTCCCAAGTGCTGGGATTAAAGGCGTGCGCCACCACTGCCCGGCATGAGTGCTTTTAAAAAGAATAAACATACCCAAAGACTGATGGCAGTCGATGTATCAATACCCAGCACCCGCTCTTGGGTAGCATAAGTGTGGGGTACATGTTCTGATCCTGGAGTCCTCCGTGGGTAGGTATATCCGGGTGCCCAGGGTGGTAGTCGCTTTGACAACACATCCGGTAGAGGGCGCTCGCTATGTCTCATCTCATTTTCTGACCCCCATATCTAGAATTTTCAGTGCCTTTGAAACTTAACTGCTTGCCCTCAAGTGGTCTCAGGGTCTGCTTCTAGGAGAACCCAAAGTCTGTCAGAACGCTGACAGGGGTTCTTCTGCATTTTACGTCATCATTAGCCATTCTTCACCCTAAGAAGATGGGTCGCTATACTTAATTTCTTCGGAGTGAAAGCTTGTGATATTTTAACTTCTACATCATAAGGCGTTCTTTGAGGTTGTTGAGAGTTGTCACCTACTATATCCCAGGACCTTAGAAAAATATGGAAGAGAATATGTACCAAAGAGGAAAAGAGAATACGTACTCTCCCGAGGAAAAACTGTTTTTACTTTGTAGAGATTTACGCAGTGAGGCTCACTGGGCCATGAACACGTGGGACATAATGCCTTGAACAAGGTATTATTTTCTTTTCTCTTTCAGACTTAGGCATTTATTGCTCTCCCTGAGAAGACCGGCTTTCCTCAGGTAGAGAACACATGTGGATGGGCGAGCCTGAAAGCCATTTTTATCTCCTTGGAAGGCATTTTCATTCCATCGTTCAACAAAGGTTTATTGAACTTTAACAGAGTTTGAGCTTTAGGCTAAGCACTGCAAAGCACTCATAAACACAAAGAATGGGTAAAGGCACAGCTCCATCCCAGGGTTCATGGATCTGGGAACAGCCATCGAAATACCCTTTTTCAGGGTTCATTTGGGTGGTAATACATTTCATCCCAGAGAACAATCAGAAAATCAAATTGACTTTGGTATGTTTGCTTGATTTTAAAAATATGATCCCAAGGGGAAAATAGCCTGTCCACGGAGACAAATGATTACCAATCTCAAAATAGTTTTTACTGTATTTTTTTTTTTTTTTAAAAACCAGCCACAAACATTCCCTTTTGGATTCTTAACCTAATTTCCCAGAGCTGTTCAGTCCATCCATTTGTCTAATTTTCATGTTCTGCCTAAGTCTTTAAGGCCTCCATTGGTTAATGTTTAATGCTCTCTACGGCCAGTGTTTGATGTTTACACTTTATTGGGTTAACCAAATTTGTAGAACAAATTAAATGTGTACAGGTCTTTGGCAAGCCACTTTTACATATGTGTTGCTCAGAAACTGTCTCACTGTTCAATACTGCATGCCCCAAATAGTTTCAATTAACTTTTTTTTTTCCTGGCAATATCTGCAGCTATCTGCTTTTGAGAAGTTATTACTTGGTAAATTTACAGATGTTACAGCCCCATCCCTCCTCCCCCACCCCAGAAAGCATGTCACAGCAGAAAATACCACATCTGTGTGAAATGGAGTGTCAGCAACAGGTAACCTATTAAGCCAGAATGACCAAAGACCAGAAAAATATGTCAGGGGTGGAGTAGAGGAAGGGGGGTGGGAGGGTGGGGGTGGGGAGACTCTGTGGGAAGAGAGAATGAGGAAAGAGAGCTGCTATTTGTTTTACTACAAAGATACAAACTAGAAGAAAATGTAGAGAGGAATAGCACAGTTTAGGTGAAGAATATGAATGTAATTATCTGAAAAAAAACTATTAGTTTTCAGTCTACTGGTTTTCATTTTTAAATAAAAAAAGGCTTTAAATGTTTATCTGTGCATGCATGTACACACACACACACACACTTATGCACATGCATGCCCAAGTGGACACACACACACACACACACACAGTCAGGTGCCCACTGAGGCCTGGCAGGTCTCCCTGGAGCTGGAGTTACAGGTGATTGTGAGCGGCCTGATGTAAATGAACTTGAGTCTTTTAAAACCTTAACTGCTGAGCTATGTCTCTGGAAGCCAGTTTTCTTTTTTTCTTTTTGAATACATTCAAAGGGTCATGTGCTTCCACCGCAATGGGCAGGCCTGGGGAAGCCAATGTTTACGTTCTATGTCCAGCAAGGCTAGGTCTGCCCAGCATGAATTTGGCCAGACTCTCTTTCCAACTTCACCGAGCCCCATCTGCTAGACAAGTGAGCCATAATCTCCCGAGTGTCACACACTCCAAAATTCTGAGGACACACTCCAAAAGCCTGCCCCATTAAATAGTTGTTTTTGTTTATAAAAGAGACTTATTTCAGTTTTTTTAAACAATATTTATCTATTTATTTATTTATCTATTTATTTCTTTTCTGTGTATGAGTACACTGTAGCTGTCTTCAGACACACCAGAAGAGGGCATCGGATGCCACTACAGATGGTTGTGAGCCATCATGTGGGTGCTGGGAATTGAACTCAGGACCTCCGGAAGAGCAGTCAGTGCTCTTAACCACTGAGTCATCTCTCCAGCCCCAATTTATTTCATTTTTAATGCTGTGTGTGTGTGAGTGTGTGTGTGTATGTGTGTGTAGGCGTGTGCTTGTGTGAGGGCTGGTGCCCGTACATCCAGAAGAGGACATCAGATCCTCAGGAGCTGGAATTACACATGGTCTTGCGGCTTCTGACGTAGGTAGTGAGAACCAAATTTAGATGCTCTGCCAGGAGGAATATGCACTGTAAATTGTGGAGCTGTCTCTCTGGTATCTTAATTTTCTTTTTGGGGGGGGTGAGGTTTGGGGTGAGGTCATGGTTTACAACTCTTTTTTAAAAGATGTAAGTTTCATGACTCCCTGTTCACCAAAGAACAACTTAATTTAATATTCCTTCCGGAGTGTCTTGACTGCAGCCATTAGCAATTCATCCTCCATTTTCCTAGCCTGTGTTTTTCTTACAGCCTCTCTGAGAGAAGCCGGGCTTTTGACCCAGTGTGAGAAAATATTAAGATGGTTCTGAGATTTCATCACCCGGCAAAAATAAGGAATCCCCAAACTGCAGGGTCATGGATGGACTTTGGGGCTCAGGTTTCCAGGGGGGTCAGATTTCCCCTGGCTCCTAAAGTCTAGCAGAGAGAGGCTGGGTCTGGAGTAGTATCTGTTTTTCTGGCACCAGAACCATGGCTGAACACTAATGCGTTTAACAGTTGGACTTATTTTTAATCTACTGTATTAGGGAGGGCAAATTGAATCAAGAACAAAATGTTACCGATGGTGTTTTTGTTTCTGCGGATGCATACATCCCCAGTGCTGTCTCGTGTTCTCTCGAGCTACACATTTTCTCCTGACATCTGACTTATTTCATACATATATATATATATATATATATATATATATATATATATATATATAAAATTTTAAGTGCCAATGTTTGTGGAGGGTAAAGAGGGAGAGAAATAAGGAGCTGGACTCCACCCCGTCACCCCACCCCCTCCCATTAAAGAAATAATTGCAGTACAGGTTTTAACAATGACTGTTCCTGCAGTCAAGGTTGTTATGGACGGAGCTCATAAATGTCCTCAAATATTATTGCTGAGATACACTTTCGGGTTATTTTCTGCCATTGGGAGGCATGGCTGGGTTGAGACATTCTTTGTAGCTTCCCCCCTCCTCCCGCCACCCCCCTTAATCAAAGAAAGAGATCTTATCTCTCTGCCCAGCCTAGCTTACCCCTCCCTCTGCCCTCCTCCCTGGATGCCTACTTTACTGAAACCTGACTTGCAGGTCAGGGAACTGGTAACAGATTAATTTTACTCAGAGAGGAACACTAAGTATTTTGGCCGGGACACATGAGAATCCTGTTATAATATTACCATTCCCCCCCCTCCTAAATTAAATATTAGGAAAAAATAAGCCAAGAAGTGGCCCACGCTACAGTGGAAAGTATTTCTCTCGCAAACACGGGGCGATAAACGCTTGTGTAAGCGAAGGCACAATAAATATGCATTACGTTTAAAAAAAACCCCTTAGATTATGCAGGTTTTAGAGTTATAGCTGAAAGTAGTTTAGTGTTTCATCCCTAATAATAGATTACGCCTATCATATTTCCAACCTTCATTTCTCCTCCCTTTGAAGTCCAGCCATATAAAGGTTGTTTGTTGAACCACACTAAAGTTAAAGCAAATATTACTTAGGGTGATTCATACTGGCAAGAATTTGCAATGAAGGCAGTGCTGTGTGTGTGTGTGTGTGTGTGTGTGTGTGTGGTGTGCCTGAGTCAAAGGAAATGAAATGTTTGTAATATTTTTCGGTTGATAAATTTATTAAAACATTCTAAATGCTTGTAAGGGAAGCAAGGCTGACATACATGGACTCTCTGCAAACAGATTACACCCGGGGCCCTGTGGGGGAGGCAGACCTTAAAGAGGGAAAAATTCCCTGGATTTCAGAAATTGCCAGCAGGTCACAGTAATACTTAATTAACTGAATCCATTAACGGAGGGCTATAACCTAGTTGTTAAGAAGAAGGAAAAAAAAAAAACCAAAAAACAAAACAGGACAAAAAAAGCAGGAAAAAAAAACAAAAAGAAAGAAAGAAAGAAAAGAAAGAACAAGATTGGGGAGTCATTAAATTCATTTAATCCTCTGTTCTTTGCTTACGGATTAGCCTTTCAGAATGGGCAACCTGATTTTTTTTCTTTTTCTTTTTCTTTTCTTTCTTTCTTTCTTTCTTTTTTTTTTAAAGGATCCATTTACCTTCCAGGCCTTTTCATAGCAAAACATTTTGTAGGGTTGCAAAAGAGATTAATTTGTTGCCAGTTCCTCCATACTGGCAGGGATTCTGAATAAAGAATGTAAGCAATCTATCTTTGTTTGTAAGATATAATTAATCTGGCAGTTAAAATTCTTTGGAAACATTCTGATGACTTATGTGGAAAAGTAGAGCAAAGATTTCAAAGAAAACTCAGAACTGTGTGCAGAGGGAAGATAAAAGATATATGAAGTGTTTGTTCTAAGCGATACTATTCATTTACAGATCATAATGTAGCCCCACCCTGGCAATTATTCTGGAAAACAAGACAAATCTTTGTCTAGAGCCTTCTGACGCGGCCTTGATTTGACAAACAAAATAAGCACATTACTGTTGTAGTCTATTAGACTGCAAGCTGTTTTATTAGAGTCAGCTGAATCCTGTTTTGCATAAAAAAGAACACTGTTTGCTATGGAGAACACATTTATGTTAATAGGACTTTGACAAAGTAAAATAAAATCGCATTAAGATGCTGCAAGGAGATAAAACAATGAAATCTCAGGGAGAGAGAGTTTTGGCACACACTAATTACAGTCACGTCCCTGCAGGAAAAAGAATATATTTTTACACCAACTATCCATGTGTTTGAAAATGCGAAGTGCTTAAAGCACAATTCCTGGTTTCGGCATTTCCTGGATGTGTCAGCACCCTCCCTCACTCCCCACCCCCACCCCATTGTCGCTAAGGTGGTGGTTGTTTTAAAGGAGTCTGCCTGATAAATCCTGCTTTCATTTTCAGCAGCGCAGGCAGGTCTCTTTCTGAATGCAAGCCTGCCATCATCCTGCTCAGTTTTAAGGGACTTTCCAATATAGGGCAGCTGAAAACAAGGTTTTAGATTACAGGGTAATTTAGGAATGCATGAAAAGCGAAGCAGTTACCATAATAGGGTTCTGGGTAAACTTCATGGTTTTTAAAGCAAAACATAACAACATATGTTTTGTGATTTGTCTCAATGATTATATATATATATATATATATATATATGTAATTTTGTTCGGGTACTATCAAAATATTTGGAGGCCTCATCTGTACAAAGCGTTTTTATAACCTTATTTTGAAAACTGATGTGTCTTCTTTTAGTTCAGTCATTAAAAGCCAGGCGATGATGGACGCCGGAATGCCTTGGGTTTTATGACTAATCAGTTCCTGGCAGCGGCCATATTTCTTCCCTAGTGAAACTTTAATATTCCTTTGGCCTTGTTTAGGCTAAAAAAATTTTTTTGCGGGGGGGGGCAACTTTGCTACTCTGGCTACTTATAAGTATCACCAACAAGATATCATACCAAGCAGATTATCTGCCCCCCTGTGACTTAACACCCCACAAAATGAAGAGGCCAGAAAGGGGGCCCTCGTCTTCCTGGCTTCTAACAAATTCTGAGTGCCCTGTGATTGTGCTAGATTCTTTCCTGTTCAAAAAGGCAGGGTTATGGAGAAAACCTTGTCTCTGGATGGCGGAGCTATAGAAGGGAAGTGAGCCTCCTTGGAATAGAACAGACTGCTATTTAAATTGCTGCTTTGGAACCTGTCTAGGATGAGGCAGTTTTTATGAGAGGCCTGATTTTCAGCCCAGACTCTTTGATCTTCTTGAAGTTGCAACACCAGACACCAGGTGTCTCCACTTAGCTGAGCTAAAGGTCCCGGGAAAGAAGGTTATGTCTCCGGGAAAGGTTGACTGAATGAAGCTTTTCCTTCCTCAGGGCTCCTTGACTTGGAAAGGGTATAGGGCCTTGCTGGGGGCCTAGAACACAGTCCCTTCCATTCTGGCTGTTCTGGTGAGAACTTGTGCCTCAACAGGGAAGGAACCTCAGTCTTGTATGGAGTCCATGAAGACTGGAGTCTCAGCACAGTCTGAGCCAGGCTGCCCTCCATATTGGCAGTGAGCCGCCATCTTGGATGGCAAGAAGCCATCACCCAGAGAATGGAAGATTTTCGTGTTGGTGAAGGCCAACTCTGTGGGAACCTTCTTCCTGTAATCCTTCAGCAAAGAGCTCGTTGATGCCCCAGTTCGATGTTGTGATCTCTATGGACACACATGTATTTCTCCCATTATTACTCATTTCTTCTCTGCGACAGGTAAACAGAAAGAAACGACACCAGACTGCTCCCTTGTGTACTTAAAGAGTTTACGTTGAACGATGCCACCTCCATTTGATGTCAGGGGTAACAGCAGATGCCAGTGGTTCCCAAAACATGGCATTCCAAAGATGGCAAGAAATATGTTTTTTCAAAAGATCATTTTTAGGGGGGCAGGCTAGCGCCTGGAGTAGAGGAGCTTTGGCAAAGTCCTGAAGATGGTAGCTGGAGCTTTGGATCCCACAAGAAGGTCATAGAGAGTGGACTACAGAGATTCATCATCTGACCTCAAGAGATGGCTATCGCTCCCCACTCCCACCCAGTAAAGTAAATAAACAGTAGAAACATTATTGCATTTCATTACCCTCCAGAATGACTGTGTTAAAAAAAAAAATCCCTAAGTGCCGAACTCATTTATGACCGTCTTGTACTACTTTATATTGCTTCTTCTTAGATATACTTGACTAGAGAATCATGAAAAACAAACACAATCCCTTCCAGCTATTTTACAAAGGACATCACCACTACATTATGGATTATTACAAAATTTTTATCCAGTTTGAGCATCTTTGTAGTTCTTGACCTGTTGTGTCTTAGGCAGGGTTACCATTGGCATGATGAAACATCATGACCAAGTCAACGTGGGAGAAAAAGGGTTATTTGGCTTCCACATCACTGTATATCATCGAAGGAAGTCAGGATGGTAACTCAAACAAAGCAGGAACCCAGAGGCAGGGGCTGGTGCAGAGGCCATGGAGGGGTGCTGCTTACGGGCTTGCTCAGCCCGGTTTCTTATAGAACCCAAGACCGCTAGCCCAGAGGTGGCCCCGCCCACAATGACATAATGGACTGGGCATTCCCACATCCATCACTAATTAATAATAATAATAATAAAAAATACCCTATGGGCTTGCCTGTAGCCTGATCTTCCAAAAAGCATTTTCTCAATTGAGGTTCCTTCTTCCTCTTCCAACTATAGTTTGTGCCAAGTTGACATAAAATTAGCCAGCATATGTTGGTTTGCTGTCCTTGTTTGTTTACATATTTAATAAATCCAGAAATTATTCTGGATGTAACTGAGTATTTTGAAGAACATACTTAGGAGAAAAATTCCTTGAGTCATGGGCATCTAGAATTGCCCTTTTTTTCTGGGGTTTGGGCTTAGGGTAAGACTTGGAAGGCGAAAGGACCCAAACAAGCCAAGGCTCATAGGCCACCTGCCAGAGGAAGGAGTTTTCTCTGGATGATATGACTGCAGGAACCATCCTGGTCTCATTATCGAGGACAGCTCTGTTTCTATCAAGTTCCCAGACCATCAGACTTCCAAGAGATAAGGGTTTTAGTGCCAGCCCCACCTCTAAGTACCTGAGAAAAAGAATCGTACCCTTTTAGTGTTAGTTCCTTATTCTTAGTAATAAATATTGAGTGTATATTAATCGTGTTGAGTCACAAAAGCAACTTTCTGAGTTCGTTCATGTTAGTGTGCAGGGTTTGTGGACAAGGAAACTGAGTTGCACAGATGAAGAAACTCTGGAGGTCATCGAGCTCTAAGGGACACTCTTGAGATGGCTCGGTGTGTAAGAGCACTTGATGCTCTGGCAGAAGACCTAGGTTCAAATCCCAGCACCCACATGGGGATTCACAACCATCTCTAACTCCTGTTTCAGCGAGGTCAGTGCCCCTTCTGGCTACTATGGGTACTGCATGCACGTGGTATGTTAACCTACAGGCAGGCAAAGCATTCATATGCATAAACACACACATACGCACACACACACACAAGGACCTGACAAAGTGACATAGCCAAGAATCGAGTGACCCTTTAGAGGTCCATCAGCCTTTTAATAACCTATGCTTTGATCAGAGTTTCTTCCTGTGTATTATTACAAGTCAGAAAGTCTTCTGAGCAGAAGCCACCTAGCACTCCCCTGAGTCATTTAATACTCTGTGCCAGTCACTACCTGTTGCATTAAAGAGAGACATGACTCAACATCTTCTTACTCCAGATTGGGTCCCATTGATAGACAATTCCACCAAAGGACCAATGAGGTAGTGGGCTTTTTGTACCCAGCACAAATGAGGGGTAACAAAAGCACGGGGACCCCTGAATACCTATAAAGTCTCACTTCATCATGGAGAACCCTGAATACCTATATCTTTGCAAAGTCTTACTTCATCATGGTGGTAGACCTTATGGAAATGCATCATGGGGTGTAAGCTTTTGAGTTAACCTTTCACTTTGAGTTTATTGCCAGGTTTCATTTTGTGTTGTTCCTTGTCCTCATGATTTGTCACCAATCCATCCATAGCGTGCACCCCACCTACACACAGACACACAAACAGACAATATAAACAAAGTCAAAGAAAAACACATGGACAACACATGCGGATGCCTGATGCACACAAACACATAAACACACAAAGAAAAAACTCACATACCAACAAGCACACATGTACACAAATACACAAACTCACAGATGAACACCCATACATACTCAGACATACACAATATACAAGTTCACAAACACACAATAGACACAAACACGCAAGCAGCAAATGCACAGGCACACATATACAACCATACACATAAAATACACACGTATACACAAAAAATACAGAAACACACACACACCATACATACACACACAGATGCAGAAACACACATATGGAAACACACATAAAATTACAAACACATATACAAAAAAGTATACACAGACACATAAACACATACAAACATATATATACACATGTATACATGTATATATGTACATATGTATATATGCACATGCATACACACACACCCATATATATATATGTATATAAACACACACACAACACAAACCAAACCCATAAACATAAGTGCGCACACACACTCAAACAGAGTGATGGTTAATACTTTATCAACATGACAGGATCTAGACTCACAATAGAAACAGACCTTTGGGAGTGTTTTTGAAGGAGTTTGGATGGAGCTAATGGAATTGGGAAAACCCACTCTAGGTGTGGGTGGCACCATCCTATATGTCCAGGACTGAAATAGAAATGGCCAGGGATCTGAGCATCAGTATCTAGTTCCCCGCTTCCAGACTACGGTTGGAATGTGACCAGCTGCCGGGTGCTCCTGCCGGTTTGCCTTCCCGACCCTCATGAACTGTGTCCTCAAAATATGAGCAAGATGAGCCTTATTCTTAAGTCACTTTTATCAGGAACTTTGTCACAGTAGCAGGAAAACCAACAAATACAGGGCATTTCCCGCAGGTGAGGCTGCAGAGAAGTCAGCGTTTGCTAAATCAACATGCAAAGTCCTTGCTTGCTGGTTCTGAATTTTACGATGGCAAGAGCTGAATGTGACATCAACATGCATGTGGCCACAGGATCAAACACCCATGAAACAACCTGGTGTTTTTTTCCACCTTGGTAGACTTCCCTCCCTC
>NW_021604786.1:5116700-5131441 GCF_004785775.1 Grammomys surdaster | reverse complement strand
CTTCCTCCCCCCTCTCTCCTTCCTTCTTTCCTTCCTTCTTTTCCTCTTTCATATCGTTCTTCCTTGTAAATAAAGTCATAATTGTTGACCTGAGATAAGAAGTTGCCAGAGCCAGTCAAACATGCCAAGTGTCTGTGGGGAAGTGGGCAGTGAGCTCACACACACAGTAAGGGGCCTGTTAGCAGAAGCGCTGGCTCTGAGTTCAGTGACTTGACAGGGGTTTTTTATTTTCTGCCTGAGGAACGGGCCAGAGTCATATGGATCTTATGTGTCAGAGCAAACTGGGGTGGAACATGCCTCAGCCTCTTCCACATCCCCTGGGTCACATTTCCTCAAAGCAGAACCCTCAATGACTGGATAGTTCTCAGTGCAGCTTCTTGACATTCCTGGGCAGCATTCAGGTTCTGGCAGCCACTCCTGGCAATCGAAGTTCAAGTATTGTGGACGGGGATGGACAGCTAGATCTCCAGGACAGAAGCAGAGGAGGGTGTGGT
This sequence comes from Grammomys surdaster, assembly GCF_004785775.1. Taxonomy (NCBI): domain Eukaryota; kingdom Metazoa; phylum Chordata; class Mammalia; order Rodentia; family Muridae; genus Grammomys; species Grammomys surdaster. The sequence continues at coordinate 5,130,947 of NW_021604786.1, read as the reverse complement.
TGTAATGGCCTGAAGGGGGTTTCCTTGGCTCTCAACTTGTGCTTTACAAAAAGCTGTGGCTACACTCTTGTCCAGGCTGGTTTTCTGTCAACTTGACACAAGCTAGAGTCATCTGGAAGAAGGGAACCTCAGTTAAGGAAATGCCTTTGTGAGATCTAGCTGAAGGGCAGTTTCTTCATCTGTGATTGATGGGAGAGGGTCCAGCCCATTATGGGAGGTGCCATCCCTGGGCTGGTGATCCTGGGTTCGATAAGAAAGCAGACTGAGACTGCATAGGAGTTGATGTCAAAAGTATCCCCTCTCCAGGAAAAAGACATCAGGATGGATATGGCCCTCATGCCTCACTGGACAACGACAGGGGGACCGGAGCCATTACAAGGTCCCCTTCAATTACTGGAGGTCAGACCGCTATGCCCGCCTTCGCAAGATTAGAATCGCCACAGCCCTTCTATACTTAGAGAAGGGAGGAGATGTCAGGGGCAGCCCTGCTTATGCACTGAAGGCCTAAAATCAGCCATAGGCCTAAAATCAGCAATAGGCCTGTCATACATGTATACTAACACCAAGTCTTGGGGCTCTGTGGATAAACACTGAAACAGATGGCTATAAGCTATTGTAGACAGGCAGCTTTTGTAGAAATTCACCAGCCTGAGTAGTCATAGACCTTGTAAATAGGTAGACTTGGCAGACAATACCAACTTAGATAAGGACAAGTGAATCATAGGCCGAGTCATAGCGATCTGTCCCCTGAACCTTCACCCAGCCTATACCCTGTTCTGAAAAATACCTGTATTCCCCCTGAACACCCACGCTCCAGTGTCATCCCCTTCCCCATGTCCTGCCTTTTTGTGTTTATAACCCCTGTGTGAATAAGTAAAAATTACGATTTGAAAAAAAAAAATTATATATATATAAAAGAAATGTAAATTAGAAAAAAAAAGGCAGACTGAGCAAGCCACGTGGAGCAATCCAGTGAGCAGCATCCCTCCATGGCCTCTGCATCAGTTCCTGCTTCCGGTTTCCTGGCCTTTTTTTAGTTCCTGTCCTGGCTTCCTTCAGCAATGGGCTACAGTGTGGAAGTGTGAGCCAAATAAACCCATTCTCCCCAAATGTTGCTTTTGGTCATGGTGTTTTGTCACAGCTATAGTAACTCTGACTATCAGGACAAGTTTTCTGTCAGGCAGGGAAGGGAGAAGAACCGACATTCACACACATTTCCTTGAAGGGGGTCCCAGAAACCTGTCCCTTTCTCTCTGCTTCCATCATCCTGTTTTCCTCTGACCTTGTAAGAGTGTGTTGAGGTCCAGGATTCCTTAAAAGCTTTGGAAAAATGGGGCTTTGCTTCCTTTTGGAAGGGAGGACCAAGCCTGTTCTCTGGGCTCCCTGTTAGCTAGTGAATTCATTTCTTCTCCCTCTGCGAGGACACATCTGTCTGGCCTTCAGGGGGCACGGACTTCCCAAAAACCTTCTGAGTCTTGAGCATGTAGGAGACTGTGTTAGCTTTTGAGGCCTGTGGCAGCAAGGTCATAGAGAAATATCCTAGTTGGAGGTTGCAAGGGGTTAGACAAGTTGGTGCTTTTGAACAGAGGGAGAAAAATAATCTAGGGTTTCACTGACCTCTGTTGGCTTGCAACTGGACAGCTTGAAGAGTCTTAGCTTTGATGACCATGCGGTCTTCTCCTTGTCTCTGATTCCAAATGCCTTGCTGGTCTCTTACTTCTCTTGGGGAGTATGTTTCTTTTCATCTCACGTAGAGAAGGCAATTGCAGAGCACCAGATCTATCTAAGTCCAACTTGGTGAACCAGTGAGTTCCTTGGGGTTGTCCATAGAAGTGTGAGTAAACTGGGCAGCTGCATCACTAGAAAGCCCAGCCCAGCATGAGTGATGTCTTGGAGAAGATGCAGGATCAGAGCCTCTTGACCAACTGTTAGGCAGCTCTACTGAAGAGTCTCCAGCCACTGTTTCCTGGTTATAGGGCTGGGAGAGGGCCCTCATGGATTATGTAAGTTTCATGTACCTCCCAGCATCCTCTAGTAGGAAATTATCTAATATGTTCTGTTTGCTAGAGATGAAAAAAGTGTAGCTCTTAACTCCTGGTTTATTGAGGATTATTACTGACATTTTTGCGTATTAAATGTTCACATATTATTCTTCGCGAAAAGCTTATCTTGGGTGTTGACGAGAAAACTCACATCTTTCTGAGGAAATTTGAGTCTGCTTTTGAGTAGAGAGGCCAGCAGAATCAATAGTTCCCCTTTTTGATAGGGTTTCTAGGATGCTCAGAGCCATGTTCAGTGTATAGGCATCTCTGCTCCCACTTTCGTCTGCTTGTAGGTGGCGTAGCCCTTTACAGTCTTATTAATTATTCAGTTAATTGCCCTTCTCTCCATGAAGTTGCTTTGACTACTTTTTTGGAAAGAGACGAGGGTTTAAATAGATTACATGTGATTGATTTGGATTAGAGTAGGAAGTGTTTTAGTTGACCAAGATGGTGGTAACAAGGTCTGTTAGACTCAAGAAAAAAGACATTGACGAAAGGTGTTGATTCAAGGACTTCGTGGACAGCTCTCAGTGGGTCCTAGTTGCTCCGTGAAGACAAGTCAGTACATGTCTGTTGAGTTAGCTGCCTGAACGGGCTGTTTATATGTTATGCTTCACACCGAGGATAGGGAGGAAGGATATGGTTTGGAGACAGGAGATCTAAGGACCAGCATCTCCTCTGCATGTAAGTTCTCAGATGACTTCTGGTAGGATCCAGGAAGCATTCTGGTTAATTTGGAATGTTGCTTCAAACTTAACCTTCTGTAAGTCCACTGTCTTCCTGCTGTCCCCTCCACTCACCCTCTGGCACAGCGCCTCAAGTCAATTTTGTTTTTCTAGGAAGCCTTCAAATGTCTGGGGGGAAGCAGCGACATGTAAGCTTGGTTTTATATCTGTACGGAGTATATCAATTTATTTTTATATACATCCACTGAGTTACATAAACCGCTATTATTCCGTGAAGATTCAAAGTGGCTTATAGCTACGAATGCAATAAAATCAGATCAAATAAATATAAACTGAATAAAACAGGATAACGCTGAAGGAACAGAGAATTGAGCCTGGAGGCTGGAGGAGGTAGGAAGGTATACACCATATTCTAAAACACCAGAATCAGTCTACATACCGGGCATGCTGGGTTTCTGCGCACCCAGAGATTGCCTTGGAAACTACAGAAAAAGGGGAATGAGAGAGTAAGGCAATCTCTTCGTCTTAAATTTATCCATCACATAACAGAAACATCATGTATCAGATGAATGCTCAAAGTTGATCAATAAAGCCGTTGACTGGCGAGGGTAATTCCTTCAGTACAATAGAAAATTCAAGAGAGACAGAAGGACCACCGGGACAAGAATGTGCCCAGATAACCTTTTCCCATGCAAAGTCCTCAAGTTCTGATGCACACAGGGAATTATTGATCCCAAAAGATGTCTTAACAGATAGCAGAAGAAATTAGGAGGCTCTGAAGGTTGGTGGCAGTGGCATTAGCACTTTGTGGTGGTTTGAATATGGCTGGCCCAGGGAGTGGCACTATTTGGAGGTGTGGATTTGTTGGAGTGGGTGTGGCCTTGTGGGAGGAAGTATGTCACTGTGGGGGTGGGCAATGAGACCCTCCTCCTAACCAAGTGGGAGCCAGTCTTCTCCTAGTAGACTTCAGATGAAGGTGTCGAACTCTCAGCTCCTCCTGCATCATGCCTGCTTGGACACTGCCATGTTCCTGCCTTGAAAATGGACTGAACTTCTGAACCTGTAAGCCAGCCCCAATTAAATGTTGTCCTTGTAAGACTTGCGTTGGTCATGGTGCCTGTTCACAGCAGTCAAACCCTAACTAAGACACAGTTCATTTGTTTGATGCATATGCACGGAGCTCTTTGTGTGCTAGCCATTAAGCTAGTTGTAACGGTGAGTTTTCACTGTCAACTTGATTGGCATTTGAATCACCTAGAATGCACACCTCTGGTTATATCTGTGAGGTTGTTTCCGAAGAGGCTGAACTGAGACGGGAATTTTCACCCTGAATGTAGGTGGCACCATCCCATGGGCTGGAGGCCCAGTCTGAATAAATAGGAGAGAGAAGCAAGCTGGGCCCCATGCAATGTTAACAGCTGCTTTATACTGATGATGTCATGAGCTACCTTCCATAATGGATTGTGTTGCCTCAAACTATGAGCCCAAACAAACCTTCTCCTGCTTAAATTTCTTCTTGTCAGATGTTTTGCCACAAGGAGAAAAGTAGATGACTTCACAAATATATGATTAGTAATATATCATATCTGTCTTTCAGAGGCTTATAGCTTAATGAGGATATGGTACAGAATAAAATGTATTCATTCGTTCCAAGTATTTATTGAGAAATGATTACACTCCAAGGCTAGTGCTGAGGGCTGGGTATATAAAATATGACTGCCGCGAATACGTTCTATTGATAAGAATTTTATAAATAAATTAGAAATAACCAGGATGTTTTACTTTTTTCGTTTGTTCCAAGAGAGAATAACAGCAAGACTGACTACTAAAAACAGTAAAGATTGAACAGAGTTGGTATGGCTCCGTCTAGTATGTAATGAAACAAGTCTACAACTTAAAGAGTTCTCTCTAGGGCAATTTCTTGGTAGATTTATTATGAGGACATAGTTATCTAATTTTTCAAAAATAGTAAGGTTCTGTAGATTGAGACTGTTGTGTATAACAACAATGACTGTTTTCCAAATGATGGAGTCTGGGAAAAAGAGCTGAGCTTTTCAGGAAAGGAAAATTCAGAAAGAGCGGACCTGTAGCATGTCACTGTACACCTATCTCATGCCTGTGGAAGACATTACTAATAGATCACAGAGCTTCTTCTTGCCATACTTGAATATGATCTCAAAATCCTTTCATTATCCTGTGCAAGATGGCCAGACCTGGTTTTGTCATACAACGTGATGGCTTTTTATCCCTTGAAGACTTCCCAGGCTTTTGAATGTGTGTCAATCCTTTATGCTACAACACATCATGGAAATAATTTGAGTTTTTAAACTTTATTTTTCCCTTTATATTTTAAGTGATTGAAATTGCTATCTGACAGTTGTTGAGGGACTGACAGCATGCTATGCCTAAGGACTTTCACAGCTTTGGAAAATAATAACAACACACATTTCATTTTATACAGTGTGTAACAACTTAATAAATTCCATGTTATCTATTGTAATTTCATTACTATCATTATGAATCTCTTAGCCAAAATGACCTAGGTAGCATTTCCTATGCTACCTATATGCTTTACACATATAGGTACTATATGCTTTACACATGTATTTTATTGAACCTTTACAGTAGTCCTGTGGGGCCAGTGATGTTAGGGTCTCCTGATATTTGGTCCCACCAGAGGTAAGTGTGTGAGTAGTAGAACTGCAATTGAGATATCTACTATGAGTCTCCTGGCTTGAATGACAAGTGTCCCCACAGGTCTCTGTGTGTGAACACTTGGTCCCTAGTAGGCGACAATGTTTTGGGGAGTTATGGAACCATTAAAATGCAGGGATATGTTGAAGGAAGGAGACCACTGAGGGTGGGCTTTGAGGGTGTAGCATCTCACCTCACTTCCTGTTCTCTCTCTACTTCCTGTATATGGATGAAATGTGATATCTCTGCTTCCTGACGGTTAGACTGGCCTCTAGCCTTTTATTGCTACACCTTCCCTGCCACAATGGACGATAGCTCTCTGGAACTAAGAGCCCTCCCCCAAAAAAAACCCTTCATAACTTGCTTTTTTTGTCAAGATATTTTATCACAGCAACAGAAAAGTAAGTGATACTTCTAACATCCCAGAGATGAAGCTCATCCCTGCCAGCCCAGTTAGGGATGTGAGACTGCCACTCAGCAAAAATACTTCATCTTTCTTTGGCTTATCACCTAATGTTTGTGTTTGTAGCCCCTTCTGAGGACCACCTATCTTTTCATTATAGAAAGTGCTATGAAGACAGAGGGCCAGATAATTCATTTATTTATAATTTTATCATTTATTTTTAGATGTATGTATAACGAGTACTTTTCCATTACATCTATCTATTTGTCTGTCTGTCTGTCTATCTATCTATCTATCTATCTATCTATCTATCTATCTATCTATCTATCTCTATATCTACCTATATATTTATCTATCTCTCTATCAGTCTATCTATCTATCTGGGTGTGAGTGTGTCCGTGCCATGGTGCATGTGTGGAGGTCTGAGGACAATTCATGGGAGTCATTTCTCTTGTTTTACCATGTGGGACCTCAGGATCAAATTTAATTCTTCAGGTTTGGTAGCAAGTACCATTTCTAATGTATTAGACTATCTTACTGCCTGTCTTTAGTTTTTACGCATTGGTGCTCTCTCTCTCTCTCTCTTTTTTTCTTGTGTGTGTGTTTATGTATGTGTGTTTGTATATATGTGTGTAAGTGTAGCCATGTATATGCCGTAGTACACATGGGAAGGCCAGAGGATCACCCTGGAGGGCAGTCCTTGTACCTTATTGGGGACAAGATCTCTCTTGTTCACCATTGCTTTGTTAGGCTGGCTGGACAATGTGCCCAAGGATTTTCTACTCTCTGCCTCCCGTTTCCCCATAAGAAGGCTGGAACTGTTGAGACTACGTGTTCAGGTATGTGTGCTAAGGATCTGAACCCAGGTTGTCAGATCTGCATGGCTGAAGCTTACCCATGGACCAACCTGTCCAGTCCTGTGGGGCTCAATTTGGAACAAACAGTGACAAGCTGTGCCTTTGCACTCCATGTTCTGGAACCATCTTTTTCTTATGTGAGTGGTTCTCAACCCGTGAATCTTCATACCTTTGGTGGAGTTGACCAACTCTTTTTTAGGGGTCATCTAAGACCACCAGAAATATCAGATCTTTACATGATGATTTTATACCAGTAGCAAAATAACAGTTATGAAGTAGCCATGAAAATATTGTTATGGTTGCCGAGGAGGGGGTCACCACAACCTGAGGAACTGTATTACAGGGTTGTAGCATTTGGAAGGCTGAGAACTGCTGCTTTATATCAAGTTCCCCATAGCATCCTGCTGACTCTGGGCCTTTGGGATGCTAAGATATGTGGTTCTCTTTGAAGTAAAACATCTCAGCAAATCAGCCGCTGTCCTTGAGTGGCTTCACGAGTAGGATGAAGACAATGCATTCACTGTTATGGGACGACTACGTCCAGGACTTGATGATGCTGAACATGTTTATGGGAAGGGTCACCGAGCACTTAGAACACAGAGCTGTTATAAAACTGGGTCTGGAGGATGATTTGGACCATTGGCATATGGGGACCAAACTTATTAGCTATCAATTCCTATGCACAGATGCTAAACCCAGGTCTGTGCCAGAGAGTTCCGAGTCAAGCAATAACCAAGCCCTTCATAGCTGTGTGACTTCAGGCTGAGCTCTTGACAACACTGGTGATAGTCATACTTAAGGTTAGTACTATGGCCCTTGGAATGACGTGGGGGCTCTGTGAGGTACTTTATATGCGCCATCTCATGCACTGGGGCTACACCTGTTATCACTAGATAGCCTTGTTCTTCTGATGAGGATCTGAAAGCCCAGAGGAGTGGCATCACTCTCTGAGACCTCTCATTAGTCTAGGGTGCTGGGATTAAAACCCATCCTGTGTGGCAGCAGACCCCAGCTCTTAGGTACCCTTTGGACTCTTGCATCTTTAAGAATCAGATTTTTCCCTTATCAGAAGATTGCTGCTATTTTTTTTTTCAGCCCCATGTCCTAGGATGCCTTTTCTAAGCCATGAGTCTCAGTCAGCAAAGTGGCTCTTGGTTTATTTTATTTTGTTCTTTTATTATTGTGTTGTTTGTTTATCTAATTGATCTCTACCAGCTCTGGGTAATTAAAACACCATAGCTCTTTGAAGCCACAAAGAAAGAGAGGTGCTCATCTACCACAGTGTGCTGGTGACATTGGTAATGTATGGTCTCTAAGAAAAAAACCGAAGTACCTGGCCGAAGTAGCAAGTTCTATGTGATTAGTGGAGTAAGCAAAGGTAGAACCTAGTTGAATGGACTGTAAATTTCTGTTTATTTACCACCAACTCTAAGTGTTGACCCAAACCATGACTCTCTTTAACAGCCTCTGATGATTCGTCAGTAAACAGCACTTTGTATTCATGGTAAATGCACACTGGAGTTTAAATTCATGGTGAGTTTAAATGCAGAAGTACATCAGGTATCCTGCAGTCCAGGTGAACATCTATTAGAGTGACCATAATAGAGTTAGCAATAGGAAAGAACATAGCCTTCAATGATTAAGATGCTATCACAGCAGAGTCCTTCCTGCACACCCTTGGTTACCATGGGGATCGTGGTGCAGGATGTCCCAAGTTGTTGGCATGGAAAGGTTTCAAGTATTTATTTACCTTTTGTGTCTAATAAATGCCCCCCCCCCCAATGGGGGCAGAAATAGAACAGATTGTCCCACGAGTGCTATGGATGAGGCAAGTCTCCAGGACATCACAGCTTGTCCAGTACACTCTGTCAGGATAAGGAAGAGAGGCCCTTTGTGTACTTCATACTTGGTTACTGAGGACTCCTGTCTAACTTTGTGTTGGACACCATTGGCGTTATTAAGATAAAGTCTATGGAGTCATGCTCTCAGGAGTCTGTAGGAGAGAGACATGTGTATAGAAATCTTCATATGCCTACACTGTGATTCAAGCTTGTGTGTCTAATTTATCTCCGTTTGATGAAAAGATGACATGGTGGCTGGGCTTTAAGGGAATTTGACTTAGGGAAATTGGCTCAAGAATGGAAAGGGTAGAAAGACACAAGAAGAGATTAGATGCGATGGAGTAATAACAAGGTAGACCTGAGATGAACCTGTCTCTGTTGTCCCTTTGTAGCATGGGCACAGCTGTCCTCTCTCGGGCAGCTGGCTCACTGGTTGTGAGAATCAGGGCTCTCTAGAGGAAGAGAATATGAAGAACGACTATATATCCAAGGAGAATTCATTAGATTGGCATGCACCAGAGGATTTTGGTAGCCTAACATTGAGAACATGGCACTAACCCAGTCTGTGAAGCTGGTGCTGACAGCCTGGAAGATCCTTAGGGAGACGGTGGTCTCCAGTGCATGCTGGAGCTGGGAGAAGGAAGGACTATCAGGGAAGGAATGCAGTAGTGTATAGGAACTCAACCTTGAGGTGGAAGAAAAGTGGTCAAAAAGGAAAGCCTTTCCTCCAGATCTCTCCTTTGCCTGTGATGACGGCAGATGGGGCCACTGGGTTGGGGGCAGGTTTTCCCACTTCCTATAACCCAATAAAGACAATCACTCCTTCACAGGGTGTTGCCCAACAGCTTGTCTTTCAGTTGGTTCTAAATCCAGCCAAGTGGACAACAAGACGGTCACGCAGACCACCTTTCCAGATTGTCACGTGACCTCCCTGGGAGCAAGGAGTAAAGATGACACCCACCCCATTCATGAGCTTATATCAACGGGCTGGTACTCTAAATAGGTAGGAGGAGATGCGTAAAGGAATATCATTAGAGTAAGCAAGGAAGTTTCGTGTAGATTTGGTCAAATGAGGAACAATACATAGTCCCTCAGTCTCAGAGCTATTAGGCTAATAATCTGATTATCCAGTTGTCTTGGTTGTATAGTATTCCCGTTAGCCTGGCAGATAGCCAGAAATTAAAGAAAGCGCCTCCACCCCACCACCACCCCCCATTAAGATTAAACGAGAGAGGCCAGATGTGGACGAATCAATTGAACTCAGCCAACATGTACCATCTATGAGATAGGTATTATGGGATGGTAAGGGGAAGGCCACACAGGTGAGATTAAGATCAGCTGCATTGGAGTTTCAAAGGGAGCAAGACTGGGTTTGGGGGTGAATAGTAGCCTCGCAGAAAAGTCAGCGACTCAAGACGAATTTGGATAATGGAGGAGATGTTTCTAGAATTAAAGCAACAGGTATTCCAATAAAAGCCAGAGGTGTGCTGAGCGCTCAGTGCACTGTTTACTTCATTTGATTTGGTCTCTGTAGATCAATCAATGAGGCGAGACTATAATGAGGAAGTAACCTTCCCAGGGGAGCTACCACTTGAATGTGGGCCTTTCCAATGGTAATTTTTGCAGAATGATGATGATCGTTAACAGTTATTGCCTTCTTTCTCTACAGAAAGAAAAGCCCGTTCTTTCATGGATCAGTTCAGTACCCCTTGCCTGCAGACTTTTATGAGTGAATACACCTCAATCAGACTATCAATCTCACTATATTGCAACTGTCCAGGAACTTGGAGAGAGAAGCTGTGTGTATCTGTTGCTCCCTTCAGAAGAATGACGGGCATCCATTTTGCAATACAAGTGATTGATAAAGGAGAGAATTTCCAATTGTTTGGATGAACTCAATGGCCTCCAGAGGCATGTCTTAGAAAGAGCCTAGATCTCAGCTTGACTGCAAGTGGGAGTTAGTGATAGAGGAAGAACAGGAGTGATGAAAAAATTACTCAGCTTGCAATGACCCAGTGAGACTCTTCTTCGAGGCACAGGAAAGTTTCCTGTCATGAGCCCTGCACGGCCATCACGGTGGGAGACAAGATGACCTGGAAGTTTCTGAAGATATCGAAAATATTTTATTGGCTCTCTGGATGCCAAGAGACAGAGAAGGAGCAATGCATACACAGGTCTTCTTGCTTAGGGAAAGGTTAAGTTCAGGCTTCGAAGTTCACCCTGTATTGGAAACTTGAAGTTAGCAATGTAGCAGTGGGTTCCACATGCTGTGGAGTGCACATGGGCTGGGCTGGGCTTTCGGAAGCCTCAGAAATGAAGGAAGGAGGAGGACCAGGTGACATCATGTAACATGATGTTTATTGTGCTTCCTGGGGGCCTCCGCTTAGTTTTATGCTTTAAGCAGTGGTATGTATGCTGCGATCTCTTTGGAGATTGAATGAGCACTTCACCTGGGCTACGTATCCTACATACCAGATATTTATCTTGTGATTCAAAACTGTGGCACTATAAACAGTTATGAAGTAGCAATAAGGACAATTTTATGCTTGGTGATTGCCACAGCATGAGAAACTATATTGAAGTGTCATAGCATTGTGAAGATTGAGGGCACTCCTTTACGGTGTGTGTGATTGTGTGTGTGTGTCTGTGTGTGTGTGTGTCTGTGTGTGTGAGTGTACAGTATCTTGAATTCCTGAAAGTTAGGTCAAGGTCAAGGTAGACTGCATCTCTTGGACTTTACTGGTGACATTTCATGCAGACTGCTTGCTGTGCCTGGCAAGGCCACTTGGGAGGAACCCCTAGTTACTTGTATTTAAATGAAAGTCTGCCGATTTGTGGCTTCTGGGGAGGGGTCGGCATGGACGCGCATGCGTCTCAGTATGAGAAATGGTTGGAATTGAGTTTGGGCTTGCTCCACATGGGTATCTCTCTGCTCTTTGGCTCTGTGATGTCATCCACTGTTTCCATTTATAAACCCTTTCCCTGCCTCCTTCTTCTCTGTGGCAAGAGCCAGTAACATTCTAGTTTGAGACTGATATCAAAATCACTTGGAAAACAATCTTCAACTAACCAAAAAAGGCTGTGTGGTGAGTTCAAGAAATAAATCTTTGCAGTTGCAGTTGTATACAGTTGGATTTTGTGTTGTTTACTATAGCACTAGAATTCTGGTTCATGTTTGTTGATGAATGAATAGAAAATCAGTAAGAAGTTTTATTTTTACAGTCGTGTGTGTGTGTGTGTCTACTTCTGCATGTGAGTTCAATAGCTGTAGAGATCAGAAATGGGCAGCCTGATCTTGGATTCTGGGGACCAAACTGAGGTCCTACTATAGAGAGATACAGGCTCTTAACTGCTGAGCCACCTCTTCAGCCGGAGCCATAAGAATTTATACAATAAGTACTACGTATGAACATCGGTATACAGCTTACATGGTATCTCCCATTTGAAGGTGGTAACAACTTGGGGAGGAAGATCTACTTAACTTATTGATGAAGAAGTTGAAAGTCAGAGAGGTAAAAGAGGTTTCACATCATCTTTTGAATTGACCCTTGCTTTTAACTACTTTGCTTTACCATTCATCCCGATCCAACAACTGTCGTTATGCTTGCATCAGACAGGAGGGCAAAATTCCAAACTCTTAGGTATCTCAGGTAGGGATCCCTACAGGAGACAATCTTCTAAAACTTTGATAAAGCTTCTGATGGTCTGGAGAAGAAAGTAAGAGGACAGAATTAATAAACTAATGTTCTTGGCCTACAGAAGCCTGGTATGTTTCTCATAAGAAAAGATCAGAGTCATATGTATGTATATATAATTACATATCATAAAACAATATTCCACATTTATAAAAATATAATTGTATTATACTACTAATTTCATGATATGTTGGAAGTCATATAAAATACAAATTCAAATACTTATTACTTATAAAATATTGAATAAGAAAATTTGGGAGACTATGTATGACATGTGTGTCGTCTGTGTCTGTGTGTGTGTCTGTGCGTGCGCATATGAAATCAGTTTTGGAACTAATGGTTTGTGTAATATATTTTAAAACTACAGGCTTAACGTCTTGTTACAAGATAATTATAGGCCAACGATATTGTCGGTGTGACTGGATACCATTTCCACGGCACTTATCAAATGACAACAAACCAAATTAATAATGCTACACCCAAACCAAAGTCATGTGTAATTAAGACAACAAAAGCCAGTGCAATCTATGGAGCACCGTTAACCAACCAGGACACACTGGTAATATGTTGACAAAGGACCCTTCCAGAATCATGCAGGAATTACAGCTGGCTGCGAGGGTTTGTGTAGAAACTTGCAATGTTGCCAGGCATTGTGCGGGAGCCAGGATTGTTGGCAGAGCAATGAATTAATGTCCTCAATAAACTAGCAATGTGCTAACTTGAATTTATGAAGACTGAAACGTAGTGATCTCTAATTGCCCACTTTATAGTCCCTGGGTCTGCAAATTAAATCGGGTCAGTTTGCTTTCAGGGCCATGGCGGTTGATCCAGGGGCCTGTTGCTTTCAGTTAGATAATCTTCTAGAAGTCTATTGAATCAGATTGCACACAGTTCCCCCATTTTGGCCCAAATTTCCATGTAAATCTGGCAAATTACCTGCCCAACTAAAGATCAAAGCCCGAGGCTTTTGCTCCTCATGCATTTTCAAGTTGGTCTTTGTGGGTCTGTGGGTTGACTCTGAGGATGCGTTTGCTTCTCCAGACCCTTTGCCGATAGAAGAGTAACTTGTGTTGAAAGCTTGTTGGGTCTGTCCTTACACTGGCTGAGCTTCGCCCTTCGTAAGAGGATGCCATTGCTGTTGGCCATGAACCAGCAGGAGGATGTGAGGAATCTCCATTGTAGCTACAATGTCAAGATCCAGGTCGGAAGATGATCTTGTGCCCTTGGCTGGGAGAAGATGACTTTTGGTGGCTTTGCCTCGTGACCCCTGTCTGGACCACCATCTTGATAATATCTGACTCATCCTTTTTTTTTTTTTTCAGTCTCCCAGTCTTGCCCTGCCTTCTCCAATAATGAACGACAAATGAGTGACTTGGGAGCTGTTCCAATGAGCACTGAGTTTTTCCAACTAGAAGCATTTAATAAAAATTCATTTAAAAAATTCAAGGTTGATAATTGCTAGCTCAAAAATATCCTGGAGGTACCCACTCTTTTTACATGTTTTTCTAACATTTTTATAGCCAAGTTATAGATTGAACTGGGTTCTCCAAAACAGATGCAATGAGTTTCTAACCTCCTGGTACCTTAGGACACAATCTTGTTTAAAAAGCAGGATCTTTACAGGGATAATCGAGGAAAATGAGACCGTCAGATGAGTTCTGATGTATTATGATTGATGTCTGTATTTTACCCATAAGTCTAGGGATAGTCCAGGCTATGAAAGCTTTGAAATTTGAAAGACAGAAATCTGATTCTTAGTGTTAGCATTATGTCTAAGCTCTGCCCTACAGGTCCCTGGCAATAGCCAGGTATTCTCTGCCCCACAGTTACCTGGCAACAGCCACTACAAAAGGGACTGCTTGACCCCTCCTCGCTTTCTTGTTCCTTCTTGTTCTCTTGCTTTCTCTGTTTCCCTTCCTCCTCTCTTTCCATTCCCTTATCCCCTCTCTCTCATGACTGGCCTCTACTCTTCTACTCCTCTACTTCCTCTCCTCTCCTCTCCTCTCCTCTCCTCTCCTCTCCTCTCCTC
>NW_021604786.1:5102755-5116300 GCF_004785775.1 Grammomys surdaster | reverse complement strand
GTAAAGTGAAGTTTCTCCTGACACACACTTGATCCAAGTGACACTCCCTTCTTCAGCTCTTGCTAGAAAAACTAGAAGCCAAATACTTCTATTTCCCTTGACCTTCTTTCCTTTCACCCCTTCTTGAAGGAGCATCAAGCAGCCTCATGCCTTCAACACCTCACCAAGAGGAACCCTACAATGAGCCTGAAACTCAGCCCCTAGGATCATTTCAAGCCTTCTGTAGGTTGGTACTAATATGTTTATTGTCCTTTAAATCGTTTCTCTGTTTGCCTGCAAGGCGCCTCTAGGAAGATGCCTGTAGGACTGAATTACCTCCTATTTCGACAGACACCTCTCCATCCCTTTAGAACCATTTTCCCAATCTTTGTTCTAAGACTCAACCTCCCTACCTCTTCTCTCTCCTCCTTCCTCTTTACCTTAGACAGGGTTTCACATGGCTCAAGCTGGCCCCAAACCCAGTTGAGGATAACCTTGATTTCCTGATCCTCTGGATTCAACCTTCCAAGTAATTCCGGGAGTGACTGACAGACGGGCCCTTCCACACCAGGTGAGTCCCCAGGATTCTTCTCTTACGCCGATTCCTCCTCCCAGAATTCCCAGTTTCTCAATGCTGATCGGCACCATATTAAGTTTTTAGTTTCCTTCTCTCCTCTGACACCAGGAGAGGCATCCACTCGACAGCTCCATGTTCACGAACATCCACTGATCCTCATGTTCAGTGCAGCCCACCTCAACTACGGGTCTCAATGTCTCGCTTCTTCCTAGCGTTTCCTTGGTCTTCTAGCTAGGTCGTCTTCACAGTATGTGGGAAGACCACCTTCGAATGGGTCAGATCCAACTCGATACTCCTGGTATCTTATGTCATCTCCCAGAAGGGAAGAATATTGATTCACCCTTCTATAAAAAGCAAGAGCTTCTCCCACGAGTGTGACTCATGCTTTGGCCTAAACTACCATGGTCTCACACCTGTTCAACAGTCTCATAATTGGTTCCCATAATTCCATTCTTGACAGAGGCTTACCGAAACAGCTGTGATGATAGACTGATTTAAAAATAATAATAATAGCTTTATTCACATGCTATACAGTCTACTGGTTTTAAGGGAACGGTCGTGCCATTTTCAATACATTTACCCAAAACTGTACAACTAACAGTTTAGAACACCGGTTCCCCTTCCACTTGCATAGACATCCTATATGAATGATTAGATATTGTTACTTCCAAACAATCCCTGAGTTCTTGCTCCCAGGCGATTCTAAAGACGTTTCCTGTGTCTGTAGACTAACATGTCTTGGACACTCAATATGGCAGAATCACACTCTGTTTTTTTTTCACCTGTCCCTAACTTCCTTAATTGAGCATGATGTCTTTAAGGCTCTCTCTCTGACAACAGCTCACATCGGTATCCCAAGGTTTCAAATCATACAATACTATTTTACAGTACAGATATATTATTTTAGGCCCATCAGTTGATGGACATTTGAGTCGTTTTCATTTTAGGGCCAAATATAATGAATCTGTCTATGAGTGTTTTCGAATAGGTTTTTGCCCAGACATATGGTTTCATTTCCCCTGGGTATAGAGCCAGGGGTAGAATCAATGAGTCACTCAGCAATTTCATGTTTAACATTCTGCGGAACCGACAGACGTTTCCCAACATGATGGCGGCACTTTACAGTCCCACCAGCAGGGCCTAGACGGTCTAATTTTTCTTCATCCGTGCTATAAGCTGACGGTTTTGCTTACAGTGGTCTTAGTGGGTGTGAGTGAACGATCATTGGGTAGACTGAAATCACGCATCACTATTTTTCCACGCTCCCAACGGCTGCTGCTGCTTATAGTCAAACCCACAGTCCCTACGTCAGCGTCAGCTGTTCGGATGCTGTGTGACTTGCTTCCCACACTCTTCGGTCCAGTTCTCTTGCTTCCTTTCCCACCATGTCCCCCATAACTTAATCAGCTCCACCGTGTCTTGAGTCTGCGGTCGTTGGTCTTTCTAGGATGTGCTTTTTCCAGATGCTCTGTGAGGTTGCCCGTCTCCATCCTTTGGGGCTCACTTGTCACCTTTCCCCCGGGATTCTGCTCATGCTGTTACTTAGCCCTTCCCACCTACCGCTACTCCGTCTTGGCGTCCAGCACTATCTGAACATTTGAATTTGACTCTCGTCTTTCTATGCCGTTCATCCTCACAAAAGGTGTCATCTTTCTCTCTCTTACTCTGTCTCTCCCCTTCATCTGTCCATCCATCACTTCCTCTAGTTGTCCCTCCCTCCCTCTCTCCCTCCCTCCCTCTCTCCCTCCCTTCCTCTTTCTCTTCTCTCACTCTCATACTGGGGGTTCAACCTAAGGCTTCCTGACTGTTAGGAAATAAATCAGTCTATCCTTTAGCTTCAGTTCTCCATTTATTTATTTATTTATTTATTTATTTATTTATTTATTTATTTATTTATTTTTGAAATAGTCTCCTCAAAATGCCCAGGTTGCCTTGAATCTGTTGTCCTCTTGCCTTAGCCTTCCCAAGGGCTGAGATTTCAAACAGGGTCTTCTAAACCCAATTGTCCCCCTCTTCCGTCCCTCCCTGTACTTCTCCGTTTACTCAGACTTGTGCCTACCACACAAAAGGAACTCAAAGGTACCGAGTGAGTGAACAAGAGTCACCTGACAGAACTCTGAGCCACTTTGCTTTAACCCTAAAGAAGTCCGTCTGCTGTCCCCTTGCCTTATACCACAGCCAGAAAAGGGAAGTATTGTGAGGCAGAAAGACCTTTCAACAGCTCAGTAATAGAGGCCATGTGGGTTCAGTAGCTTAGATATCCTTCTGATCAGGTCTATAGCGCTAAGAGTCCTGACAGAAACTGATTAATTTAAATGTAGCAAATGTACGTATATATGTATTTATATATATTATACACACACATATATACATGTACATTCTATACATAATGTACATATTATATATTAACATATATATTATATATTACTATATATAATATATATAATTTATATATTATATATTGTTGTGTTTTGTTTTGCCCTAAATATTTTTTTAGTTATTTTAGAATGAGGGGGAAATAGGGAAGAGAGGAATGACATTAATATATTTGATATGAGGAAAGTGCTGGAAGTTTGGCTCCGTTTGTTCTTTTGGACCCTCAGAAAATGCTAGGCATCATTATAAAAATAATTACGAAAATTATGAGCATATGTATGTGCAAGCTCTGAATCAATCACACAACGATCCTGATAGAGTTTCTCTATTTATTTAACAAGAGGTTTGAACTAATAATCTTTTACATCCTCCTAGCAACAGAATGACAGATCCCGTCATGTGTTTTCATCTAATGATATATTAATATTGAGTTAAGTTTAGGACATGGGGTCCTGACAATTGGCAGCCATTAGCAAAACAAAAACACGAAACAAAAAACCCAAAACAAATGAAAAACGAAACAACAACAAAAAAAGAAAAACAGTAACAACAAAATAACAAACCCAGAATTCCCAGTTTCTCGATGCCGTTCGACACCATATTTTGTTTTTACTTTTCTTCTCTCCTCTGACACCAGGAGAGGCACCCACTCGACAGCTCCATGTCCACGAACATCCACTGATCCTCATGTTCAGTGCAGCCCAACTCAACTACAGGTCTCATCCTCTTGCTTCTTCCTAGTGTTTTATTGCTCTTCTAGCTAGGTCGTCTTCACAGTATGTGGGAAGACCACCTCCCAGTGGATCAGATCCAACTCGATACTCCTGATATCTTCTCCTTATACGGGAGAGGGCGGGTCCATTTGCCAGTCATTCTTGGAATTACTTGGAAGGTGGAAGCAGGAGGATCAGAAATTCAAGGTTATCCTCAACTGGCTTTGGAGCCAGCTTGGGCTATGTGAGACCCTGTCTAAGAAAGGTAAAGAGGAAGAAGAAGAGGGAAGAGGAAGAGGAGGTTGAGTCTTAGAACAAAGACTTAGGGGAAATGGTTCCAAAGAGATGGAGAGATGTCTGTTGAAAGAGAACAGAATAGAATTAAAGAACTCTTCCAGTGTAATCTGAACATGGCAGGCACTTAATGCATTCTTGTACCTGGGCTTGGAACTGCGTTGGCAATATGGGGAATTGAGTTACTATTTTGGACAGCTGTAGGACCTGCTGAAGGATACATTGTATCTGCCAGCATGATCAACCAATCAGGAAACAAGGACAGAGTCAAGAATTTCAACATAGTTGAAGGGCTTTAATAGATAGTCCCTAATGAGGACTCTCGATTCTTTTTAGGGAACACAAGAGTATGTCTTTTAAAACCCTCATTATACAGAATGAGGAACTTAAAGCCAAGGGAAGAGGGAGGTGGCACGTGAAGAGGACATGAGTGCTTCGGGGTTGGCAGAGGATCCAGTGAGCTGGGGGAGATGCTGGATGCTCCTGCTCATGGTAAATCACCAGCTTTCTTGCTCCCGTGATTTGGGGGGGATGGAAGAATTTGGGGATGATGAGCATTTGTGGCCCTTGAGAAATTAATTCTTATCAAACACGATACTCATTAATACGGAGCAGAGCCCACGTGAGCCTGCGTGATGGCGTGCTTTTAAGACCGCGTAAAGATTCTTTAGTAAGGTCAGGTTCCAGGGGGTTGTGACTAGAACTTAAGCTATGAGTGGGACTTCTGGCCACAGCCTACCTAGAAGAGCGAAGAAGAAGGACATTGGAGAATGTCACAGCATGGCCTGGAAATTCTCCCCGCCCTCTGAGTGTTCTCATTGCCTGCTGATTCTGTGTGATCCTAGGGTACCTAGATGCCTGAGTCCCTGGGGCTGTCTTGGCTTGCGGCTCTCTCTGTGCGTGTCTCTGAGCATGTGGATTCAAGAAGGGAGCCTTGAGCTCAGAGGTGGTCTGCAGTCTTCCTGCTGAGTATCAGAGTTGATTAATTAGGGGTGATTTCCTTGGAGCCGTTTGCTGAGAAAGATGGCTTATCTAGGTTCAGCAGAAAAGAAATACCTCCTTGGATCAGTAGTGTTGTGCTTTCCATGAGGGGTGTAAACAAGTATGAGCAAGCTGTGCATTCACAATATCAGATCCAGCTCATCCCTCCTAACCTTACGGAGCAAGTTGAGGCCAGAAGAGGGGAAGTGGCCTGCCCGAGGTCACGCAGCTAATTAGACAGCTGGTAACACACCCAGGCTTCCTTCCTTGGATGCCAAACTACCTAGAAGCATGCTGGTTGGGTACTTTGATAAAGACTTCTGCTTCTTAAGGACAGCCACGTAGTGTGTAGGAAGACATGAAACCGGGGCGGACTGGACCCGTGACAACAGTCGATCAGCTTGCTTTGCGAAGTACCGTCAACTTTGCTTTTGGTTCACTGGGGCCTAAAATAACCCAGGTGGGCTTCTGTCGTCTGTGAAAGCTACAGGTTAACTAACGGAGCCCACAAAGGGCACTCTTGGAGCAATTAATCTTTCTTTAAAAAAAGTTTATTATTTTATGGAGACACAGGGAGTATTATGCCTCTTTCAGATAGGTTAGCGTCGAAATGATGTGACGGTGTTGTGCTTTGGAATTCAGCATTAGGTCTTCTGCTAAAGGTGTAGGTGCTCCTGACTGAGGTATCTGACAGTTTTCGTCTTCTCATGGATGCTGAGCCTCAGTTCACACTCTCAGGTGCTGAGAGTGCTAGCTGCCCTTCGGGACTGTCTTTCGCGGAAGAAATTGTCTAGCCTGTGCTGAGTTCCTTCTCCAGCGGCAGACTACATCGGGGAACTGATAGACGTTCATTCTGAGTCTATATAGCCACTCCGAATGGCCACCCTACCTTCAGTTTTTCCCTTGGGATCAACAGGCGCTCCACGAAGACTTTTCTCTGTGCTTTATCCTGTTTTCTTCCTTTCTTGCAAAGTTTTATCCCATAATATTTACCCCAGTCCACATCCCACATGTGTGTCGCCCTCACTGACATTCTCAGAAATATTATTCCAATCAGGTTTAAATAATGCAATTACCATCGAACAAGCCATTACAAACATACCTGTGATCAGATTGGCATCCACACACCCCTTAGTCACAATTTTTAAATAAAGATACTAACACTGTAACTCCACTAGTAAGACATGAGTGGCCTGTGTATCCACAAGCCCTTCTCCTGGAGAGAAGATAACAATTTTAAGCAGTGTTGATTCTCTCTTGGTAGTCTATGATTTAAATACTACGATACACAGTTACCTTTTAAACATTGGTAGAAAATCAATGTATTTTATATTTAGCAATAAAGAATAAAAGAGAAAAAAACAAACAAACCCAAACATTTAATAGGTATATGTGCATGCATGTGTGCATGTGTGTGTGCACGCATATGCATGTGCACACGTATGTGTGTCTATACGAACATTCATAACAAAATAAGGAAATCCTTATGTCCAAGAATTATGATCTTTGCTTCTATAAATGGTCATAGCTGGTGTTTATTCCTTCCTTCCTTCTTCCTATTGTCTACTCTGGATTGGACTTGTTTGATTCCATTAAGCTAGTCACAGTTTTATGTAAATTGCCTTGAGAATAAAAGTTTAAGTCTCCATCTCTGTCTAGACTGGGCTCTTGTAGCATTTCATTGATCTTAGTGACACAGGGCAAGGTAATACTAGGAAGCCCCAAATATGTCCTCTATTACAGATCTAGGGCTTCTTACCTTCATTGTAAATATTCATCTGATTTCCCCTTGAAAGTTAGCGTCAGCGAGCATGCATCATGACGCCCATTTCTGTCTATCCAATCTGAGATACGAGGAGCCAAGACTCACAACCTTAACATTGGTTCAGCGCATTTACTGCTGGGTCTGTTGGTGAGGTCACCCCTGTAATGTAATATCCTCAGGTTGCTTGTGTGTCACTGGGGACAATGTTGCGGGAGTGTATTCTCACTTCAACCCCTTAGTTCCTCACTATGGAGGGAACACCACCATATATTAGATAATGATTCAGGAAATAGAAAGCCTTCTACAGAACCATTGCCCAAGTCCCTTGGGGTATTGTGACCTGGCTGGCCCTATAACTACACCCTCTAAGGACCGGCCACTTGTTCTGTCAAGCCAGCTGTTTCATCAGGATGATGGGCAACCTAAGACTAGTGAGTTCCATGAGCATGGACCACTACTGCCCCTCCTCCTTAGTAAGTTTCTGGGTCACAGATTATGATCATGGTAGAGGGCTGAGAGGTCTGTAAAATCACAGATGCTAGTTTCATCAGAATTTCACTCAGAGACATGAAACCTATATTCAACATTTCTATCCCATGGTCATCCATGTGCACTTGACCCAGTGCAATCAAACAACCACTCAGAAGCTGACTAACAGTACTGAGATGATACCATAGTACAGGCTCATTGTTGGTCTGTGCAGTTGGGATTCAGTGACGGCCATTTCTGGGCTGAGCTCACAAATAGTGTCCATCCTTATCACCATGACTATCTTGCTTAAGATCCTGTTGGTGATGACAGATATAAGTTGGAAAAGAGGCCATTCTATCTGCTGAATTATTTAAATTTCCCTTTGTTGAGATCTTCTTTCTGTGAATATTCATATAAAAGACAAACATACTTGCATACGTTCTGCTCACTCGGAGTGACCAATTT
Organism: Grammomys surdaster; assembly: GCF_004785775.1. NCBI lineage: Eukaryota > Metazoa > Chordata > Mammalia > Rodentia > Muridae > Grammomys > Grammomys surdaster. The sequence continues at coordinate 5,108,679 of NW_021604786.1, read as the reverse complement.
TCATATATCTGTGGCAATATATCTCCAATCCCAATAAGCTCATGCAAAAACATACAACTCAGTTATAATATTTACAAGTTGCATGCCTAGATTGTCAGATTTACAGCTACACTACTCTATTCCCCAGCTATGAGATCTCTGTGGTCATGCTCCATCTTCCTCCACCACTTCTTCTTCCATCCTCTTCCTCCCTCCTTCCCTACACTTTCCCCACTCTCTAGACTCTCCAGTCCCAATTTTCCCTTCCACTGACCAATCATAGGTTCTAGCCTTTAGCTGACCAGTTAAAATGGTGAGAAGGTTCACATGAAATCACCAGAGTAAGTGATCTACTCCTCCTTGGGGCAGCCCCTCTTGAGGAAGCAGAATTAACATCAGAATACAAACAGCACCAGGGCAACCCACAATGTATCTCCTCCCCAAATTACTGTGTCAACAGTTTTAAAATCCTGTCCCTACCAGTGATAGTCAAGTCAAATAATTAGCCACAGCTCTTGAGTTGGTAAATAACTGCACGTCTAGAAGTTTCCTTCCAAGTGAAGCACACTACCCAATGTTCTGACCACTAGGACTATTTTTCCCTCAGCATTACCCTTCAGGGATGTTCCAGAGAGGGACTACACTGCTCCAGATATTCCTTTGGGTTCTGCCTTCATAACATGTAGGACAATCTACAAGGCAGGGCTTTGTGACTTCTTCCTCCTCCAGATGATTGTCAGAACATTCCAAAGAGTGCATAGGTACACAGTAGCAAAGAGAAGACAGCATAGTAGCTGTGGGGACCATGGGCCATTGGGTCATTCTTCATGTGACTTACCTGTGCTTTTGTGCCTATTGGAGCATTATGCATGATGCCTGGCTGGATGACTTCCATGTAACAAAGGGGAGTTGATGAATGTGCCCAACTTTTATGTTTTAAGGATTCAGGGTCGATGATTGTGTGCTATTACTTAAGTCTACAGGTTGACCCTCACTAAATTGAATAGTCACCATCATCAGCAATGTGTCTCAAGTGAGCAATGGCACCAGTTTCTGATGTTGTGCTAAAAGAGATATCTTTGGGAGCCTCTGACATGTGGTCACTGACCAAACAAGTGAATATTTTTCTGTCCCCATCAGTAAGAAAGATAAGAAACATCTTATATTCACAAGGAAAGGACATGATCAAGTGAGGACTTAATTACTTTCCCTTCTCATTGTCATTCTTTTGTCTGAATCAGCTATGTGCAGAACAGCTCACTTGTCTTTTGCATCCATGGCATCATGGTTCTTGGCTAGGAGAAGCAATTAAGTGACAATTTTTGAAAAAAAAATGTGTTTCAGAAGGCAAAAGATCAACTTATATAGACAAATTCCTAAGCTGATATTGTTTTTAGATAGCATGTTTGCAGGGTCACCCGAGAGACAACGCCTCCAAGGAAAAGGACGAGCTGTTTCATTTTCCACTGTGTTCACTGAGAATGATCAACAACCAGTCAGCTCCTTTGAGTTCTAGGGCATCTTCTTCCAAACTTGGCCTTAGTGCTTCATTCCATTTATTATGTGACAAGGACCTAGACCAAGAAAGAACTCTCTGGTGCATTTAGCATACATGGCAAGAAGTTCTGTCACTTGACCATAAAACCTGGAAGGTCCTGGACACTATTAGTCTCAACAGTAGAACATATTGTGGTGGGGCATGTAGAGAAAGTCCTGAGAAGAATCATGCTGGAGGCCCACAAGGCTCTAGATAAATCCCTATGTGTTAGAAAGCAATGTATTTTTGAATGATCATCACCAAGTACAAGTTTTAAAATTTCTGATGATTCAGAAGAACTATTGATTGGTAATAATCCCTCTGCTTGTCTTCTTTCTCTCTCCCTACCTATTCTCATTCCTCTTCTTACTCATTCTCCTCATCTTCCTCCTCCATCTGACATCAACCGTAAGTAGGACCAGGATGCATAAGTAGATGCATAAGCAAATGCATGAGTCTGCTCCATTCCATTCTCTACTCTGGTCCAGTCCCCTTTCCTTGGCACACCCGTGGTCACATAGAAGGCTCCTTGTGACCAGACAGCAGAGGAGAAAAGAAAAGAACATGGTTCTTAGATAAGCTGTCTCAGTACATGGTTGGAAGGAAGCTGGTAGCAGGCTGAGGATGTTCTATAGTTCCGAGAAAAGGTAAAAATAAGAGTCTATGAAAAAAAAAACCACATGTAGACTGATGGCGTAGGCTGATGATGTAGACTGATGGTGTAGACTGATGATGTAGACTGATGATGTAGACTGATGGTGTAGGTTGATGGTGTAGACTGATGATGTAGGTTGATGGTGTAGGCTGATGATGTAGACTGATGATGTAGGTTGATGGTGTAGACTGATGGTGTAGGCTGATGATGTAGGTTGATGGTGTAGACTGATGGTGTAGGCTGATGATACAGACTGATGATATAGACTGATGGTGTAGGTTTATGGTGTAGACTGATGGTGTACACTGATGATATAGACTGATGGCATAGGATGATAGTGTAGGATGATGGAATGAACGGGGATGATTGGCCAGGTGATGTTAGAAAATGCTCTATTCTCTTTATGGTTCTAGAGAATTCTCTAGATGGTTCTCTAAAAAAGTGTGTGGATGAGGAAGTAAGTCAATGAGAGTAGTCTTTAAGGTCGCTCCTGACTGTGGATGCAATGTGACCAGCCACCTCACACTCTGGTTGCCATGGCTTCCCTGCTGTGATGTCTCATCTTGAACAGCCAATCATGATAAACCCTTCCTTTGTTGTCATAGCAACAAAACAAAGTAGTATGTATATAATTCATATTTGTTGACTAAAGGAATAGGACTCAGTGCGCTTAGGGGACTTGTTCAAGACCACACAGCTAAGTATCACAGCTGAGCTATGAGTGATGTCTTTGTGACTTAGAGCAAGATACTTAACACATGGGTCTAGTTTCTTCCTGTATTTATAAGGATGAAAATAAAGTCTCTTTTGGGCTGATATGAGAATGACAGGAGTTAGCATATATAAGTGATAACTAGTGTACACTGGTTTGACTTACTGGCTTTCTAACTTTGCAGTTGTGGATAAGCACTCTTTATTTAATAAAGAGGTAAAATGTAGAACTTTCTCCAGGCTACTGAGAAGCCGGCGGAAGACCACAGTGAACTGCGTTGAAAAGCTGCCACATTTGGTAAGCGAGGTGAATCAAACACAGTTCTTAAATTCCTAACATTTTTTTCAACAGACTTATCGGGACATGCTCTATAAGAAGTTGATAAACTTTGGTAAAAAACTATTTTTAATAATGCCTAACATGTGTTAGGCACACATGGTAGATGTGTGTGTGGCTGTTAAGCCTTGAAAGTAGAATTTAAACCAGGATACAGCTGCCCATGTAGCTTCAGTGGTACCACCCTGTGGCATCTCAAGAGCCCTGGTTAACTGTGGGACAGGGAACAGTGGCTGAGAAAAGGAGACTGGTATGTGATGTCCATGAACCGCCATCTTGTCACATCCTGTGAATTGAGTGCCTAATGTAAGCACGGTGGACACCGTGGGTAACCTAAAGGGAATTAATGACATTATGTTCTCATGGACCCTTCTCTAGGACTTATAGTCTCAAGGAGTTCCAGCTGTGAAGGTGACAAGGAGGCCAAGGACAGAGATCCAGCCCTCTGGTGCCTGTGACTCTCTCACCCCTGGAGAGTCCCTACTGCTGACATCTGGACTCATCTGTAGGAAACCTGTGAAGGTGTCCTGTGCCCCTAACTCCATTTCCACTTGGACTCCGGTCACTACATTTGTTCTCTGGCCTACCTCAGATCATCCCTAAAAAGGACCCGTTAGACATGTCCCAGTGTTGGCCTGACCCACTTAGGACCAAGAGTTGGGCTTCTGAGAGTTGAAGACCCCCATCTCTTACTCAGGAGGTGTTGATAGGCTTTAGCTACTTAGGTCTACACCACTGGCCAACGGAAGCACATGAATATATTACATTGGCTTTGTGCAGTAGTTTGTGACAGACTTGCTGGCTGAATATTCTAGTGAGTACTAACTTGATTTATATATTTTATGACTTAACTGTACATTCTGCTTTTGGATCGAATTCTAAGCATCACAGTAGGTCAAAATTCCTTTAGGCATTATTATGTATTTACTTCCATGGCTACCTTGGATTCTGAGTAGCTGACAGAAGGGGTAATTTTTAATGTAGGGTGCTGGTTAGTCATTGTTTTCCTTGTAGTAGGAATGAGGTCATGTTAATCTTGATTACCAACTATATTAGATCCTAAGTCAGCTATGAGACAAGCTGTCTTGGTTAGGGTTTTACTGCTGTGAACAGACACCATGACCAAGGCAAGTCTTATAAAGGACAACATTTAATTGGGGCTGGCTTACAGGTTCAGAGGGTCAGTCCATTATCATCAAGGTGGGAGCATGGCAGCATCCGTGGTGCAGGCAGAGCTGAGAGTTCTACATATTCATCTCAAGGCTGTTAGTGGGAGACTCAGTTCCAGGCAGCTAGGGTGAGGGTATTTAAGTCTATCCCCACAGTGCCACGCCTACTCCAACAAGACCAAACTTCTTAATAGTGCCACTCCCTGGGCCAAGTATATGCAAATCATCACATAAGCCTTTGGGCAGGTGTATGAGGGAATTTCTAGGAGGAATTAACTAGGGGAAAGAACCAAACTTGAGGGGGGGACACTTTCTGGTCGTGCAGACCGGAAGAGGTCTGAGAGAAAGTGGACCACCATTAACCCCTCTTAGCCATCATAATCCAGCTTCTCTGGTGTTCCAATGTGGGTGGAAGAAAGCTTCTGTTGATGGATTCTCCCGTCTCCTTTACAGTTAGATTGGGTCTGCTGAGTCATCCAGCCTCCTGGGCTTAGCAACCTGAAGGGTTCTCAGACTTTCCAATGTTCAGACAGACACTATCAAACTTCCTCGTTACCATCCCGCCAATGAATCTAAGGAAGCCCCCCATATACCATTTAAACACCCTATGGGTTCTGTTCTTTCCACTCCCCCAAATCCAGCTCCTTTTTAACACGTGAATATGTATGAACACTTCACATCCGGAAGCCCAAAGGCTCTCCGTTCTCCCTCACCAGCGTGTGGCTGACATCTCCTTTGCTCTTGGTCTCAGAAAAGGCTGTTTGCTGTTTCAATAGTGTATACACGAGTAGGCTGACTCAGGATGCCAACAGCACGCACGCCAGTGCGCATGCTCTCCCAGGCTTCCTGAAGGCTCACGCCGCTGCAGCACACACGTGGTGTCTTGTCAGCTCCTTACTTGGCTGTGAAAATTTTCCATTACACATCTTAGTCATCGAGTTTGTTCCCACTATTTAAGAAGTCAATTAAGACGCGGAAGCAGTAGGATGACACCCACTTTTAGATCGATAAGAATCTCGTCTTCACCAGCAAAACCCACTGTCTCATTGAAAATAGTGTGTGTGTGTGTGTGTGTGTGTGTGTGTGCCCGAGCGGGCATGTGTGTCTGCGCATGTGTATGTGTGTGTGCATGTATCTGAGTGTGAGCGTGTGTGTGTGTGTGTGTGTTTTCACCACTAATTAGCACCAGTTTTTAATTGTTCTGTATTTGGCACACCTGAGGTATGGCCCGTGCACATCCTAGTATCAAAAGTTTGTTCACTTAATTCTTCAGGGAAGAACTGTTCCCTTATCAAATGACTCTGAAGACAGAAGGAATAATAGCTCAAGAGCACCATTGGTATTCGTCCGGATACTCAAGCTGAGCTTAGAAAACGTGTGGGTGTGATAAAAGTGAGCCCGGTGGGTATTCATAAGGAAGAGATTAACTTTGAAAGATCATCTATTGTGTATCAGGGCCAAATCTCACGTATGACATTTACAGTACATTTATTACACATTATAGCACACTGTAGAATTTTGTTTCTGTTTTTTTTT
>NW_021604786.1:5091035-5097755 GCF_004785775.1 Grammomys surdaster | reverse complement strand
ACACACATACACACACATATTTTTGTTGTCAGTACTGACCTTCCTAATCAGGCAGGCTCTTAGGTGTGTGTGTTTCTTTATTCAGGTGTGAGTGTGTATGTATGTGTGTGCATATGTATGTTAGTGTGCATACATGTGTTCACATGTGCATGTGTGTATGTATATATGTGTACATGTGTATGTGCCTATGAGTGCACATGTGTATAAATGTGTGTGCATATGTATGTGCATCTGCATACATGTATGTGTATGTGCGTACATGTATGTGCATGTGTGTGCATATGTGTGTATACATGCATGTACATGTGTATGTGCCTGTGTATGCATGTGTGTAGGTACGTGTGTGCATATGTATGTGTGTGTGCATACGTATGTGTGTGCATGTGTACATGCTCTGGTCTGTGTGTGGAGGTCAGAGCACAACTTTGGGAGTTGATTCTCTCCTTTCACCACTTGGGTCCAGGGCATTGAACTCCAGTCATCAGGTTTAGTGACAAGTGCCTTTACCTGCTGAGCCATCTTGCTGGCCCTCTCCTCTTTAAACTAAAACAATTTGCATAATATGTGAATGATAAGTAAAAAGGATAGATAGTTTAATGTCCTGTGGGGAAGTGACAGCTTTCAAGGTGGCTCACCAGTACTTTGAGACTAGGAGACACTGGAACTATGGGGAGAATTTTGGAATGGGAGACATGGATGAAATGTCACGTGTTCCCTTATTAAACGCGTATCTTGATATTTCTCATCTATAAAATGTAACACATTCCTTTTGGCATCCATCTTTGTGGGACTTGGAGATCCATCTGCTCATTTCTTTATTCTTTCAGGCATGAACTGGTTATTGTCCACTCTGTGCTGTACACCAGCGGACCCAGAAGTGAATCTCAGCATCTTTCTTCATGGAGCACCTACTCTAAATCAGAAGATGGAATCACAGGCAATATGCAAGAATTACGTGCTAAGAAAAACACAGCAGGTCTCGGGTGAAAGCTAGGGTAGAACCTCTGATGCAGGGTGGACCCGTTTGACACAAGCAGGTGGTCATAAAATAGCTGGAGCAGAGAGAGGACAAAGCAGAAAGCAAAGTTAAATGACTGTTCAGAATCCAGGTCCGGGAGCACTGGATGGGGAGGACGGTGGAACTGTTGGACTGTGTTTTTGCTGTGATGGGGAGAGGAGGAAACATCAGTAAGTGGAACCTGTTAAAAATGGTATGCCCACCTTCCAGGCTCCCAGAGACTGGGCCACCAGACAAGGAGCATGCATGGGCTAGACCTAGGCCCCTGCACATATGTGGCAGGTGTGTAGCTTGGTCTTCATTCCAGTCGCCTAACAACTGCAGTGGGGGATCTGCCCCTGACTCTGTTGCTTGCCTGTGGATCCTGTTCCCCTAACTGAGCCAATTTGTCTGGCCTCAAAGGGAGAGGATGTGTCCAGCCCTGCAGTGACTTGATGTGCCAGGATGGGTTCTTACCGAGGAGGGGTCTCCCCCTTCTCAGAGGAGAACCAGAGAGGGAATGGGGGAGGGTCTGACTGAGAGGAGAAAGTTGCTGCGATCAGGATGTGGAGTGAATAAATAAATTAGTGTTAAATAAACAACAAAAAATTAAAAATATGGCATGTACAATTAGTATTCAAAGAGCTACATACATAGTGGCATTGCAGTACACGATATCCTACCCTTTGGTCTTTCGGATGTCAAGATATGCAGAAGAGAAAGGCTTGTGTTCTTGAGGGGATAGTCATACAATCAGTTGATATTTCTATAATTAATCAACTAATTACCACTAGATTAACTGAGTAGCTAATAAAGAAAATAGCACTGCTTTTTGAAATGAAGTAGTGCATGAAGTCCTTCTAAAACAGGAATACACAACTGATTGTTATTTTTATTTTGGTAACTGAGAAAACCGGTGCACAGTCGGGGATGTACCACCATTCAAACTACCTCTCGACCCTCAAAGAAAGCTGGGTGAGATGCACGAGTCTCTTTTGTAGTTCGAATGCAGTTAATGTGTAGAACAAACATTACCCCAGAGATGGACCACAATGCCAGGGACTGCCAGTGGTTCACGGGTTTAAATGTCCTCACTCTTAACCTGTGATCAGAAGGGGCTTCTATCCCTTAGAAAGACCGTGAGAATTCAATGAGAAAGCACATGGCAAGTTGAGTTTCATAGCCCATGCTGGGGCATGTGTTCCTTGAATCTTAGCAACACTTGTAAGAGATTAAGGTTCAGTTCCTGATTCACTACTCTGGACCAGTTCTGAAAGGAGGAGGGGGACTGTTGTAGGAAGTAAAGGCAGAGCTGTTACTGTTATGTCAGTAGAGAGCATCTCAGGACATCAGTGGAGTGCGAATTGCTCATGACAGGATGGAGCTCTGGTCTTGGAGGTGAGGATGGACCAAACAAGTTTATTAACTTTGTGTGGTTGAGGATACCTTGGTCTTCATCCTAAGAATGGTGCATTGGTCTTCTGGGGATGCTATGATAAGAAATCAGAGCCTTGGCAGCCGACACGATGAGAATTTTATTCTTACAACTCCAAAGCAGTGGTTCTCAACCTTCCTAATGCTGTGACCTTTTAAGACAGTTCCTCGTGTTGTGGTGACCCTCAAACGCCAAATTATTTCATTGTTACTTCATAACTGTAATTTTGCTGCTGTTATGAATTGTAATGTTAATATCTGATAGGCAGGATATCAAATATGTGCCTCCGCCAAAGGGGTCACGACCCGCAGGTTTTGAACCACTGGTCCGGAGGGTGGAATTTCAAGATCATGGTGTCTATGGTCAAGTATTTTTCTTTCTCCTGGATTCATAGATGGCTACCTGCTCTGTCTTCTCACATGGCCATTCCTCAGGACTGTGTTGTCTTTGTGATATATTCCTTTTAAGATGCTACTAGTCACGCTGTTGAGGGCTCATCCAGATGAACTCATTTAAACTAGAAAAACATCACCCGATTTCTAAATATAGCCATCTTTTGAGGTATAGGGATTCGGGACTCAGCACTGAATATTATGGAGGTATAATCTGGCATCTAGCAGGGAATGAAGCCATGATTCCTTTAACATAAGGAGAGATTGGGATCTGTGGACCAGTAGACGATCCTGAATGTTAGAGGAGTAGATTTTTGAAGCCCCGCCCTGAAGCCCGGGCCCCTAAGAACCGCCCCTGAAGCCCTCCCTCCCCCACCCCCCACGTTCCCAGCCCCCGTAAGGAAGGTGCTCTCTTTAACCTTCACTGTCTACTTGATTGGCTTGAAAAACATCTAGCAGATTTCTAAAGCACATTGTGCGTGTGTGTGTGTGTGTGTGTGTGTGTGTGTGTGAATGATAGGATTTTCGGAGATTGTCAAGTCTGAAGGCCTGAAGAATGGATTAATCTGTGGATATGTTCATTACACCGGGGACCTTACTGGGAGGTATCCAGTAAGGTGTCCTTACTGGGAGGGATCTTGCTGCAGGAGACCATTGCAGACATGTCCCGCCCCTTCCTGTAGTCTATCTTTATTTTTCTGTTTCCTGGCCTTCATGAAGTGAATAACTTTGTTCTCCATACCCTCGCTGCCTGATGGTCTGCCTGAATGCACCGGTCTCCATACCCGTGAACTGAAGGCTCTGAAGCCAGGAGCAAATCGAAGAGTTCCCCTCTTTACGTCGACTTTCTCAGCTACGTAGTCACGGCGACATAAAGTCTGATTAATGTAGGTGGGGAAGCGGTGAAAATGTAGGTGGAGTTTGCCTTCCCCAGCTTCTTGGAGCTACACACAAAGGTATACCTAAAGAAGAAGTAAGAAAGACCCAGATTTTCCCACCAAAGCCTCTTTCTAAGTTCCCCCAGGACTGAATCTACTTATAGCTCCTTAGTTTTCCCATCTGGTAAGTGGGAAAACCAAACACAGGATTTTATGGCTCCCCACGGGACACACTTCTATGTTACTTTATTGCAAAGACTTGTGCAAATATAGACTCGGTTCGTTCTTCCTCTAATAACAATAACAACAACAAAAACAAACAAACAAAGCCCTTCTATACAGGACTAACAAACTTACAGTTTCCAGGTATCTGAAAGCCACGGTTTGGGTCTGAGATATTCACTCATTTATGATCTGAGATTATTCTAAAAAGGCTTTGCAGCTTTGTCTAATTGGGTAATTGGGATGTTGCCAGATGAAATTCAACTTGTATTTTTTTTTTTAATGCTTTGAAGAACTGGTTGCCATGGCAGTATTCTGCAGACAAGATCCCTCACTGGCTGCCACAAAGCAGCAATAATGGGCTTCTGTTTATTGTGAGTTTCAGGTTACCCCACCTGAAGACCCTTCAGGGAGGAAGCTGGGTGTGGGAACCCTGATGAATTACTGGAGTTCTTTCTCAGCTGTCCAGGGGAGTTATTTTAGCCAATATGGTGGATTGTGTCACAGGAAGGGTGGGAGGGCTTAGGGCTAGCCCAGCTGCTCTGCCGGGACTTCCCAGAACACTTCGCTCCTAGCAGTTAAGGAAGAAACCAATGTGCGCCAGCCACAATATAAACTTGTAATTGCTTTCTGATATGAATATGAGTCCTATCATATCTGTGGGAATATAGGTGTCTGGAAGGACAAAGTGGTTTTAAGAAGTAGCTGGGTCTTAAAAGTTAATACAAATGTGACCGTGTTGCTATTATACATTTGAGCTGTCCTTTGTTCTAAATTGATTCCCCACCCCCATCCCACCCCACCCCCAGAGGACACGATTCTTTCCCATCATCCTTCAGCCTCCTCTACTCGAGTGTTTATTGTAAGAATATGAAATATCTCTCTCAGATTCAGTATTTTGGCTTCATTAAAAGTTTTTTTTTTTCTGGTTCCTCTTCAGTCATGTCAATATTTACCTTGGACAATGCTTCGTATCCTTTTATTTATAATTCCAGAATCCTCCAAGACAAACTGATTATTCGTGACTCGCTGGCCTCAGTTACAGTTTAAACATAGCTCAGGTTGACGCTGAGGAACTCAAGCCTCCCGAGCGACTTCCTCTATTTCTCGTCACAGATCTCCTGTCCGTCCAGTTCCATAATCTTTTCACACCTCCTGTTCTTTCTCATCGCTCACGTCTTCCAAGAATGTCTTTTTCTCTGCTGGAATCTTAGCTTGCAAACATTTTCTTTTAAAAATTCCAGGGTCTTCTTTCTCACTGGTGATGTTTTTAACTTGGCGTTCTGTATACGCAGTCTGAACACTTCCAGTGTTTCCCAACTGTGCACAGCCTTTCTGTGATGGTTTGTTTTCATTGCCCTAGAATCAGGAGCTGAGTCTCAGCGAGGGATTGTCTACATTGGGTTGGACTGTGGGCATATTTGTGGGAGATTGTATTACCTGAGTGTGGTGGTTTAAATATTCTTGGCCTGTGGGAAGTGGCACTATTGGGAGGTGTGGCTTTGTTGGAGTAGGTGTGGCCTTGTTGGAGGAAGTGTGTCACTCACTCTGTAGGAGGGCTTTGAGGTCTCCTAGTGCTCCAGCTCTGCCCTGTGTGGAAGAGAGCCCTCCTATCTGCCTTTGGATGAAGAAAAAACTCTCAGTTTCTTCTCCAGCACCAAGTCTGCCTGCAGGATGCCATGTTTCCCACCTTGATGATAGTGGACTGAACCTCTGAAACTGTAAGCCAGCCCCAGTTAATTTTTGCCTTTATGAGAGTTGTCTTAGTCATAGTGTCCCTTTACAGTAAGTAAGACATTGAGTTACCTGATGTGGAAAGAGCTAGCCCACTGTGGGCTGCACCATTCCCTAGGCAGACGGTGCTGAATTGTGTAAAAGCAGAGAGACAGAGCCCAGAAAGCAAGCATGCATTTACTTCTCCCCCACCCCCCTTGATCGTGGACGTGGTGTCACTTGCTGCTTTGAGTTGTTGCTTTGACTTACAGGCAGTAAAGGGCTGTAACCTGGAATTATGATCTAAAATAAACTCTTTATCATGTAAGCTGCTTTTGTCAGAGTATTTCATTACAGAAATGAAACTCAGACTGTTTCTCTGTGAATAGTTGATCACTGGTGTAAAAGAGAGGTGGCCCTTGTACCTGTTCCTCGGAGGCATAGTTTAACTTTCCCAGTGTGTAGACATCCTAAGATGCTGAACAGACATGAGAAGCTGCAGTATGTCTCTCTGGAGAGGTTCATCCAGATCCAGGAATTCTTCTGTAACCACAGAGGGTTTTATCAATGGATGTCCCTCTTTTTGTTCCCCACATGTCCCTTAAGGTTACAAATTATTTTATATTCCCTATGTATTTTAAATACATTATTACATTTGCTGTTTACAACAGCATTATTTGGGATACCCAGGGGATTCAAGTGACCACTTTAAGATGAAGAGGTGAGTTCAATAGGAAACATTTATGCTCCTGAGTTATTCATATTAATAAATGATTAGGGTTTATGCAAGTCTTTCTATTTCTTTGAAACTCTGTCCTACTTCTCAATTTGTGGACATTGCCTGTGCTGTTTCCTTTGTGTTAACTACTCAAGTTCCTCGTTGGATCAATCCATTTTTTTTAAAAACATCTGTCATCTACTTAAAAAAAAATTCCAGATTCAGTTTCACTTTTTGTAGACATTGTCTCTGGTTCCCAGAAGTCTGGGCAAGCATTTCTTTCTTTCTGCTTTGTAGTAATACCCTTAAGATGTTATATATCTGTATCTGTATCTGTATCTGTATCTGTATCTGTATCTGTATCT
>NW_021604786.1:5068880-5091025 GCF_004785775.1 Grammomys surdaster | reverse complement strand
TATCTGTATCTGTATCTGTATCTGTATCTGTATCTGTATCTGTATCTGTATCTGTATCTGTATCTCTTTCTGTTTCTGTATCTGTATCTGTATCTACATAAATTATTATAGTATCTATCATTTAAGGACACCAAGATAGGTATCTTATTTTTGATGTTATCTCCTTTTATCTATCTTATATTTTTATGCAATATATGATATAGTATGATTATATATGATATATGTTATTATATACTATGTATTTGCACTTGCATGCATATGTGTGTGTGTGTGTTATATTTCTGTCCTTCTATCTCTAGTATCTGGTTCTTGAACGTTGCTGTCCCTACCTCATGCTACCCTTTACATTTCCAAGTTTAAGAACTGGAGCATCCCTTTATGGCTGTGCCTGGCTCTGGTCACATTTCTATTAATCGCTAACACTGATAGCGCTGTGTCAAAGCTCAGTAGGAAACTAAATAGTGTGGCGTTTTCATGATTGGCATTAATGGGTTTTGTTTCTTCATGGACTTGCTCTCCTTTGCAATTCTTCATATGTGTTTGCATCCTTATCATTATTGTTGTATGTAGTTAGTCATGTGTGGAGCAAACAGTACATACTTGGTTTGTCTGTCACAAGCTCAGTGTTGTACACCAGACTCACCGATGTGTCTTGGTTTACATCTGAGGTACATGCATGTCTGGGGCTCTTCTGAGAAGGCTGATGGGCTCCTATAGATTTTCCACACACATGCCTATGTCCTGAGAGGAAACATGTGTTGGGCTTGAGGAGGATGCCTGTGATCTTATATAATTTAGCAAATCTCCTGAACCTGTAGACTCAGACCTCAAAGCAAACCTGATTGTTCTTTGTGCAATGACTTGGTCAGTAAAGGCCTTTAGACTCTCTCTGCAGACAGCTGTCTGTCCCAGTAGTTGTCTGGGAAAGCAAAAGAAGTCAGACACATCTGGTTTTTGAGGTTAGTGGACTGTGGTCTGTAAGGGCTATGGTATCTCCATGGGGGAACAGTTTTTTTCTTTTCTTTTTTCCAGAAGCCTGAATGATGGAAACACATTTTTCTCAGAAGTCCCTACAAAGATCCAGTGACTTTCCCTATTATGGTTGCTTGTCAGTCTATGAACTCATCCATTTTCTGTACCTGCACTGATTTATTTATGTGGGGAGACTGACATTTTATTGATACAGAGTCTGCTCTACTTTTGCCAAAATATGTTCCTGGGAAATTCCTGAGTGTATCTTTACACAGGGGATAGGGCATTCTCACTCAGCGCTGTAATTTAGAGTTAAGCTCCCAACACAACCACAGTTTCAAAATATCACAAGTGGCCTTCATGGTCACTAAATCCAAGATACAAAGTTCAAAATCTTTAGAGAATGTGTTGAATATCTAATTACTATTAGTTTACAAAACTATAGTTTGACAAGTTTACATCCAAACATGTATTTCATACTCTAGTATTTAAGTGCTTCAATCATATATGGAGAATCCACATATCCCACAATAGATCAGGCTGTTACCATGTTAACAGAAAGTACAGTGTGCTGGGTATAAAAGGCATCCCAAAAATCAAGTTCCTTTTGCTTATAAAGGCTTTTAGAATGGTTTTGATCTTCACGTTGCCCCTGAATGAGTTTCCTGTATCAGCTGTTTTCCTGTTGCTGTGATAAAATACCCAGCAACAGCTGTTAAGGTAGAAAGGGTTTATTTTGGGTCTCAGTTGGAAGGCACAGTCTATCATGGTGGGATAGTCATGGTAGCAAGAGCTAGATGCAACTGGTCACAGTTCATCTAAAGTCAGGAAGTGAAAGTGGTGAATGCTGCTCCCAAGCTCTGTCTTTATTCAGTCTGAGACTTTAGCCCAGGAATAAGGGGCTTTCAACCTGGATTAAGCTAATCTAGATACGCTTCTACACTCACACCTAGAAGTTTGCCTCCTAAGTGATGCTACATCTTATAAAGTAGACAGTCAGTATTAATCATTACATTTTTCTCTTTCTCCTTACCCTGCCTGGTGTGCTGATTTATTACACAACCAACTACACTGGACAACACTTATCTGTGATGATGTTCATCATAATGATTGTGACATCCACACCCCTGACACTTCCATTAAGATGTACAGAAGTGACTATAGGTTGCTATCACCACCTAACAAAATTCAATCAATAAAGACATGAAAGTACCCAAGAAGTGACAGCTATTTTTGCTCTCAATGATATGTCTAGCTAGTAGATAAGATCTGGGCTGTGGCTGCAACTCACTGTCAAGTACCTGACTAGAGTGTATGAGGCCCAGCATTTGATGTCCAGTCCTGCCTAGAGTGTCCATTCCTGGGAGAAGACATGGAAGCAATCAAACCCTTATAGGGTGAAGGAGGCTAACCCTCCACATGGGGCATTAAGTAAATACCTTTTCTCACGGTTGAGATCTGCTGTTGTATTCTCATGAACATAGGGTTTGAATTTAGCAGGATGGCAGAGAGAGGGCCCAGAACTCCTGAACTGAGCCTGTCAGAATGTTCTACTTCAGGTCTGGGACACAGGAATAGCTGATAATGTGACAGTTTGTTATCTTTGGTCAGAATTTGTTCTCCATATAAATTCCTAAGGAAGTGCCCATACGTGATAGTTGTATAGGAGGCCCTCATCATTTGAATCCACCCACACCTTGCACTGGTTTCTACCACAAGTGAAAACAGGCAGTTTCCTGTCTAGCTTCCAGCTAAGCTGAAAATTCAATTAAAGAGCATCCTCCTGACACCACAGTCCGTTGACGCTCAACTGTGCACGTTCTGCGAAAGGCCAAGCTAGATGAAACTAATATTTTTGAGAGTCGCATTTTGCGCTGGAATAGAAATTGAAATAGGAATGGACTTTTTTTTTTTTTTTTTGGTTGCTTGCTTGTTTTGGTAGGGCTTTTCTGATAAGGGTTTGTGAGAGGGGATGGTTGTGTTTACTATCAGCCAGTATTTTCCCAGCCTCCCTTGCTGCGTGCCTGAATGTGCTCCATGAAATCATGGACCTGCTTTGGTTTTCAGTGGCTACTTCCTGGCTTTTTTTTCTCAGAAGATCTTTGGGTAGTTAAAGGTTAGAGCCACTGAGACTGTTGTTGACTGGCTTTCCAGGGTTTCTCTTAACTCAACGGCAGAGTTAATGAACACAACAAGCAGATACACTGATAGTCCCAGTCTGTTTGGTGACAGACTTAATGGTGTCCTTGGAGGGAGGTGCATCTTGCAGGGGACTGTGGCAGGCTTAGGGGAAGAACCCTTGGGTTCTGTTTATTTGAAGCCTTGTTGCACGGGGTAGCTTCTAGTAGTGAGGATCTCATGTCACAATGTGTCCTCAAACTCTAATTAGGCAACCCTCTTGTCTCTGCCACTTGTGTCACCCTTTGGACATGCTTGTTTGATGTCAATCTCTTACGTTCTTGTCACTTAAACCATCTAACACCCCGATGTTGCCAAATCTCTGGGGTAAATTGTCCTTAAAAAAGCAAACACACGAACAAGAAAAACATAACAGCGACAACAAAACCTACAGCTTATTCAGTCTCCTGATAAAATTGCAACAGGAACAAAAGAAAACTGGATAAAAAGAGACAAGATTCACTGAGTGACAAATGCCAACAAGCAACTACAGCATGCCTCTTCCAAGGCACCTGTGTTGCTGTTATTTTGTCTGTTTTTGTTACTCCTTCTTGAATGTAATTACCTTCTGCATTTCCTACCTTCTTTTTGGAACATATTCCCATATGCTCTGGGCCTTGAGGGATAATTCATATATATGTATATATAAAACACAATAGATTTGGTAGTGTTGCAGATATTTTTTTTAAAGGAGGCCTCCATTTGTTTTTGAGCCACAAAAGAACAGTTCCTTTTCCAAAGGCCTACTGCAGAACTAAGAACCCTAGAGACAGGAATGGGATGTGCTCTGTCCTTCAAGCTCAGAGCTGTGTCTTTGAGGTGTTCAGCATTTACTGGTAAGAGTTATTTCATAGATTTTAGCAGCTATTCTTTTTAAAATTTTAGCTCTATTGCAGTGGTTCTCAACCTTCCTAATGCCATGACATTTTAGTACATTTCCTCATGTTCTGGTGGCCCCCCAACCATGAAATTAATTTAATTGCTACTTTATAACCATGATTTTTCTACTGTTATAAATCACAGCATAAATATCTGATATGTAGGATATCTGTATGCAACTCCCGAAGAGGTGTCGACCCACAGGGTGAGAACCAATGACCTACTGGGGGTGACGAGAGAAAGAGAGAGGCTTATCTGTATGTAGTTATTTTCATGTGCACACATATGTGTGAATGTACACACACATGTGTAGAGTGTTGTCGAGTCTAATGGTCCATCTCAGGTCTCTCAGGCATTTGTGTCACTTACATTTCTGTCGCTGTGATAAAACACTGTGACCAGAAATGACTTCCAGAAGGAGACTTTTATTTTGGTCTCTGCTTCCAGAGGGATAAGAATTCACCATGGCAGGGAATCAGAACAGCAGGAAGCAGGAGCAAGAAGCTGAGAGGTTACATCTTTTACTACCAGCATGAAGGGAAGAGTCCACTACCTAGAAATAAGACGAGGCCATGCAATCTTAATGTCTATCCCCAGTGACAGACTTCTTCCAGCAAGATCATACTTCCTAAACCTCCCCGCATAGTACAGCGACCAAGTGTATGGGGAAGCCTTCCTCATTCAAACCACTACCATGATATATAGCTGTTTGTTTCCCCTGGCCTGGATCAGGTAGGTAGGTAGCCAGTTATGTCCATCTGTCCCCGCAATCTAGCTCTGAGCATGCGCTGTCACTCCGAGCATGCGCTGTCACTCCGAGCTGCTTCCTGTGGGCTGTGCAGATAGAATTCAGGCTAGCATGCTTTTCCACATAATAATCACGTTGCCAATTAAACCATCTTCCCAGCTCATAAGAGAGCCTTTCTTAAATTGAAGTGGTTTTTTTGAAGGGTTCGAGATGGAAAAGGGCTCTCTTTAACCAAATGGCTCCTCTAAGATGCTGCAGCCCACTTGCTCTGTAGCTTCAGACAATGTTATTGGAAAGTCCTTACTTTCAGTGGGGCAGTCAGCTCCAAGCTTCCAGGCTTGGAGTCCTGTTTCTTATGTGTTTAGTATGTGGGATGCAACGGGGCCTTTCCAGGTGCGATATTATTCAGAATCATTGATTCTACAATGTCTCTTTCATGTATAAGGTATTCTCTTTGGACCTCAGATATTTGCATGTTAGGAAACTCGTTCCATTAGCAGTGCACGACATTTGGAGTTTCTGTGATTATACATATTAACTCCCGTCAGGCAAATACCTCCCCCACCTTCTAATTTCTAAGGAGCCACTCTTCACATGATGGGTTTTTAATGTGTAATATTTCTAGATAATTGATTTTTAAATAGATAGATAGATAGATAGATAGATAGATGATAGATAGATAGATAGTGTGTGTGTGTGTGTAAGCATACAAATGCATGTGGAAGTCAGTGAGTGTGAGTGGTGGTGTGTGTGTAAGTCAGAAGAAAAATTGAAAAAGTTATTTCTTTCTATCATATGGGTTCTGGGTCAAGCTCAGTGGCTATTTTGTCTGCTTCTATGTTTTTCTCTCTGGGGTTTCTCATCCTCGGGTGTCCAGTGTTATGCAGGTTCCATTGTCTTGACCACTTGTCTGTAGAAGACGCTACTGATGTGTGTGGGCATCTTTGGTAGAAGGCATCAATGATGATCTGACAGTGTTCAGGTCCAGTATCAGGGTGGGATGCTTGGTACCTTAGATGTTGTAACCAGCTCAGAGCAGACAAAGGGCAAAGGAAGTTCTTCCTAGAATGTTTTCATGTTCTTAATTATCAGAGAAACTCCTCTCTGTAAACATCAAAGTGATCCGGGATCCTAGGCAATGCCTATGACTTCATAGTTCTACTTAAATATCCAAAGGCCTGCATGAAGTCAAATTTCCAAAATCTAAGTCACGGTCTCTTATCTGATGTCATTGTCATGTCCCTGTTATTCTGAAGGGTAGCATGTCTTCCATTTCTCATGACATCTTTTCGGCCACCACCTCTCCCCATGAGCTGCTTATTTCTCCTCCACTGACTGCCCTGCTCCTCAGACCCAGTTCCTTCTCTCACATCCAATCCAGCCCTCATCTCATCCAGCAGAATGTACATAACTAAGGCCGTTCCCTCAAAACTGTAAAACTCAGCATCCCTCAGTAGGTCAAGTCAAGGAGGGCTTGCCACCTTACGACTGGATCATTGGCAATCTGGACCTTCCTCTTCCTAAACGTATGCACAACCGAGAATGCACTCTCACAGCAGAGAGAAAATGGAAGATAAGAGCTATCTATTTCTTAAAAGGCTCAATGTTGAAAAGGCTAGGAGAGGAAGACGTTCTCAAACTGAGCAATATCTACTACATATGGTTACAAGCAAGAGTTCCTGGGCCATGGGCCATGGTTGCACTAGGGGAGTGGGGCAGAAGTTTTGATTGAGAACTTTGATTTCCCACAGATTGTTTGGGTCTTAAGTGAAATTTGGAGAGGTGCCCTTCACATCAAAGGCTGTTCCTTTTGGCTAATCGATTGAGTATGTTGCACCCATCCTCCCTCGAGATTCCATCCCTTCCCCAACTCGAACATATGTCAGATTCTTTCATTGCCAGTGATTTGGAAGCTTGGGACAATAAACGTCCTTTCTGTTTTTTTTCTCTTTTTTTTTCTAAGTACTAGGAAGGGTGGTCCTGGGGACTGTTAGTGTACCAGAGCTCGGCAATGATTTACTCTTCTCTGAGAAAATATACAAAGTCGAGTCAGTCCTTCCTTATCTAAATATTATCTCCATAATTTGAAAATAACTGAGGGAAGGGAACGGACCCCACCTCGTTCAGTCCTCTGTTCACATCTGCAACAGCTGCCCAGGCCTCTCTGAGCAGATTTTGTTCTGTTCTGCAGGGCTGATTTGAAACTCAGGCAGAAAATGAAAGTGAGCAAATTTACCCCTGGCATTCAAAGAAATGCTTTCGGTCAAAGTGTTTCTGACCATGACTCATTTTCAAAAGAAGCATTGAATTCACTTTGTCATCTCTGTCTGGATCGGGCTCAATCGGCTCTTTTATGATTTTTTAAAATATCCTATATAGCTGGGACGGCATTTATTAGACTCTGGCTATTCAATATTGCATTTCAATGTATAAAAGTCACTGTTCAGTTGAATATTGAGGGTTTTTCTAAGGAAATAAACCTACAGAAAAGAAATTTGCAAGAATCTAAAATAAATGAGTTTGAGGAAGATCAAACTGTCCCTTCGGCTGTTTCAAAGATCAAACGAACTCTCCTCTGTAGAAATCAGGAGCAGTCTGAATAGCTTTCTCTCTTCCACTGCAAAGCCCCGCTTCTCCCTGTCATTGACAGCTTGGGAATCGCACCATAATGGTACGAAAGGCCGTGGGGTAGAGAGAAGATGGTTTCATTCTCCAGAACGTTTGCACCTGAAATAACAAGCGTTTTAATTAATTTAGTCTGAATCCCACTAGAAGAAGCACTGAAAATATGTCCTGGGCTCTTTTAGGAAAGGATGATGATAGTCATGTTGGACTTAGGAGGGTCTCCTGGGAATTATTCGTACTGGTCCCCCTGAGGGAGACTATGGTCACACCTCTTAGAATCCTGAATGCCCTTTGGAAACAAGTTACCTCATGTCACTCCATTGCTTCAGGTGTAAACAGACAAAGCATGAGGTAGCTCATTGGCTTAGCTACTTCCAACTTGGGCCACCATGTTCCTTCAGTTGAATGGGGAAATAGGAAACCAATGTCACACATCAGCATCTTATAGGAAAACAAGAACAAAATGTTGAAGTGAATGAAACCCATAAAATCCCAGCACATGGTTGGTGATGCAAAGATAGCAGGTTCTCCTTTTCCCTTGACCCATGATCTCCCAGGGGTTGGGGTGAGTTGACCTGTAGCTAGGCCTTGTCAGTCACTACTTTATACCGAATTGCCTTCTTTTCCAATTTCTTTTTCTTTTTTAAAAATTAATCATTTTATTCATTTGCATTTCAAATGATATCCTCCTTCCCTCTTACCACTCCACAAGCCCCCCCCAATATCATCCCCTCTCCCCCTTCCCCTTTCCTTCTATGAGGGTGTTCCTCCACCCACTCACCCACTCCCACCTCACCCCTCTAGCATCCCCCTACACTGGGGCATCAAGCCTCCACAGGACCAAGGGCCTTCCCTCCCATTGATGCCAGATGAGGCTATCCTCTGCTACATTTGTATTTAGAGTCATAGATCCATCTAGGTATACTCTTTGGTTGGTGGTTTAGTCCCTGGGAGCTCTGGGTGGTCCAGTTAGTTGATATTGTTCTTCCTATGTTCCCCTGATTTCTTACTTCCAAGGTCCTCAGGACAACATTGTCCCTTTTTGCCTGCTGAACCTGTTCTCTTTTGGGGGAAAATTGTCCTGGTTTCAGAGGAGCTCCTTAGGAGACATCTGCATTATAAAAAATAGCCAGGTATCAGGGTTCCAAAGCATTAGGGAACTGGAGTTAACTACCTAGCCTTACACACTAGGATGGTTCTCTTCTGCCTTAAACATCCGCAACATGGCCACCATCATCAACCACTAGAGACTTCCTACAAGTTGGAAAACCCAAACTGTTGTCTTTTGGTCTGAGAGTAAAAAGGTCTCCATCAACTCTGGAGACCATTCTTGCTTGAATACCCATCATTGCAACCTGATTGCTTGGAGCAGGGTTCTGGGAAGAAGTTCACTGTTGATATTAGCCACTTACCAAGTAGTTCAGTAACAAATTATGTCTGAGAAGGCAAAGGCCCACATATTGGGGCATCTGGTGGCTTAAGTAGAAGGGATTATTTCTGCCAGTTTAGACGTTATGAAGGCTGTCTTTAGCAGGAGGAGTTTTCAAAAAAAAATCAAAATTGGAAAGGTTAGAACAGTGGGCTACAGGCAGATATTCCAAAAATCCTACTTCAGAAGAACTCCTCAGACCTGACTAGTTATGAAAGGTCATTCCTCTAACCATGTTCAAGCTGGAAGACAAGGAGGTCATCTTTCAACTGATACTCTCTAACACTGTCCTAACTGCGATGGTAAAATTCCTGGATCAAAGAAGGAGAGGAATGCCCTTTGTAGGGCTTAAGATACAGGGAATTCTGGGAAATGTGGCCATGTTTTTTTTCTTCAGGCTTATGAGAAGCCTGGCACGGACTGGTAAGGATCACTTGTAGATTCTACCACATAAGCAGAGCAGTCAGGAGACCATGCTTGTGGGAGAAATAGATGGGAAAAAGACTGATTGGAAGCCATTTTTTATTGGCCTCTCGATGTTGTCTAGGACTGGTTATTAAGACTAGGAATTTCACAGCAGGTAGCCATTATTATTTCTTTTGGATAGTTGATCTTGTGGCTTCCCTATTTACTTGTTTAATAACTCTCCCCTGTGTCCTTCATCTCGGCATTGATGGTGGTAATGGTGGTGGTAGAGCATTTGAATTCTTTCCTCAGCAAAGGAAGAAAGGCAGGCTTTCCTGGTCCATTTTGGGAGTCACCTGCAACGTCAGGCTGTTGTCTGCTTAATTCAGCAAAGGCCTCCGAACAATGATTGACAAGAGATGGGTACACACATCCTTCTTATACACTAGGGAACTGTTTCTGTGATGCAGAGAATCAGCGGGAGCCAGAAGATGCTGAATTTTGGTGGATTCTGGGAGCCTCTGGGTATTTTGGAAGTTGGCAGTCGGTGACGCTCTCCCTCCACCATCTTTTTAACATTCAATCCAGCCAAACACCTTAAGCTTTAATAAACAGCTTCTCCTTTAATAGTGTTGACTCCAAGCTAATAAGGCAACGGGTGAATCAAGCGAAGGTAAATTTCTCATTAACAATTTATTTAACTTTGTTGAAGAGAGCAATTTCAACTTCTGCTAATTGAATCTGTAGCGAAATACAGGCATCCATTTTACCACCACCCTCAGGACCTTAATCAAACTCCAGGAAAGGTAAAGTCACTCCCACCAGCAGAGGAAGAGCTGAAAATCCAGGATGGGGCCGAAGGTATGAGAACACTGTTAAATCCCAGGAAACTTTAACAGATTTGTCACACTGCAGTGGTTTGAATTTTACTGGATGAAGAGTCCTTGCAACATGAAGTTGAGGCTGGACAGCTGTCAGCCTTTGAAGATGCTGGCTGGAGTATTTGGGTGTTGTGTTTAACCTCTCCCTCATCATGTAATATCTTCCTGTGAAACCTGGAAGAGGAACCTGGGTAGCCTGGCGAAAGAATCTGCCTCTTTCAGCCCATCCTTGTCCTGAGGCTCTGGAGGAGCCTGTATGAGGAAGGGCTGAACAGGATTAGCTAAAGTGACAATCCCTCTGGCAGAAGTGCAGTGTGTGTGTGTGTGTGTGAGAGAGAGAAAGAGAGAGAGAGAGAGAGAGAGAGAGAGAAAGGGAGAGAGAGAAAGGGAGAGAGAGAAAGGGAGAGAGAGAAAGGGAAAGAGGCGGGGGAGGGAGAGAGAGAGGAGCAGGGATTCAATTTGAAAGGATTTAATAATTCTTCTGTAGAAATTCTGTTTTTTCAGACTTTCCTCTGGAAGCCTTATTAAATGTGTATTATTTCTTCTTAAGTGATTTTTCAGGTCCTTTATTTTGGATTTATGAGCATCAACACATTTTAGACGGTATTAGGGAGCTGTTCTGTTGGGGCTGGATCTCTAAATCATTCACTCTCTCGAATAACTCCTTTCCCATTATACTTTTATATAAGGAAACAAGAGTTTGAAAGTGCTGACTATGTGCTAAGGATCGTTGTAAGGGCTAGAAACACGTTGGTAAGTAAGAGAGGCTTTTTACTTGCCCCCTTCGTGTATTGGGGGCATAAAAACAATTAGCTTGGAAATATCTGTATAATTAAAAAGCTATGAGAATGGATTAGTATTTGGATTAATCTTGCCTGTCCATTCAAGTCTACATGCTGAGTTATGGTCTAGAGAGAAGAGGCCTGAGAAGAATAGCTCCTTTGTGTGTGTGTGGGGTGTGGTATGTGTGTGTGTGTGTGTGTGTGTGTATGTGGTGTGTGTGTCTGTGTGTGTCTGTGTAGCTGTGTGCCTGCAGAGGGGTAGTAATGGAGGCCACAGGGCATCCTAAGGTATTTTTCGGTTTGGTACTGTTCACCTTTTTCTTTGAGTCAGGGTCTTTCATTGGTCTGGACCTGGCCAAGTATGCTGGGCTGGCTGGCTGGCTGGCTACTGAGTCACAGAGATCCACATCTTCCACCTCCCCAGTGCTGGAATTATAAGCACATGCTACCTACCATATTTGTCTTCTTTGTCTTCTTTGTTTTTTTTTGTTTTTGTTTTAAGAAATATGGTTTCTGGAAGTTGAACTCAGGTCCTTGTGCATGCAAAGCGAAGATTTTATCAATTGAGGCATCTCTCCATCCCTTCTTTTGGGTTTTTGTCTGCTATTGGTGTGTGGCTGCATTTAAGGTAGATGTGGAGGTGGGTGACCATACTAGTACCTTTGTCTTACTCATCCCCATCATCTTCTCCTGAGATACCTGTCTCATAGAATTAGGAATTGTTCAGTTGTCCCAGGTCTTTAGGTCCAAAAAAAGAGAAAGAATGGCAGTGCTATGAAAATCATTTGATTGTTTCTTTGAGAAGTACATCTGTCGTCTTAGTTATTTTTCTTCTTCACTGTGACAAAACAACCTAGCAAAAGAAACTTCAGGAAGAAACAACCCATTTGGTTGCCTATAGTTAGAGCAGATACTTAATCACAGTGGGGAAGTCAGGGAGCTAAAGGCAGCTGGCCACATTGTATCCACAGGCCACATTGTATCCCTAGTCAAGCAGAGACCCTTGAATGCTTATTTTCAACTCACTGCCTCCTTTTTATACAGTCTAGGTCACAGCCTAGGGAATAGTGACACTCATAGTGGGCAGGTCTCCCTACCTCAAATAACCTAATCAAGATAGTTCCTTTCAGGCTTCTCTGGGTGATTCTAGGGCACATAAAGTCGACAACTGACTAACTACCTATGAAGCAGGCTATGAAGATCTGTGGCTCATTCACAGATCTGGGGACCAGATAGAAAAAGTAAAGGATTCATTGGCAAGTGAATCATTTGAATCATGATGGAAATGATAATCAAAAGGTTCAAAACAGAATCTTGGGCCTATCTGTTATGTCAGAATGGTGAGGAAAGTAAGAAAAAAAAAGATAGCCAAAATATCAGCAGCCAGGTGGGCAGGAAAGTGGATATCTACATCTATGGACATGTATAGGCATGTTCAGTATGCAACCCAAGGGCAGCATGTAGGCTACTACAGATGAGTATAGCTATGACCAGAGAGACTAAGATAATATTCAAAATGTACTTAAAAGTTTGATGTTTTGCTTTTCGGTTTTGTTTTCATCATTTTCTTTTTGTGACTTGACTGCACATTTCTCCAGCATCAACTTTGTAGATGACAGCACCATGCCACAAAGTCAAAAGCTTGGTTATACATGAAAGCCATGTCTCAAAGAGCTGTGGGTACCCATTCGTCAGCTGAAAACTTCTTGGTAAGGTTCATACCACAAGTGGTCAGCTACAAGCGCGTCCCTTAGGACAAGTTGTCTACTCTACCCATGGTTTAGGGGACCTTGAATAAAATGTATAGGAGGAGAACCACAATGCCATCTTCTCTCAGGCAGAAATATAGTTAGCCCAAAGAAAAAGAGAACTAAGTAATGAACATGCACCTGAAGACCTTCGTATGACCCCTTTATTAAACCCCAGGACTCAGAGATTTTGGTGATTATTGTTGGTTAGTACCTTGGCACAATCCAGAGTCACCGAGGAGTCAAGCTTCTGGGCATGGCTGTGAGGGGTGGTTAGGTTAATTGAGTTGGGAAAGCCTGTCAAAGTGGGTGGCGCCATTCCCTTGGCTTGAGTCCTGGACTGTGTAAAAGGGAGGACAGGAGCTGAGCATCAGCTCTGCTTCTTGACCGTGGATGTAACAGGAGCAGCTGCTTGAAGCAGT
This sequence comes from Grammomys surdaster, assembly GCF_004785775.1. Lineage (NCBI taxonomy): Eukaryota > Metazoa > Chordata > Mammalia > Rodentia > Muridae > Grammomys > Grammomys surdaster. Next base: position 5,077,956 of record NW_021604786.1, on the reverse strand, counting down.
GAGTCAAAATAAACTCTTCTGTCACTTGGTTGATTTTGTCGAGGTCAACTGGAAACCAGCACAGTAGGTAAGGTCATGTGACTAGGCAAAGCCCTACTTAAGGCTGAGTCTTAAGTTTCTTCGTTATGGTTGCATCCTCTTTCCCCTTATGACGTACTAATATTCTAATAATATGTAAATGGAAGCAAGGGATAAAACAGAGCACTGCAGGCTTGTTGATACACTATAACCATCTCCTTGTGATTTCCAGGAAGCACTTCAAGCAGTAATATTTCACTTGTTTGCTTATGCAACTGCTGAAGTATCTTCCAGACATAAGTCAGAAAGTCATATCATTTTATTTGCCTGTCTTCCTGGGAAATCTGACGTTAATTTTTACCGCTGAATTCCCAATTAAAACTTGGTGCATGTGGTGGTTTGCATGAAAATGCCCCCCCAAGCCAATTTGCATGCTTAGTCCTCAGTTAATGAACTGTTTGGGAAGGATTAGGAGGTGTGGCCTGAGAGAAAGAGGTGTGGACTTGCTGGAGGAGGTGTGTCACTGGGAGTGGGCTTTGAGATTCCAAAAGCCCACACCATACCCTGTATCTCTCTATTTGCCTGCTTCCTGTGGATCAGAATATAAAGCACTCAGTTTTTGCTCTGACGCCATGCCTGTCTGCTTCCCGTCATGATGATAATAAACTAACTTCCAAACTGCAAGCAAGTCTCCAATTAAATGCTTCACTTTCCTTTATAAAAAGAAAGTAAATGTGTGTGTGTGTATGTGTGTTCACAACAATAGAATAACAACTAAGACAGTACATTTCAAGCTTTTTGAGTGTGTGTGCACAGGCACACACACACGCACACACACACACACACACACACACCCCGGGGGTGGGGAGAAATGTTCTATCGAAGGCATTATTGAGAAAATATGGCTCATGTATGATTTATTTGAGATTAAGAAAGATTAATACACACACACACACACACACACACACTCAGATTCTATGGACAACAACATTGAGAAAACACGACCCATGTATGATTTATTTGAGAGTAAGAAAGGTTAAAATACACACACACACATAGTGGGGAAAGAGTTAGTACATGGTTCTGTTCATTTTTGCTTACTTTAAAAATAAAACTCAAAACATCTCCAAATGTAGTTTAATCCACTTTCCAATGCTAGACATTATGCAACAAGATCTTGGGCAAAAGGAATTTGAAAAGGAGCGTTCGCATCAAACCACTTCAGTGGATTAAATCTGCAGTTCAGCGCATTAAAGTAAAAGTGTACAAGGCATTTTGAGAGCCCTGTCTCCTTTTGTATGCGTAGCCACTATTTGAGGGCCATATTAAGCAAGATTGGATTCCAGCTACTCTCTTTAAAGAAATTTAAAGAAATTAAGGAAGGATTTTTGTCTATCTTCCACTTGTCTCAGAAATGACTAAAACCATCAAAGAACATGAAGGATGGTCTAGCTAAGCAGTTCTGCAGAATCTAATGGCCTTTCATAAAGAGCTGCCACCGTCTGAGGTAGATGGATCATGAAGAGGTGCCTAAGGCAGCTTAAGGCACAGCTCCCTTCCACAGGCAAACTCACCCAGCTTCAGCTTAGTGCTCCGTTCCCACCGTGTAGAACATCTGGATGGGAAGCTCAGTACCCATAATTCATCTGTCCTCAAGAAGGAAAGGATGCTGGGCAGCATGGAAAGCATGGGCAGCCTTAACTGCATCGTCAACCTGGGCAACAGAAGTGGATGCTTGCAAGGCTGAGCCAATGACGCTTTTCTTTCCAGATGCTCACATACTGCATTCTTGAGATCTTGGTAACTCCTTCCTCACACCCCAGAGTCATGACACCACTGGAATAACATGGCTCATAGCAGTTGGGTTGAGTCTGATTCACCAAGAAAGCCCGTTCTGTGGCCTTAAACGTGACGGTTGTGAGTTGACCGGCAGAGACTGACCCTTGAGGATCCACGTGACTATAAGCCACAGGCTATAGCCAACAGTCCAGAGGACATCTGAAAGTGTGTATTGTAACTCCTAGTTTTCCAAGTGCCGAAAAGTTGCAGGTGGTGTGGCGGTTGCCTTGGATACTACATCGTGTCGACAGCTCTGGTCCTTTCCTGGCAGCTGAAGATCTGCACGGCGGCCAATGAGAGAAGAGCATTCTGCTTTGAATTTTCCATTAGGCTGGTGATTCATTTGGAAACCCGTATTTTATGAAGGCCGTGAATTCGATGCAATGTGGTTGTTGAGGTGTCTACACTCAAATTGGATTCCATTAACTTTATGGTGTGATTAAGTGGCTGAACCATCAGACTTAGGGATTGAATTTATATGCTTTCTGAAAGCACTTTTGAAGACTGGAAGCTTTGATGAGTATAATTTGATTTAGGGATTTGGGAGAGCAACCTGGAGAGATGTCACCGCCGATGTATCGAGGATCCGAGAACAGAGCTCTGCAGAGGGTGGGGTTGTCACTTGCATGTAGGGTGATGCTGCTCTTCTGTGTGTGTGATTTTTTTTCCCTCTAGAGACCTTGATTTTTTTTTTATAGAAGGATTTAGTGGACTCCCATGACAGACATTTTTCAAACATGAAGCCACTTAAGTATTAATTGGGGTCCTTGTCTAAGATGTCAATTTAGGGTACCAGAGAGATAGATCAGTTGGTAAAATGCTTCCCTTGTAAGCAAGAGCCCCAAACACCATTCCAAGAACTCAAGTTATAAAAGGTCACATGTGGTGGCATACACTTGTGATCCTTACAGCGGGAGACAGGTGCCTGGAACTCACCCGGCTTTACCTACTTGAAAAGTTCCAGGCCAGTGAGAGGCTCTGTCCTCATAATAGAAAAGGTAGATGGTGCCTGAGAAACCACTCAGGCCTCCACACAAATATGCATACATGTGTGCACATACCCACACACATGAAGGAACACACAACGCACTAAAAAAGTGGGTGTGGGATCCAGGCTTCACCGACTGCATTAGTCCGTTAGAAGTACCGCCATGCTGTTGGTAGGCAGGTAGAGAGGGCAGGGTTGGTACCCAGCTCTAGACCTCTCTGTATTTTTGCTCAGCGATTGTTCCATCACCCCCATTCATTTACGCTCATCCGGATGGATATTTATGACATGGAAATTATCAGTGGTGTGAAAGTCACACATGCCACGTTAGGAAAGAAGAATGCGGGCTGGCAGAAAGAGTGAGTGGCATATTGCAATTCACCGAAAATGAGGCCCGACATCTCGCCAGAAATTTAAAGCACTCTTTAACACGGAGAGGTTAAATGGGGAAGGGAAGTAGTTCTTCCATGTCTGAGGCAGTCTTCATTCCTGTAGGGCAGTGGAACAGATATTGTCATTTCTGTGTTTCTCTTTAAAGATTTCTTTGTGTTTAAATGATTTAAATTGTAGCACATTTAATGTCAAGAACTGTTGAAATCAAATGCCTTGCCGTGGTTGATAATTTGGATTTAGGAATTCGTGATTTGTTCAGATCCTTAGCAATTTTTCTGTTGAGTTATTGACATCTTCTGGGTTGATTTCAAAGAGTTGTTTCTATATTAAAATCACAAATTTTAATGCTTGGAGGTATCTTCTAAAGTTTACTTCTTCTAGGTTTATGGTAAATTTTTATTCTTTTCCCATGGAAAGATTAAAAAATTTCCACAAGAATATTGAAGTTTATTTCCAAGGGCTGAAGAGATGTCTCAAACGTTAAAGATATATGTTTATTTTATTTTATTTTATTTTTTTGAGAATGTGCCTAAGGCTCCATGACTTTATGTGCACCACACAGACGCAGGAGGCCACAGAGGCCAGAAAAGTGTGTCAGGTCCCCTGGTGTTACAATACCAACAGTTGTGAGCTGTGTGATGCAGTACTGGGGACCTTCAAACTCCAGACATCTGTGCTCTCACATCCCGAGCCACGGTGGCTGGAGAGACAGCTCAGAAATGAAGAGAGCTTCTTTGTTCTTGCAGAGGACCTGAGTTCTGTTCCCAGCATGCATGGCTCAGCAGTAAAGAGAACAGGGGGTGGAGTTTGATGGTTCCTGGCATCCAAGTCAAGGCGTTCACAATGGCCTGCCTCTGGTCTCCTTGGATACCCATAGGAGGTACACGTGTACACACATGCACATACATACGTCCAACAAAATAAAATAAACCTTAGGAAATTGTCTTTTTTTTTTCTTGTCCTTCGAGATAATGCTGCCCTAGTTTTGTTACTCGTGAGAAAATGAAGCACTCGGATTTCCTTATGGCTATTTCGTAGTTTTATATGGTCTGCAAAATTCCACACACAACCACACACATGTTAAGGTTTCCCCTGTATAACTAATTGTTCTACCGTCACTCCTTATGGGATACGCTCCCACAGACTGACTCATTGTTAACCATCATTAGGTGGATTAAGCTGTATGTGTGATAATAGGCTGAGACATGAGGTCACATCTTCGTGGAATAGCATTATAGACGTTTCTTCCCCCCAAGAAATGCTATCGTAAGACACATCCACAATCCTTGCCAGTTTCGAAGCCCGCCAGAGTGATGTGAGAACTTGCTTTCTATTTCTGTGTGGTAGCCTTCTAAGAATTTGAGTTTCTGTACTGTCCTCACCTCTGGAAAAACACTGCTGCCCCTGCTTGCTGGTAAGCCTTCTCAAGCCTTCTCTCCCCCAACTGCCTCATTATTCACGCCAACCTCAGACCAACACCAGCAGATACAAAAATACTGCCTGAGACATTTCCAGCCATTGCATTTAGAACTCAGTCTTTCTGCTATACTTAAACACTCTGCCTCAGAGAATGTCCTTTGGAAGAATATTGTTATTTTCTTCAAACAGGCTATCTATCTATCTATCTATCTATCTATCTATCTATCTATTTTACTGTCATCTCAGAGTATCGTAAGGCATTTTTCCTGCCCCCACCCTGTTCCTAACCATTATTAACTTATATAAAATTTAAATGATTTAAGTGTCATTCCATATCTTACGATGTCTTTAGAGTCGCTTTCCTCACGGGTTTTTCCGTTAAGTAATCTTATTATTTACACATAATAATGATTTCAGCTGCGGGTTAATTACAGTTCTAATCTCTACATGTTGTCTTATTGCAGTCGTAAGAAAAGCAAAATAGTGGAGCTGGGAGTAGTCAACCAGCCAGCGAGTCTGTCTGCCATCTGCTGCTTCTTCCACAAAATATTCATGAAGTACCAGCTCCGAGCCTGGAACTGTGCTTACCCTGGAGTGAGTGCACTGAGTGAGATGAGAACACTGCGCTCTGCCTGGAACATGTGTTCTCAACCTGTGGGTCGCGACCCACCAGGGCCCTGCGGGTGGCTCATGAATCTGATCTTTACAACACAATTCATAACTGTAGCGCAATTACAGTCACGAAGTAGCAATGAAATCATGTTAAGGTTGGGGGTTTGCCACCACATGAGTACTGTATTAAGGGGTTGCCAAATTAGGAAGGCTGAGAACCACTGCTCTAGAGCATAAATTGTACTGGAAGCAGGCAGTAAAGAAGAGCGTATGGTTAACTTTGCCATAGCTTTTATCTCAGTTTCTACTAGAATACACCTTCTGTTCAAATTTTAAGCCACCTTGAGATATTCTTTAATTCTTTAATGGCGTGCTTTTTATGTTTGTGAGTGTTTGTGAGTGCGTGTGTGTATGTGTGTGAACATGGGTATGTATGGATATGTGTAGGTGTGTGTGTGCACATGTACGTGCATGCATACAAGTGCATATGTATGTGACAGGTGAAAGTCAGAGGTCAACCTCAGGCGTCATCCTTGGGTTCTGTTGTTATTTTTTTGTTGTTGTTGTTGATTGATGTCTTTAAGATAGGGTCTCTCACTTACCTTGGGATCTTCCTGTCTCAGATTCCTCAGACTACATGTGTGTTCTACGCGTTTGACTTTTAAATTTTTTTGCCATCTATGTGGTTTTGGAGGGAGTCCAGAGAGCGCCATTAGTTTCTCAGAAGCAGATCGTCAGGCAGCCTCACGGATACTTGTCACAGGAAGAAGAAGTTAGCGTGTAAGGCTTTCATCACTGTCGGAAATATGGGAGACAACAACTTAAAGCACACGATACTTGCTCTGGCTTCTGGTTTGAGAGGTCTCAGTTCATATCGCCTGTCTCCGTTGTTCCTGGGCTGGGTGTGGTGCACTGCAGTGCACAGTACAGGAAAGCAGAGCACCTCAGCTCCTTCTGGGCTCCTAGCCTACGGGATGGCACCAGCCACCGTCAGAGTCGTTTGTATCTTCTCGACTGCCATCCTAGATGATGGTCTTCTAGAAACACCTTCACAGTGTGGCTGAGTCAGCAGTGAAGGTAAGCCATCACAAAACCACATGTATGGAGAACAGACAGATCAAAAGAAGACCCCCTGCGAGGTCAGGATCGAGCACCTGCCGCCATCTTGCTTGGCTTTGCCTAATTCCTCCCCAAGACAGTGTAGTAATATGGGATGTAGGAGCTTCTGCCTTTTGTTGTTTTAGGTCATAAGAACTGTTCCAAATGTCCGAAACCCACTACATGGTTTTGTCTGTCTCCTCAATCTTTGGTCCTGTGCACAACTGGTGGCTTTGTAATGTCTGTAGTAACCCATCTGGCTATCCTTTTGTGGAAATTCTAGGGATACAGGGGCTTTTGAGGATGCCTTAAATAAAGGAGCTGAATTTGAATCCAGAAGACTGGGTAAAATTAGTGATGGTCCTGTCACCCAAGCCTCAAGGGAAGGTACTTGGCCACCAATCAGGATGAAACCAGTGCCCTACATACCGAGGAAGAGTGCTTACTCTCGTTTCTATCTTTCATAGACATGTTGGAACAGTAGCTTCTTCCTTTGAGACAAACTTAAAAAAAAAACACATCCACACAAGTTGATAAGGATCACAAGTAGAAGGATAATAGCTGAAAACAAGGGCAGGCTGTAGCTAAGCCCTCGTCTATGGGCGGCACCTATGTCTCTTCCTTCTGCATCTAAGTTTGCATCTAAGAAAAACCAGAGTGCTAAGACATTCCTGGAGTCAGTGCTGCAGAAGGAGGTTATCTGGAACACTGGGCACAATCACTGCCCACCCTTCTAACAGAATTGCTGTTTGGTTCAAGGACTGGCTTGACCAAGTGTTAAGAAGCCAGCTTCAGCCCCAGCTGATGAATCCTGCCTCACCAAACTAACTGATAACTTTCTTCCCATTGTCTGTCTCTGCTCATGGGACATGGTGGCCAAAAGGGTACAGCAGACTATGGGAAAAGTTATTTTTGTTCTTAAAAAGACACACGAGTGGCTAGGGAGATGGCTCAGAGCTTAATAATATGTACTGTTCTTCCAGAGGACCAGAGTCTAATTCCCAGCACCTAGATCAGGTCACAACTACCTGTAACTCCAGTATAGGGGTTTCAGGGTCCTCTTCTGGCTCCTCAGCACCCCCAGATCTTGAGAGACACACTTGCATGCACACATACAGAAATAAAATGGGTTCAAAAAAGAGAAAGACACAGTTGGGGCAATGTTTTCATTTCCACTATTGGTATTAATTCAATTTGTTCCTTGGCATTTTCCTTCTAGTATAAAATGCATTCTATGTTAACATTGTGGTTTTAACTTTGCGCTATTGTCTCATAAGATGTAATTAGGTGATTCTTATGTACTGTTTTTTAAAGTTACATATGATTATAATTATTTCAAAATAAGGAATATAAATGAAAAAGAGAGAGAGGCCAACAAAGAGAAATCTCTTTTTATTTGAGTATACGATGGTGTTATTGTAGCCGCTGGATAATACGAAGACAGCCCTGAGGATGAAAACCCGGAAGCTGATCTGTGTGCACCACAGCAAGAGGCAATCAGGGTTCCCAAGGATGACCCGAAGCTCCCTGTATGCAAGTTTCTTTCTTCTGGTTATCCAATATGTCCAATATGGCGTATATTGGTCAATGTTTAAGCCATTTTGAGATTAGATCTCTCTGCTAGAAGTGTTCTGTGTTGAGTTCCATGGTCACAACAGGTTGACAACTGGGTTATTGTTATTGGGTTTGAGGGAGGGGAAAAATCACTTTTTTTTTCTATTTCTAACTCTGAGCATGCTGCCCTTTCTGTTGACAGCTGCCAACTCGCAAAGCGGAATGATGTTTCAGAAGTACGTGTCAGTCTTCTGAGCAGGATATAATTAATATCTATGGCAGCCAACATATCAATGCTTGCTTTAGTAAAGGCCTTGCGCAGAGAACCAGAGTGTCTCTAGTATGTAGTTTTTAGCAAATTAACTAGTTCATCAACTAAAGAAACATCCTTAGCAGGGGGTAAAGAATGGGTAATTTAGGTTATACTAGAGAAAACTCTAACTCAACTGTAACACTTATAAACTTACTAGTCTTGCTTACAGAAGAATAGGGGGAAGGTTTTAGGGCAAGTGAGCTGTGCCATCCGACAGGCATGATGAGGTTGAATGAGCTCAAACCTCAGGAAGCTCAGACATTTGAGTACGGCAGGAGTAGAGCTGCTTCCTCCTGTCTGTGTCCTTGCTCTGGAACACATAAGCACAACACCCAACTGAGAGGACCACAGGCACTCAGTCACAAAGTATATCACCTGGAAAAAATGTATATGTATGTGTATATGATGTATATGATGTATATGATGTATATGCATATGATGTATATGTGTATATGATGTATATGTTTATGTATCTGTATATGATGTATCTGTATATGATGTATATGTGTATGATGTATATGTGTATGATGTATATGATGTATCTGTATATGATGTATCTGTATATGATGTATCTGTATATGATGTATATGTATATGATGTATCTGTATATGATGTATCTGGATATGATGTATCTGTATATGATATATATGTATATGATGTATATGTATATGATGTATACGTATAAGGTGTATATGTATATGATGCATATGTGTATGATGTACATGTGTATGATGTATATGTATGTGATGTATATGTATATGTTTATGTATATGATGTGTATATATATGATGTATATGTGTATGATGCATATGTATATGATGTATATGTATATGATGTATATG
>NW_021604786.1:5059411-5068870 GCF_004785775.1 Grammomys surdaster | reverse complement strand
GTATAAGGTGTATATGTATATGAGGTATATGTGTATGATGTATATGTGTATGATGTATATGATGTATATGTTTATGTATATGTATATGATGTATATGTATATGATGTATATGTATATGATGTATATGCATATGATGTATATGTGTATATGATGTATATGATGTATATGTGTATATGATATATATGTATATATATTCTTATATAGTTATATAGTTATTCAGCTAATGAGGTATCTAGAGGAGCTTTAGCCTTCAACCGATGACCTTTTTTTCCTGGATAATCCTTCCCCCAAGACGTATATAATCCCTGATTCACCTCAGATAAAGTGTATGAATTTACATCCACCCCTATAAAACAATATGAACAAGTAAGGATCATCTCAGAGCGCTGCTTCATTAAAGATGGACCCTGGGGAAGGCCTTTGCCTAAAGGAGCCTAAGATACCAGAAGAAGGCCTTTTCTCTTCTCCTACCCCTCTCTGGTACTCAACACTGGCTCCCAATCAGAACAAACCCTGTGCAGCCTAGGCTCTACCTTCCTTTTCTTAGCTAGCAGACAACCCAAGGGAAAACATGGACCTCGAACCTCCATTCCTGACTTCCTTTCTAGTCAGTACATCAGTGGCACCTATGCACCCAGAGAGGAGACTGGGAACCACAGTGTTCTTCCCAGAGCCCTCCTCCCCTTCCGGTTGGAGTGTTCTAGCCAGAAGGGATACACGGGACGTGAACTCTTTATTCAGACCTTTTCTGTTTTCTCCGGGGGGATGTTCAGGCAACTTTGGACACCCCAGGCAGAGAGGCAGTATGTGGTATGACAGAAGGTGAGCTCCTGTCAGAAAATTCCTAGATGTAGAACTCATAGTACTTGTGGGACTGGGCCAATTATGTCGTAGATGGCCAGCTTGGGAGAAAAGCTCAGGCTAACATGAAAAGGCAGTTACCTCACATGCTACAAAACCACAAAGGTTTCTATCTAATGAATTGGTCGGATGTCACATCTCTCACAGACGTGCTGTGCAAGTTCACACAGAGATTAGCACACTGAGCCAATACAGTCCGGTTAGGAAGAGGCAACAATAATCCAAAGACGGGTATCTCTAGGAGCCACCTCCCAGCCACCTTGTGTGCAGAGCACTTTTGCTTTTCCAGATCTTGGTTTTTATTTATTTATTTATTTATTTATTTTACATCATGGCAGGGTGACATTTAAGACTGTGTTGGACCGGGAAGTCCAATAGTCTGTGCAATAGAGAGACTGAGAACCTCATCCAGCTGCTCTGGGTACAAAGCTGGATGCCTTGGCAGTTCCAACCTGGTGCTCAATGCTTGAGGATTATTGGAGAGTCTCAGGTCTTCAGTCCCTATTACAGTGAAAGGTCAAGAGACTAGATACTGGTATCACTGACAGACTGCATCATTGCCATCGTCATCATCATCAGTAGCAGCAAGAGGAGGAGGAGGAGGGGGAGTAGGAAGAGGAGGAGGAGGAGGAGGAGAGTATGGTACATTCAATAGCAAAGAACAAAGGCAGATAGGTAAGAACTACACCATTTTTATTTTTTGACCTCCTTATATCTAAGTTGTCCATTGGAGGATGCTACCAACTGTAGGGAGGGTCTTTCAGACAATGCTTGTAGACTCACCCAGAGTTGTGTCTTTGTGAATATCAGATTCTGTCAAGTTGACTGTCAGGGATCAAGATCAGCCATCCAGAGGACTTATCTCTTGGTAAACTCAAGATCTTCTTGAAACTGAGTCCTGTGTGACACATCCATGGGTTGGATACAGCCAGTTCTGCTTCCTTAGCAGATAGAAGTAGTTATGAGTCTGGCAAAGTAGAGTGAGGACTTTTTCTTTTTGGGAATCTTGACTACTATAAATTTATTGTGACTGATTTGCTTTATCCTGTCCCCAAGGTCTAACTACAGCTACAAAGGACACTGAAGAGTTAATGAAAAATAACAGCTCAAATTATAACACCAGAAAATATCAGGAAAGGAAATCATTTCTCATACTAGGAGCAGCTAGGAGACTGGGGCCACTTGATGGAAGGGTAATCTCTTCATTCAAGAGCAGATAATTGACTGACTGTATTATGGTGCTATCTGTAGAAATTTCAGATTATTTTATGACTCACTACTTTTACTTATGTGTATGCATGTGTGCCTGTATGTGTTTATGTGTACCAAGGGTGTATAGGAGCCTGCAGAGACCAGTAAAGGGCATCGGATCTCCTAGAACTAGAATCACAGGTGGGTTATGAGCTGCCTGGTATGGGTGCTTGTCGAGGAATTTTAATCCAGTAACATGGTTGCTCTGGTAAGGACATATCCAAAGATATGATCTAGATGAAATGCAGACAGGCCACACAACTTTGATCCCTCTGTCTGGAATGCACACCTTTAATCCCTTTGTTTGGAATATAAACTCGCCCTTAGTACATACCCTTGATCTCAGACAATGGTGTCTAATTGAGGGGCAGACAAAGTGATGAATCAGAGAAAGATTTAATAGAATGAATCAGAGACAACATATATTCAACTTACATAAGAACAGATAGGAAAAAGAGGCTATTTAAAGAGAAGTGAGGGAGAGAAATTCAATTTGACTCAATTCAATTCAGTTCACTTTAGTTCGGAGCTGTTCAACTCGTGGAGGTCAGAAGCAGACTTTCCAAGCAGAGCAATTCAGTCAGAAGCCAAGAGAAGCCAATTTGAATCAGTCAGCTTGGAGAGGAGTTTGGGCTAGAACAGCTGAGTTGAACCAGCCAGCCAGAGTTCCGAAGGAGCTAGAAAGGTGAATTTATTTAGCAGTCTCAGAGGCTGAAACACCCTAGGCCTAGGTCAGCAGATGGAGGCTGAAAGCTGAACCCTTCAAATTCCTGTCTTGCAGAAGTTTAGATTGTACTGAGGGTAGAAGGTTCCAGACCTAGGCCTAAGGGTAATTAGAACAGAGGAGGAAATATTCTGGGCTCAGTCCAAGCCATGCATTCTTAAAGACAGGGAATAGTTCTCATCTCACCACTTCCTCTGAGGAAATAAAAAAGGACACTTGCATTTATAGGTGCTGGAAAACAAATGTGGACTCTCTGCAAGAGCGTTGAATGGACTTAACTGTAGAGTCATTTCTTCAGCACTAAAGTTTTAGTTCTAAAATAACTCAATAATAGTCTCTCTTTATAAAAATGAGTATATTTTCAGAAAGTTTTGGAAGTCTCTTCCACAGAATTGAGAGGGGTGTGGGGAAATTCTGTAATGTGAGACATCTACCCTTCCCGAAGAGGGTAGGTGTTCTCATCACTGTCTTCTTCACAACTCCTTTACTCTTTCGTTGGCAAGATGAGTATATTTATATTTCTTTTGTGCCGTTTATAAGGCAGGGTCATTTCATTAATGACAAAATGTGGCCAGGATCATTTTTCTTCCTAATTACCTTGTTTTATTCTGTTCAATATTCTCACTTTTAATTAATGAACAGATCTTATTTTTGTGGAACTGTTTTAGAGTTGGAGACAAATTGGACAGGTGTCCAAGACTCACATAGTCTACCCATCTCTCCCTCCCAGTTACTACTAGTTATTAACATTGTTACTAACCTTACAATTGTATGATACATTTGGGTAGTTGTGGGTAGCCCTGGTGGTGTTAGTATTTTGATGTGAATTCTGCTTCCCCAAGAGGGGCTCCCTGTGAACCTTCCCCTAATAAATAAAGATTTCAAGGAACCGATCACTGGGTGAGGAGGCGGGACTTCTGGGTCAGAGAGAGAAAGAGGGGAAGCAGGAGAAAGATGCTTCTTTTTGGAAGGGAGAGGTGAGCATACGGTAGGTAGCGGAGGCCCCCAGTTCAGGTGCTGGATCCGTTGGGATCTACTACTGGAGGATTTATAACATTTATAACTTAGAATAGCTTACAAATTAGGATGCTAGTTGCTACCCCGAGTGATTGTGTTACCCGTTGATTCTAAATTGAGTTCGTGTGGTGCTTTCCTTCACGGGGCGACTTGATTGGGTTCCAGGGAGAAAGGCACTGTGGCAAAGCGTGGGTCTGTGAGAAGTGCACCCCAACTAGCTGTGAGAATTTGGAAGTGTGGGGCTGGTGTGGCAGCAACCCGCCACGGTTACTTAGTGAACCACGTGGAGAGATTTCGGAGCTCGGGGTCGGAGAATCTGCTGGGCTGAGAACAGGCCAGGTTGGCCTGTCCACCAGTGCTTCGCCAGTGGTAGCGTGGCTGCTTTTTAAATATTTCACACTACACTGGGTCAATTAATTAACTGGCAATGAAGCAATGAAGGGTTTTCTTGCACAAACTCATTATTTGCTCACAGCTCCTGTACTCCTTCTGTGCCCCATCCCCACATCCAGTGACCAATGCACAGGAGGCCATCCTATCTCCTTAAACTCCTTTTGGAGGTGATATTTTCTCATCCCGCCCTTATTTCTGATGACCTGTGAGAGCAATGGGAGGTATCACTGAGGTATAGTAGCTATCCCCAGGGGAATTTTCTCGGTATTTTTCTCATGGTATTTCCTTTTACTTGGGGAGGAAGGTGATGGAGACAGAACACTGTTTTCAGTTGTTACCAGCATGAGCTGTGATGACTGTTACAGACCTGACCACCCATCCGAAACAGTTGTTGATCATGGATGTCCACTACGAAGGTTTGATTCCCACCTCTTTCCCTTTCACATCTTGTTCTTCGGAAGCATCTCACTTGGCCCTTCCTTACCCAGGTGAGACAAATATGGCTCCATCGTCGGAGCAGCATACCTACATAATTGATGTGTAATTCTTCTCCATGAGAAACTTCATTGACGAGTTTGTAAGTAGAGGGGCCGATTACGTTTCATGGGTTCCAAGCGCTGACCGTTTTGAGGCTACGCATCAGCATATTCTTTGGGACAAGAAGAGTCTAACCACCATGCCGGGTAGAAGCACTAGAAAGAGCACTTGATTGGAAGTGCTAGTGTTTGAGATGGGAAGCCAGCACAGACATGTTATCAAGGGCGTGGTCCGCCATATACTACTGCCCCTCAAAGATGCTTGTGTACCAAGAGGTTCTTATCAGCAGTGCAGCAGAAAGATCGCTTCGCTTGCATTCTTCCTGAGTGGACTTTGACTCCGCCCCTTCCTCTTTGCTCTACGATCACCCCTTCCAAGCTGCCATCATCAGAGCACCCTTGGCTGGGTAGACTCACATTCCTTTACCATTTCTGCCTCGTGCATCTCTGCCCTTCATTTATGTCACTGCTATTGTATTAAGTCACCCTGCTTGTCCACGTGTTTATCGTCTGCCATTGGATGATGATCATTATTAGCTGCATGCTGTCAAGGACTTTTGTCTCATTCACCCTAATATACCAAGAAACTGCCCCCAATGAATTGGATTAGATTCCGAAGAAGATGAAGACATTAGGCCGACCATTGACAATTCCATGGAATGTTCTCGGAAGCTAGAAATTAATATAAATGCAAAAGCCATTTCGCAACTCTGAGTCAATGTGAGGAGCTTCTCTTAGCAATGGAGGGAAGAGTTCTGAAGGCAAATTGTATTATTAGCATCTGATCTCTGTTTGGGCCCTTGTAAGTCCCAACAAGATGATTTAGACTGACTTTTCTTAGGAAACTGAAATTAATAGGTGATTTGCCTGTCATAAAGACCTAACTTAGTTATTTAAGACATTAAGGAAAACCCCTTGACTTTTACGTCAAGTTGAAGATATCCTCCTGAGACTCTGGGAGATTCAGAAGAATCATATGGGTTGAACATCCGGTCCTCTTGTGAATTTCCTAAATGCTGGATGTCCTGGTCATGTAAGTAGGTGTTCTAGTATCGGAGGGAAAAGGGGGAGGGGTAAGCTTTTACATTTATTAATCTTCACCACAAAATAGATGAAGATAACGGTTTACTACATCAGTTTTATGATTATGGGAGTCCAGGTTCAAAACCCTGTTTTACCATTTGCCAGATGTGCGTTAAAATCCCCTGAATTCCATCTTTGTCCTCTGCAAATTATGTACCACTGGAGCTGAAGCTGTGGCCTCCCTAATTGTTTTTTGTTTTGTTTTGTTTTTTGTTTTTCAAGACAGGGTTTCTCTGTGTTGCCCTGGCTGTCCTGGTACTCACTCTGTAGACCAGGCTGGCCTTGAACTCAGAAATCCACCTGCCTCTGCCTCTCAAGTGCTGAGACTAAAGGTGTGCGCCACCACCGCCCAGCCCTAATTGTTTTTTAAATATTTATTTTACACCTATTTATGTATGTGAGTGTTTTGCCTGCATCTATGTGTGTGAACTGCCTGTGGGCCTGGTGCCTGCAGAGGCCAGGAGAGGGTACTGGATCCCTGGGAATGGACTTATGGGCCGGTGTGAGCTAACATCTCTGTGCTGAGAACCAAACTGTGCCTCTTGTGCAGGGGCAGCGAGTTCTCTTACCCTCTGGGCCAGCTCTCCAGTCCCTGACCCATTAACTCTTAATTATATTTGGTTTAAATTATGTCTGTGACTTTAGGCTCCAACCAGTACTAAAAAATAAAGCTCGCAATACTATAAAGGCCTCTCATGGCTACAAAGAATATTAAATCTATCTATCTATCTATCTATCTATCTATCTATCTATCTGTATTCATACATACATACATCTATTTATCTATTGATATATCTATATTGATTATCTATCTATCCATCCATCATCAATTCATTCATCATCTGTCTGTCTATGTATCTATGTATCTATCTATCTATCTATCTATCTATCTATCTATCTATCTAACCTCACAATAGATTTGATATACACATTCTTTTAGGTCCACACTACATTCGACTGCTGTTGAAACGTTACTTAGTCCTTTCTGGAAGCTTCTTTGTTAACTGGTTTCTTCAGGGCCACGGCTGTCTCTGGTGAAAGACAGCTAAGGGAACACAAGCCATCCTCCTATAGCTTCTCCTGTTTTCTATAGGAAGAGGAGCTGGGGGAGGGAAGTAGTCCCAGGTTTCTAGCATGAGAAGCAAGCACGCCTTTATCTTAAGAATTCCTTACGTCTCTTGAGATGGGTATTTAACAATGCCGCCCCGCTTCATCTCTGTCCCAGAAGAACACCAGAAGAACATGTTCTGGGTGGCTCCTTGGATCGTGACTGAGAGAGTAAGGCCGTCATCCATATCCAACCAAGTGCCACCCAGAATGAGATCTGTGTACCTCCAAAATTTTTTGCATCTTCTTTCTAGAATATGAACATAGGAGAGAGCCTAGGTAGTGATTTAATTAATCTTCCTAATTATGGGCAAACCATTGGCACATAGCTATTTTCATCTCGAAATTATATTTTCATAAGGGTATTTTTTTTCCCTTCCATGAGTGTCTCATCATCCCAGTGCAGTATAACCGTTAATTTTAGGAACTCTGAGCTTGATTTGTATTTAAGATATTTTACAATCTATATATAGGTTGGCCTTTAATAATCATTTAGACATTGCTTCTTTTTATATAGGTCATGTGTTCTCCTGGGAGAGTAACAAGATTAGAAACAGCAAATACAGTGCAGAATAAATTAAAATGCTTCAAACTGCATTATATAATTTCAGAAAATTGGTTTCACACTGAAACATTTAAATAAGAAAACCAAATGAGTTAAATAAGGAAAAAAAAAAAGAAGAAACAAAATAAATAAATAAATAAAACCCCACCCCCTGAGTGCATAGCAGGGTGGCCATTGTTTACCAAGTTTGACCTTAGAGTGCGGATGGCTGGCCTCTCCTCATGATGCTGCAGCAACTTGACCCATCTGGCCACTAATGGGGAAAACTATCATTTTCTACATTTTTTTTTTGTTTGTTATTTCAAAAGGCTGGTTTCATTCCTGTGGAAGATGAATAGTCAAAAACGCCATTCTAACAGTAATTGTATTTTTCATATATAGCTCTCCAAAATCACACACGCAAAGCAATGTTCTTGCGCTTGGCACTGTAAACTCAGAGGTGGGTGTGGAACGGGAGGGGCGGCACAACGCGCTGCCAATCAGTTAGGAAAACCGGAAGTGAGTTTTCCTTCTACATCTGCATGGGGGTGACACAGCGTTCTAGAGACACTATTATTCTGGACGGTTTTGTTTGTTTCTCTGAAGTTCAGCATCGCTTTGCTGGTACTGCGTCCTCAGGTTTTTGTCAGTTTCTCTATTCGCGCGTTAAAGGCCTCTTCCTGTACTTGCAGTTTTTCGTTTATCTCGTTCTGTGGAGACAATCATATATATATATAAATACAAGTGGTTATGACAGCTATCTTTGGCTGCACGTTGTCGTTGTGGTTTTGACATACTATAGTGCCTAAAGACAGACATTATCCCTCGCACACACCTTCCTGTTTTGCAGACAGAGCTGAGTTCCAGCCTGTGGTGATTCGATAACACTTTATCGGATTTCTCCGTACATTCCCAGTGTATAGCATGCCCACTGCGGACAGGAAGTGGTATTTAGATAGCCATTTTTCACACAGCCTCGTGTTGGAAGATAGGATAACTGATCTGCCTTTCCAGACACGTTTGCCAATGAGGGCTGAACTGCCGTGGGCTCAGTCGCTGGGGGGTTATGGGCCCCTCCACCCCTTTGTTTTAGCCTGCCCCTCTGATGTAGCCTAAATGGGATTCCTGGAATCCTCGGTTTGTGGAATAATAACACAAAGAGTCTCGCAATTGGGATAGCTCTCATAATTAAGAGTAATAAGAGTATTCATCATACATTGCAATTCTTGCATGCATGGTACTGTGTTGATACGAAACCAAAAAAAAAACACTCTCTCATGAGCAATTGGTGACAGGTTTTAGCGGTCATGGCAGCCTCTGGCAGTGATACTGTGCACACGAACATAGCTACCTCTGTAATTCCAGAAATGTACCTCATCGCATTTCCACGTTATCTCAATGCTAGGAGTTCAGAAAATGCTCTCTCTCTCTCTCTCTTTTTTTTAATCAAGGATGAATAATACAGTTGCACACAGGGACAATGACAGTTGGGAAGCTAGTTACTGCCTGAGTGACTCAAGGATAGGACAAGTGTATGGACGACACTTTATACTCCTGTGTGTTAATGAGTCAAAGGCTAGAACATTTAAGTATGTGACATGATTTGAAATCTTTGTGCTAACTGTATTTAAAATAGGGGGGAAAATCCAGTTTCACGAGCAGATATGATTAAAAACATTTTTATGTGTTTATGCAATTTTTAAGAAAGTAAATGCAGTAGGCATTTTTGAAATGTTTTCCCTGATTACGATTTTAATGAGATTTAGTTTTCACATCATGGGAAGAGTTGATATTTCTGACAGGTTACATCGGTGGTACCAGCAATTGTGGATTCTTGATTTATATGAGTATAGAATGGGGCATGGCTTTTAAGGTGGTGGTGGTGGTGGTAGTAGTTCTTCTTCTTCTTCTTCTTCTTCTTCTTCTTCTTCTTCTTCTTCTTC
>NW_021604786.1:5054323-5059401 GCF_004785775.1 Grammomys surdaster | reverse complement strand
TCTTCTTCTTCTTCTTCTTCTTCTTCTTCTTCTTCTTCTTCTTCTTCAATTAACTTTTGACTTCTGGTTTCTTCATTTTTTTCTTTGTTAGTGGTTGAGTGGATGAGGCATGGGAAGGGATAAAATGGTCCTCTAGTTATCTTTTCTCATAGATACCCACCCCCATGCAGTACTTTGGCAGAACTAAAAGTATCGTGGGTCATACACTATCAGTTAGTCTATGGTCTAGTTTGGCTAGGTCACTTTGGAGAAGCCACTTAACCTTTTCATCTCTGTATGGAACATGAAGAAGTGGATAGTCAACTCTGTGCCTTCAGAATCCTAACTCCGGATTTCACAATACACTTCACTAACGGGCATAGTTCACTAAGGTATTATCATGAAATGTGAAAAATTATCACACCTTAGGAATTGGCATACGTTTATGAAATATTGCATCATGTAGGTGTTGAAATGGTCTGAGGAAATAATTTTGACACAGTTCTAAAGGACTGGGATAATATTCTCTAGCCAGGAAGTGGGCTTCTCCTTTCACGGAGGTACTTCTGTGCCCACCCATCACCTCCTGTTTTCCAGACAAGCAAGGCTAGGCTTCTACTTACCGGCTTCCTCTTTGGCACCTCACTAAGGTTTTCGCAAGGATCTGGAAACTCTTCTTGCATTTCCCTAAGATAGTTTACCATGCTGTGTGTGGGCTTTGGAGAGAAGGTTCCTGAAGGTCGCATGTGCCTAATACGAGGGGAGAAAACTTACAGATCTTCAGACCTTGGTGATTCGTGTCTTCGTTTAGCTGCAACTAGCAGAGCCAGGATGGAAAGGAATCCACGACTACCCAATGGATCCGTTGGCTTGCTGTCTCCTTGTTCTTCTTCAAAATGCTGGTAAATACACATGTCACCTTCAACTTGGGGCTGGGTCTTATTCCATCTCCTTTAGGAAGTGTTCTGAAACCCCCAGCCCTGTGTTCAGTAACTTTCACTAAGCACAACCTCGGATGACTTTTCTAATGCGAGTACAATCCAAAACTGTCATAATGTAACTTACGTAACATATGTAACTTTCATAACATAACATAACGTAATATAACATAATGTAATGTAAGGCATTATAAACCTCAGGGTGGCAAGTTATGGTCACATTATTTTCCCACATTATTTTATTCGTTTGATGCATCAGGGCCAACAGCCAACCTTTAATGCAAGAGTCCAGCATTCTCATTCCCAATTTTCTAAAATATGATTCTTTAAATATGTCAAAGTTGCTTCCATTGGGTCTTATTTTTTATTATGCAGTTTGGGGCCAAACTAATTTCATTTTAAATGTATCTTTAAAATGAAAATATAGTCTCGAGACTATATTGGCTTAAAATGTTTGGTCTATTCCGTGTAATTTTAATTGGCATCCGAGGGCCAAGAGAACTTCATTCTTAATAAATCTCTAAAACTACGAAGTGAATTATGGGAAAAATAAGTGGTTGAGCATACAAAATTAAGGGCTTACCCTCTATTTTAGGAGGTTCTATACTAGGGAAGTGGATATTGGCTTGGAATCGCAATAGAGAACTAGCTCTGAGATAATGTACTGAAACATGAATTCTCTATTGACCTTTTCTGCAGAAACTGCAATAACACTGTGGCTTTTAAATAAAGAGGAAGAAAAAAAAAACCCCACGGAGCGATCACAAACGCTGAGAGAAAAAAAAAATTCACTGAGTGTGTACGGCAGATGTGTGCATCCGGTGTCTACTGACACTCGGTTTCAAAAAGGGGTGTGGCAGGTTTTAGAACTAGGATCGCTTAAAAGCGGAAAGGAGCCCAGCCCATGAGAGCCTCAAAACTGAAGAGAGCCTCAGGGCTACTGCCCAACTTGCAATTTGTCCAAGAGGGAGGTAGGTGAGGGGCAAGTACAAAGCCACAGGTGTATCAGTGGTGCAGCCTGGGCCCTGTGTTAGAAGTGCGGCTTCCTTGGATGGTGCTGGGTTTAGACTCACAGCACCTGTCACACCTGCTGAGCCTGGGAACTGCAGACCAATGGCAATCTGTCTGAGTCCCATTCGTTTGATTTGTCGTCGGAAGTGCCCTCTTCTCTTGCGTGGAGTTTGGCAGGTTTGCAGAGAGAAAGTACGCATGGTGGTTTGCTATCCTGAGACACTGTAGAAGTCCATTATCATTTTGCTATCTTGTTGGAAAAAAAACAAAACAGCAGTAATTTGGCCCCGCCGATCAGATCCACCCAGTATGGAGATGCTCTCAGTACCTACAGGGTCTGCGGGCCTCCCTTCTGGTCCACATTCTCTCTCTGTGTGTAACTGTACTTAGTTGTAGAAGTTGTTGAACTTCCAGGGTGGCTTCATGCTAATGGGAAGAGAACGAGCACATAGACTAATCCTGTTCATTCCATTAATGAAGAGAGGTACTGATGCTGTAGACTCTAACGCTTTAGAAGAAAATCATCAGGGGAGAGTTAAAAACACACAGCTCCCTTCGTGGGGCATGGCTTTGGTAAAGATGGTTTCAATTGTGGGTCCTGCAAGCAATTCTCTAGCTTGTCTGGTAGTTCCTCAGCGATAATTTCAGAGCTGTGGGATTGCAAAAGAGCCCCGGGGCCACGATTATACGTAAACTATATTTAGAGGAAATGTTATCAAATCTCAAAAGGAGGTATGTTCTGAACTTAGCTTAATTCGTCTGCACTCTGCCCTTCTACACAGTAACTAGTTATTACGTTCACAGGGCCGTTAACAATAGGCCTTTGTGTAAAACGTGTTCTTCCACTATTTCTGGTAAACACTAAACACCCCTTATTAAGCTGGGGACTTTGGCTGATTCTGTTGGCACCAGGTCATTAAATGCTCGTGTAAATATTGCAATAACGTTTGGCGATTAAGCGAGGTAACAAGGTATGCTTAGGACAACCTAAGTTTTTTTTTTTTTCTCTTCCCAAATTAGTTATTAATACAGTGTGCTTTGTATATATGGCCCCTAGTGCAGATGAAAAAAAATATTCCCCTTAGATGCATACATGTTGTTGTGATGGTCATTTCTCAAAATAGATGATTCCCTTTGTTTAAGCATCTGGCTTAGGAAACCCTGTGGATTCCTGTAAGTCGTTATGTGAAGGTAGTAGTGGGTATTTGTTTCTTGGACAGAGTGGCCAAGTATTAAACACAAAATCACCCTCTGAGAGATGACAGGCAGCTGCCCAGAGGCGGTCCCTATTCCCCATGGGCAGGGCACCCTTGGTGCAAACGGCTTAGCAATTAGTGATGTATGAAGACCGGAAGTACCTGAGAAGAATTGCAAACCTGACACTGCGTGAGGTGACTTAGTTAAGCACAGTGGCTGATCGGCAGCCCTCACTCTTCAGGAACCTGGGCCAGTTAAGTCTTGTGTAAGGCCTGTTTACAGTGTGGTGTGGCTCAGAGTCTTCACAGGGCTCTTTTTCTGGGGTTTCAGTGGGGAAAGTTTTTGCAGGCCGCTAACAGACAGCACACAAAGTGCTGCTGGCGGGTCTGTTTTTGTGAATCTCGCCGAATCCAGAAGGCTCAGCGGAGGATTATGTTAGCCTTGTGAGGTAGAGTGTGCAAACCGTAAACCTCGCTCTTGCTTGGCCAGAGCAGAGCGGTGTGTACAGATGTTGAGGCTGATGCTGCCTGATTTGCCAGACATAACGGGGGACATCCCTGTCCTTTCTCACTCAGTACCTGAATGCTCATCAAAACTTCATCTGTCACTCGCTCCAGGGCTGACTTTACGTCATCAATGGTGAAGCCTCCTAAGGGATCTTCCTCTCCCGTTTCACTCTCCAGCAGGCGTTCCTGAGACCCCTGCTCTTGATCCAGCATCTAAGACAGTGGAAATAAACACATTCAGGTATTGAAAGTAAGAAACATTCAGGTGAGCACTTGAGTGCTCAGAGATTTATGGGCAACCTCAGACTTCTACTCTGTGTGGCCCTACCAGGAGCAGTATTGAACTGGAAAGAGGCTCTGATTTTATGTTACCATGTGTCTTAGGGATTACAAGAGACTCGGGAGGATCTCAGTGGTGAAGCCTGGATAGAATGTGGAGACGAGAAGAAAAGCAAAACCCTTTGGACCACCATTAGCTGGCCTGTGAGTGAATCTAAAGTCTAAGAGGAATTGACCAGGGAAAATGAGGGGGTGGGGTGGGGAGGGAGAGGCCATGAGATCTCTTCATCTTGTGCCGTGATAATGCTTTTAGCAGGACGAGGAAAGGCATTCTCAAGCCTACCTTCTGTTCCGTGTCCGGCGTTGGCAACGGCTCTATGAAGGCTGAATACGTGTCCAATGACATACCTTCTTCCAGGGGGGGTGGTAAAGGATAATCTGCAGGCTTGACAACCTCTATGGTTTGCTGGAAAAGAAGAGCTTTGGGTGAGGGGCTCTGTCTCAGACAGTTCCCTCACCGGACTGCCGCATCAAATCTGGTATCTTACTTAAGTACCATTTGCTTCAAAGCTGTTGATACTATTGCCTTCATTGTTGCCTGATGTTTTCCATGCAACCATCTCTCACTCACAGTTAGCATCGTCTTCTCATGGTTTCTGGGCTCTGAGGTTGAGGGATCATTCATTTGCCTCTCACTTCTGTCTACTAGCTCTTTGTAGACACCCTGTTTATCTGTCTTCCCCATTTGCAGCAGAAGGTTTGGTCCTTACTACACCCAATAATGGCTGATTGTCACAGTTTAGCAGGATGTCGATGCTCTTGTGGGTACAAGCGAAATGGCTATCACCAGCCCAGGGCAATAGGGCCTGCTTTTGCTGAGGACCTGAGTTTTAACCCCAGGACCCACATGAAAAACAACAACAAAAACCAACCAAGCAAGCAAAAAACAAAACCAAACTAAAACAACAACAACAAAAAACAAAGCCAAGCATGGTGGTATGTGGTTGTAATCTTAGTGCTGAGGAAGCAAAGGCAGGAGGGTCCTTGAGGATCACTGGTAAGCTCCAATGTCAGAAAAGAAAAGAGGATAGGATAGGATAGGATAGGATAGGATAGGATAGGACAGGACAGGACAGGACAGGACAGGACAGGACAGGACAGGACAGGA
>NW_021604786.1:5049425-5053923 GCF_004785775.1 Grammomys surdaster | reverse complement strand
CCCAACATTGAAATAATGTTTTTCCTTTACAGGTTTTGGAAAGTGCTGGAGAAGGATTTGTTCAGTGGGTGTACCAGCATGTACGGATTTGAACTGAATTTATATCGTTAATTTTTGGGTGGGCATACAGGAAGTTGCTGTTTAGTTGTAGACGTATAGAGGCAAGGATATTCAGTAACGGAGAGGTAAAGTGATTGATTACGTAGTGACTGCAGTCACGTTAGAGCTCCGGCCAGTGGCCCTAAGCTTTGGCCATTTTTGGTAAGTTGTAAGTTATTATCAAGTGACCTTCCTGGGAAATTATTGATATTGCTAGGCGTTCAGTTTTCATTCTGTTGGACGATATCATTCCTGCTGTTTATCTCGGGTAGATTAAATGTTCACTAGAATACTGAGGAGACATCAGGACAGTAGGGTTTTCTCCCGGTCACATTCGCAGGCTGTTCGTTTTTTGCCAAGTGAGGGGCCAAGGACCTGTGTCTCTTAACTGTTACGTGCAGCGCCCCAACTGGCTTGTCTTGCGAACTCCCAAGTCTTCTATTGGTGTTCATTTTTTCCAGACAAGAAAAAGAGGCCAACCGTGCTTCAATGTCGCCTGAAACTTTACAGGTAAAATGCAGAAGTTGCCTGCGGGGATTGGAGACCTGGGAAGGAAATGGGGTGTTAGCTTGGAGGCATGGGCTTTAACTTATGGTGAGAAAAACACAGTGTATGTGGTGCAGGGTGGGTTTGGGGGTGACAGTGACAAACTAGACCAAAAGAAGAATCAGAGCCCACTGCATTGGCTGCTGGCACTGAGCATGCGCTGATGGGTGGGTGGGGCTCACACTGAGCATGTGCTGATGGGTGGGGGGAGGCTCACACTGAGCATGCGCTGATGGGTGGCTTAAAAATGCGGATAGAATGTCTTGTTTCCTGTCACCACGTTCCTGCTGTGCTCCGGGCACACAGGCTAGGATCTTCTGCTCGCTGGCCCTCATCTACTGACATTCTTTACAGAGAGCCTCTCCATTTGGTGAAGCGGAGCCCACGATTCGCCCTCTGCTGTCCCGATCCTCCTCAGATTCTACAGTTAACGGCAAACAGATGTTTGTGTTCAAGTCTTATTATATTTTCTTCCCCACACCTCTGTGGTCTCGATTGGTCGATTCACTTCTTTTAAAAATGTGTGTGTGTGTGTGTGTGTGTGTGTGTGTGTGTGTGTGTGTGTGCAGTGCGCGTGTGCTGCAGTGTCTTGGACGGCCGAGGGCATCAGATCTCTACAGAGCTGTACTTACAGGGAATTTTGAGGCAACTAACATGGGTGTTTGGAACTGAACCCAGATCCTCTAGAGCCTTAACCACTGAGCAATACTGCTCTCCCTTC
Source organism: Grammomys surdaster (assembly GCF_004785775.1). Classification (NCBI taxonomy): domain Eukaryota; kingdom Metazoa; phylum Chordata; class Mammalia; order Rodentia; family Muridae; genus Grammomys; species Grammomys surdaster. The sequence continues at coordinate 5,052,557 of NW_021604786.1, read as the reverse complement.
TTTCTTTTTTTTTTTTTGCTCTGTCTCTGTCTCTCTCTCTGTGTATATGTGTGTATTATGTATGTGTGTGGGTGTGTATATGTGCCTATATGTATGAGTGCATATATATATATGTGTGTGTGTGTATATATATATATATAGTGTTTGTGTACATGTGTATATGTGTAAATGTGTATGTGTGATGTGTAATTGTATGCATATCGATGCATATGTATATATATGAAAATGTATGTATGTATGTATGTATATGTGTACATCTGTGGGCATGTATATATGATGTGCATGTGTGTATAAGCGTATATGTATATGAGTCAATGGTTGTGAATGTATTTCACTTGTGTGTGTATGAACGTATGTGTGTGAATGTGTGTGTTAATGTGCGTGTGTGTGCCCTAGCACACGTGTTGGAGACTTGGGTCCCTCTGGTTTCACACTTCCTTTCTTTGATAGATCGGGCCTTGCTTTTATTCCCAGAAGCTAGAATTATGGCTGACAGTTGAGGTTTTCTTCCTCTTGATTTTTAAAATGTGCGTCGTTCATATAACTATTAAATTGATTCAATTCATGCACAGGAGTGAGGGGAGGTGAGAATTTCTTTTCTTCGCATGCTCTGCATACTGGTAATGAACCAAGCCACAGCTGCTTCTCTTTCACGAAGAATTAAATTTAGCTGTGTTAGGCAGTAGACGAAGGTGCAGTTTTAAATACAGAGTTTGAAATAAACAAAAGGCTCCCAAGTATCACAGTGAGTTTTTTTCCTTATGGAAAGTGGTCGCCATCCTTAAAAAACAAGTCCAAGGGAAATTAGAATCAATAATTGTGGTGAGCACACGGAGCCAGCAAACACGCTTAACTGAAACCGTCTGATGCAATACTTTCTTTAAGAAATACAATTAGGCCTTTGTATTTTTTTTTTTTTTAACAAAACCTCATGTTTTACAACATTTGCTGGCTCTGTAATAAAATCTATTTAAAACAGAGAGACATGGTCAGCTTTATTGAGTTAGATTTTTCTGGGAGAACATTATAATTTCCTCAGTCTATGAATAGTTGAAGCAAATTAAATAAAGCCAGTTTTATAACTATTTTTATACATTCCTGTAGGATGGCAATTTTCTCATATTTTTTCCCCCTCAAAAGTCTAATATGTTACCTTTTAAATCTGGAAAAATAAAACCAGAGAAAGGAAAAGTATCTTATTTAAATAAAACAAAACAACAACAACAAAAATGAATCCTAACCTATTTGGTCTGAATTTATCTATCTCATCAACCTACTGCCTTTCTGCAGAAGGCTAGCACCCATGACATTCAGACCAAGAGCCAAAGCTTGGATTGACTTGCCTCGGGCATCATGCTGAGCTTAAAAGGTAGGACTTTGATATACACACATATCCATTTGGCCAAATGACTGGTTTTGCTTGACTTTCAAATAGCCCCCCTAAATATAACTTTAGATGTAAAGCAATCAATGTGTTTCTCTTGCCGTTTCTGGATGCTTGCACACAAACAGATATAATAAAAACAACCACTTAGCTTCATGTGAACTCCATATATATATATGTACATATATATATATATACATATATATATGTATATAATTTTCTGATTATGAGCAGGCCATTTGAACCAAGGTGAGTACATTAAAAGCTGTAATAAAGGGGAGAAGAAGTTTCGAGACGGAGTAATGGACTGTTAAGCGGGCATGCAATAAATAACATCCACAGATGTGGTCACTTGCAAATTAGTTTTGCATAGCTTACTTTCTGCCTTTCCCCCAGATGTTATCTGTTACACGGGAATTACCTGAAGCTGGCTGTATTGTTCTTTGTGTGCTCGTTACATTTGCGTTATTTAAGACGGCTTGTAATCTGTGCTTAACTCGACTTGTGCTATGGTATTTAAGGGATATCAGATGAATGGCATTCTGGGATAATTAAATACTCATCAGTGCAAAACTCCACCATCAAATATTGTGTCTTTTTTTTTTTATGTAAGCCCTTTACTTATGAGCCAAGTGAAATCACTAGAAATCTTTTGAAATGTGTTTTCTGTATGAATTGGATATCTATCATGGGAATAAATGCTAGGAATTTCGACCTCTTCTGGAGGGTCAGCTAGGCTCTGACTCAGACTCCCTTTCCAGATCTTCGTGTGCCTGAACAGTCCTGTGAAGATGTCACATGGTACATGTTGTGACACTCCATTCTTTCCCCTAGACTTTGTGAACTAACATTACCAACAGTATTGACTCGCAGCCACACAGCCTCTTCGGAGAATGGGTGAACCACAAAAGGCTTGTGGGCTATGTTTCTACCATTAGCACATTCTTAAGGTGGTAGATTTGCAGATCTGTTATTAGATCGTCTGTGATATGAAAGAATCTAAGGAGATGACAACTTTCTATTATTTTGAGTGGTAGAAAAAAAAAGCGAGAGCAAAAGAGAAAGAAAAATCTACTCAGTTCTGTTGTGAGCCAGAGACAAAAAAAAAAGAAAGAAAAAAAGAAAAAGTGGGCTTGCTTTGAAAAGACATTTGTTTGGAATTGTTGGAGGATGACTTCATATGTAAATCAGAACTTACTAAAATATGTCAAAAGTTTCAGAAAGCAAACTTGATTGCCAACTTTCCCCACTTTTAATGGAAGGGAAAAGACACACAGAAAAATTTCTGTAGTGTTTTAACTGCCTAACCCCACCCCCTTCCCCCATCCCGCCTCATCTCTGCCCCCTCCCACTCCACCCCTACTCTCCCACCCCCACTCCCCTCCAGCCCCAAAGGAGAGGCATGTCTCGTTTACAAGTCTAATGAAGAAGTGCTGTGTGCTTATGGAAAACTTCTAACAACCACAACAACAACAAGGAATGGTGCCCTGTTGCCCACAGTACACTGCATCTAAAGTAGTAGCATCTGAATGGCACCTGCAAGGTCGCGAGGAGGCCGTAAACCGGAAAATGAAAAGAGGAAATTTAAAAGCAGAGATGGCCAGAGAAACTACTCAATCCATTTCTGGATTAGTTTTCCCTTTGTGCTCTACCCATTATAAACTTACTACTCTACCCATTGCTGAAGATGCCATTTCCTCCTTTTTCCTCCCTCCTCCTCCTCCTCCTCCTCCTCTTCCTCCTCCTCT
>NW_021604786.1:5006538-5049325 GCF_004785775.1 Grammomys surdaster | reverse complement strand
TTGAAAAGGTTCAAACCGTTGCCAGGCTCCTGCAGGCTATGAATTGACATCTAATAACGAGTGCTATTTTTACCCACGGCACACTGGTGGCTTGAACGTTTATAACTTAACAGAGCTACGAGACCAGCAGGTCCACACACGTGCTAATCACCTAATCGGGGGACCAGGTTACTGCAGCACAACAAGTTGGGACAGGAAATGAAGATGCCCCACTCCAGCTGAAGCTGTGGGGAAGAATTTAAATTGGCAAGCTCCAGAAATCCAATTTGCAATCTGGTTTAGGGTACACCAGTTAACACCTTGGGCCCGATTTTTTTTTTTAAACGAATGTATCTTGACTTGGTCATGTTAATCTTAGGCTTTTTTTTTTTTTTTTAAAGCTGGATAATTAAACAAACCGATTCTAGAATCTTTTAGAGACCTTTGGGATTTGCACGGGTTCTTCTGTTGGGGGTGGGGTCAGTGATGCTATTTGACAGAACCTAGGTGTGCCTCTCATCAGGACCACAGATTCCCCAGACCCTTGCTAATGAATCCTACCTCTTCTCTAGGTGTCAATCCAATTTAGAAGCAAAAGATGTTTTGGTCTGGCTCAGGTACAAACATTTCCTGAGGGGTAGAACTGTTCTTAAGATGCCCAGATATTTTCTGAGGATGCAATAATCTTGGAGACGGGGAGCTGAGTTATAGGCTCTGGCCTTGGCTCCGTTCCTAATTGTGCGATGAGAAGAAAATCCCCAGGCCTCAGTTTATTTATCTATAAAACAAGGGTGATGGTAATTGCTACCTGGCTGCTACATGGAATTGTTTCAAGCACAAATTAGATAATGCTGGATAAAAATGCTGGGCGTTCTTCAAAGGGAGAGGTATTATTAAACCTTATTATTATTTATAATTACTGTTATTATTCAAAGGATCATCCTGCAGATGGGGTCATTGGAAGACAGGACTACGGCAGCCACGTTGGACGACATGGGTCTGTGCTATCTGGGTTTGGTAACTGTCGCCCGGGCAGACAGATACACTCCGTAGGGTGTGCTGGCTGTCACAGTGCCATCTATTCAGTGACAGTCTCTCAGATGTCAGACACACCCCGTGCCACCTCACTGGATGAGTCCCCTGGACCCAAGAACATTCTCTTTGCTATCGGTGCGTATTTTGCAACTGTGTCGTCTTATCAGACGTTAAGCAACTCGTCTGCTTCGAAGAGGAGGGGATATTTACTCTCTCCTTGGCAAATTTATCAGTCTCTCTTTTGTTTTTCTGTGTCGGATGTGGCTGGTGATGGCCCAGCTCTCACTCAGCACCTTGTTCCCTTTAACCCCCTTTTTTTTTTTTTAAATCAAAAGCATTACAAGGCGGGCTTTCTGGTGAGGATCAGTGGTTTTGAAAGTCCTAAATTTGGATTTGCACTTTTGATTCTTACAGTGGCTATCTGGCAACTTCCTCAGGGTGAGAGTCAAAAACAGGGCTATAAATAGCTAAAAAACACCAAGTGATTCTTCAGAATTTTTTTTTTTTTTGTGGACCACCTGCAGTATTGCTTGTTTACCCAACTATGTTGTATTCGACCATAGGGACTCGGGAACAATAAGAAGTGTTAAAAAGAAAGCCACTGTCATTTATGCATTTTTGTTGGCTTTCATTTGGGATGTTGTGTTATTTCTGAGAGTTTTAGTATTAAAAATTGAAGTACGTTGGGCTGGAGAGATGGCTCAGTGGTTAAGTGCACTGGCTGCTCTTTTAGTGGTCCTGAGTTTGATTCCTAGCAACCACATGGTGGCTCACAACCATCTGTCATGGGATCCGATGCCCTCCTCTGGTGTGTCTGAAGACAGCGACAATGTACTCACATACATGAAAATAAATAAATCAAAAAAAAAGCTGAAATATGTTAGATTATTTCTATTTTTAAGGGTTTGAACTTAAACAGTGCCATCAGTCAGTGAGTCAGAAAGATGAGGCAAGATATTATTGTAGCAGAAAGCCTGTTTTGAATCATCAGATATAAACTTGAAATGTGGATTTTACTCATTCTCCTTTAGCATTTCCGTTGGCCCTGTGGAGGGCTTGCATACAGATGAAGCTATCTCTCGGTTCTCAGATTGGAGAATATTCTCTGTTTTTCTGAACAAATACCCACCTGTGGTTTGCAGACATTACTAGAGAAAGCACATCATGCTGGACAGAAGCGAGACTACAATGGAAAAGACGAAATCTTTTTGGTTCTATTCTTTTCGGGGGAGAGCAAACGGGTGGCCAGGGATACTGTCTGTTATTTTGACAGTGTAACCCCCCCCCGTGTGAGATGAGGCAGAGGCAGAGTTTGTTTGGATGAAGCACTCATCTTAACTTCAAAGAGTTCTGATTGAACCCCACATCAGTCCTGGAGTCATCAGGAAAATTGGGGAGAGGGGAAAACCTTCTTAGAACCATAGTGAAATGAGCTTCATTTAGAAATCTAGCATTCGGGAGGCTAAACATTTAGGATGTTTATAAAGTGCTAAGAAACTTTGAGAAAAGCCAAAACAGTGATTGTCCCTGACTTTTGAAGCCCCGACGTATCTATTTTAAGTAATCTGACATTAAAACATGTGCTGACAAATATAGATTTGAAAAACAACACAGGAAGTTGTAAATCAGCCCGTAACCCTTAGCACTGAGGAAGCAAGAGACCACGGAAATGTAGCCACTTGCTTTCGTCAACCTCAGCCTCGGTTTTTAACTAAAGAAAGTTTGCCAAAGGCATAATGTTTACATTTTGGATCTCTCTCTCTCTCTCTCTCTCTCTCTCTCTCTCTCTCTCCCTCTCTTTCTCTCTCTCTTTTATTCATAGTTTTTGTGCTTCTCTCTTCTACAGGAGGCTTATAAATTATTACTAGGAAACATGTTGTCATAGCTATAAATATTTCCTTCCCTGGTTAGCTCTCCTTGGTCCCCCTGTTCCCCCATTTTAATCTCTGCCAGTTGATTCTTGAATTGTATTAGGTACAGTCTTTAGGCTTCCTGTGTCAGAGATCGCTGCAGGTCACTTTCTCGGGCTTGTTATTGTAAAGGCAGGCTGGCTTTTGGGGAGCCTGGGTCCTTCCTCTTTCTTAGTCAGCTCTTTATTCTATATAGAGGGTGTGTCTGCGCGGCAAGCATCTGGGGAAATCAAGAACTTCCTTGAAAAGAACAGGCTAGGAGAAACTCTAAGGTTCTGGAGTTTCCCATCGTATACTAGAGATCTCAGAAATGAAGTTGGAGCCAGGCATTGTGGGTAATGTTGTTTATATACACAAAGTTCTCTGAGAAGACCTTTTGCCTATATTTAGAAGATTCTGCCGGTTTAGTTTTAAATACAGCTCTGGAGTATTTCAGTGATAGCTAGATTCTAGTCTGGAATGTTCTAGAAATCTGTGCTCCCTTCACCCCACTCCACCCCAGCCTAATGTGTATTGAAATCCGAGAATGGCTCCTCCTGCTTCTGGTGAGACCGAGAGCCATTTCTTTGTGAAGTCCTTCTGAGCTGCTTTAAGTCATTCTGTTCCGGTGGCAGAAGGCACATTCCGTGTTGCTGAATCTCAAACAGCCTTTGCTCTGTTTACACAAGATAGAAGTTGCCCAGGCCCAGTGTTTTCCTGTAATGATGTAGCATATCTCAGCTGTACGTTCTGTGCATACTGGAGTTTTACTGGGCAGGCCTGGGCTTGCCCACTTACCCTGTTTTATTGTCTTCTCACACCTCCTCTTCTTTCCCGCTTCTCTACCTTACTGACAGTAGTAGCTTCATGTCTGCTGGACCCAAAGTAGAGCGGTTCTTCCTTCTGCCCGGGTCTAACAATCAGCTGGGAAAGCTCTTTGGGGACAGCTCCAGGGTGTTTTCACGATGTTTGCCCTACTTTGGCCCTTTGACTTTCTTAACTCTGCTCATTTGCATCTTTGAAGCCCAAGTTCTTGCCTTCACAGACCTTGATATCTAGCTGTAGAATTGCCAACTTTTTCTAATTTGTTTTACAATGTGCAAAATGACCAAAAACACAGTGGGTGCTCCGTAAGTATTTATTAGAGAGAGACCTGTTAAACAAGGATGGAGGGGCCTTGAGATTGGCTCAGCAGCTGTGTTTGTCATGGAAAGCTGGCAGCCCGAGTTCAAGACCCAGATCCCATTAATGGTGGAGGTAGAGAAAACTAACTCCAGAGTTGTCCTCTGCCCTCCGTGAGCGTCCGTGGTAGGAGGATCTCACCCCGCACACACCCACGCAGGCACACAGGCACGCATGCTCGTACGCACGCGCATGTCTCCCACCGCTCCAATGACCAACAAAATATTAAAGAAAGAAAAGGATGAAAAGAATAAGAAGGAAGAAAAGAAAGAAAAGGATGACAAGAATAAAAAGGAAGGAAAGAAAGAAGACGAAGGGACTGTGCTCTCTGAGGAATGCCTCTCCCCTGCATCCCGCCTTCACTATTTCATCCAGTCTTCGGGACCCATTCGTTCACTACACTGAAGTTTTCTTTTTCTCGTGTGGTAGTTGTCACACATAGCTGTAGCTATGTGTGAGTCATGTTGTCTTGGTCTGTGGAGGTAACCCAAAGGCAGGGGAGCATGCCTTGCTTCTGTCAGAGACCTCAAGGGTCAGGGGTATGCCATGAGGGTGTGCGTTCCTTTAGAACACTTCAGGGTGGGCTAACTTTTGTTAGACGGTGGTCTATTTTTCTCGATCGGCTACAGTTCGGTTTGATAAAGCTGTGGTGGGAAATGGTCCCATTTGGAAACTGACTGGGTCCTTAGCAACGCGTGTAGCGCTCCTCTGAGCAGCACAATAAAGACGGATTCTCACTGACTTGTCTGCTCGTGGTAGCTGTAACTGACAATCATGCTTTCATATGAGCTGACCAGCGATGGTATTCCTGCTTGTTGCCTGTATACGTGTGAGGTGTATACGCATGTGCATTGTGCATGTGTATTTCACATGTGAGTGGACACACAGGTGTGTGCGCGTGTGTGGACGTGCGCGCACGCATTTGTGAACATGCATGGCAAGGCCCGAGGTTGACATTGGGTATTTTCCTTGATCACACTCTCTACTCGATGCAGGCTCTCACATTTGAACCCAGAGCTCACAGAATCTGCTTACCCCAGATAGCCGGCTCATTTCCGGGATTCTCTTATCTCCATCCTCCAAGCACCCGAATTAGAGGTGGGTCACCATACCCACTAGGCTGCTAGATAGTTGAATTCTGGTCGTTATGCTTGAGTGGCAAGCACTTTACCCACTGAGCTATCTCCCCAGGCCCAGATGGTAGCTCCCCAGGCCCAGATGGTAGTTATTCGTTTTTGTTTGTTTGTTTGTTTCTTTCTTTCGAGATAGGGTTTCTCTGTGTAGCCCTGGCTGTCCTGGAACTCACTTTGTAGACCAGGCTACCCTCGAACTCTTGAACTCAGAAATCCGCCTGCCTCTGCCTCCCAAGTGCTGGGATTAAAGGCGTGTGTCACCACCGCCGGCCAGATGGTAGTTATTCTAAAGACTGTGTATTCTCAAATTTTGAACAGCCATCACGCCTTCATCTAGACCCCAGTAGCTTCAGAGACCTCTGTAGGGCAGTGGAGATGCCGTCTTCCTGGACCACGACTCACAGATCTTATATTGCTTTTCCTTTTCTCACTCCCTGCCTGGTACCCTGTGAAAGGTAGGCAGTGGAGCTGTGCAGTGGGTATCACCCACTAAGTGCAACCTACCACTCAACAAAGAAACGCTGAGGCAAAGCACTTGTTTACGAGAACGGGGCCAGACCTGCTTTACAAAGCACGTTACAAACATTCTCTGGAATTATTCTTCATTGTGACGAGAGGTTTTGGTGACATCATTTTTTTTTTTTTTTGAAACCAACTCCCCTCGCCTACAAACCCAAAGGCGTTAGATGACTGAGCGACGGTTACACAGGTAGAAATTGGTGAATTCTCGTGAGAACTTGAGTCCACGTGTGTTTGACAGTAAATCTGGTATTATCTGATTCTTGGTTGTTAATTCCAACACTATACTGGTTTTGGGTTGGCTAAGATATTTGTCTGTAGTTTAGGGGTGAGGAAATGGAAGCCGAGAAGAATAAAGGACACACACACACACACACACACACACACAGAGAGAGAGAGAGAGAGAGAGAGAGAGAGAGAGAGAGAGAGAGAGAGTGTGAGAGAGAATGTTCTCAAGTATATTCAGATAGAGAACTTATACCCAGATTAAGCCCTGAGCCGTAGGGATGGGGGAATGAATTTTCTATTAAACACGGTGCTGTATAAAAACCACTGGGGTTATACTGAAGTCTGAGAACAGGACTGATCTGTTGTGTGATAGGGGAGGGGCACCAGTGGTGATCTGAAGGCGTGCTTTGATCCCCTAGCCTTTTGTCCGAGTTCTTGTCATTGCAATCTTTGTTTGTTATTGCTGTGGTTTTTTTTTTTGTTTGTTTTTATTTTACTTTGTTTTGTTGTTGTTTTATACCAGGATCAGTTTTCTCTGGGAAGAGGAATATGGAAAACCAGCCAGTAACCTAGACAGTTCAAAAACCCTTGTTAGGCGTGGGTATGGTTGAGTGAGCCGACCTGTCCCACCCTGCCCACTAATCTATTTCGATATTTTAAATGAACACTTAGGTTCAAAAACAAACTTCTTGGAGGCCATTTAAATTCCAAATGGCGGTGGTGGTGGTGGTGGGGAATTTTACTTTATTAGAAAATTGACTAAGAATTATTTTGGTGGATTTTTTAAAAAAAATTTTTTACATATTAATGATTAAAATTAAATATGACCTGGTGACTCAGGATTGAAGACAGTGAGAATATATATATATATATTATGGCTGAATAGGATTTTTAAGTCAAAGATGGGTGAGTGAGATATTAGTTCTGTTGGGGGTAAGTTTTCTTGTCCGTTTGGCCCCTAACTCCAAGTCTGATCCGTGCCTCTTAGGCAAGGAGTCCCAGGGTGGTACCAAGCTACTCTCCTAGCTGACGTCTCTGGCGTTGTCCTGGCATTGTATCAGCTGTCTCCTGGGGACCGTGGTACTGATTTTGTCCTGTGGATTTCAGACTCCCATTTTCACTTTTCAAATCATTCCTTTTTTTTTTTACCCTCCCCAAGCGGGGAACAGTGGAGAAAAGTTTGTAACACTCTAGACTGTATTTAACGATCCGGCACCGTGGACTGTGTGTCATCTGCTGTGATGTCACAGGTGTCACAGTCACAAGTGAGAGGCAGTTGACAGCCGGGAGAGTGCCTGCTCGAGGCTGATTCCAGGGCCGGGGTATCCTATAAGATGGGGATGCACTGACTACCCAGCACCCATGGGTTTTAAGTGAGATTTAGGTCAGTGTGTGAAAAGTAGCCGCACTATGTCTGCTGTGTAGGAAGATGTAAAAGGAGGCATGTGTTCGTGTGAGCATGTGTGCACACAAGTGGCTGATAGTGGGACCGCAATGGTGTCTATACAATAACTAAATTTAAGAACGCACTGGGTGAGCTCACTATAAGTCTCCATTGCCTGACATCCCTGACAGACATTAGATTAGGGTTCTAAGAGTCTCCCTCTGTATAGTATCCACACCCTGAACTTGGGCTGTTTCTTATTTGAATATCTGGTGATACTCATTCCTTTTTAAAAATTCTTCTCATGATTAGGTTCCTCTGAGGGTTGTTGTCTTATGCTCAATGGAGATACATAGAATGAAGATACGCTGGCAGGAGTTGAGATTTCAGAATGATGGAGCTCACTCTCCAGTGAGGGACTTAGAAATCTGGAAGACCCTTGAAGGGTCTTTCTGCTTCTCACTCTTGTGAACATGGTGGAGGTATGAAGGCTAGCAAGCATGGCAATGGAATATGGTCCAGGTCAGTTTATTCGATGCAAGGAAATTGCTAATATTTATAAATCAACGCTGTGCACTGGGCACTCACAATTACGCAAGAAGAACACCAGAGAACAGCCTGTCGGGTGCTACGCCACTTCCACGCCTCTGGGAAAAGCTAACATTGCCTTGGTATTCAAAACCGACCAGGGACAGAGCGACTGTTTCAAGATTCCCCTGCTAGAAATAAGAAACCAGGAAGAGAAGCGATTCAAATAATAAAGGTGCATTGTGAAACCGAGCTACCTCATTAATTGGGTTAATCTAATTATACAGTCTGCAATTAAGCCTTAACATATCTGTGATTGTGAGTCTTGTTGTAAACACCAGCCACCTGATCACCATCTCTGCCTGGGGAGGAAAGGGAAAGGCTTTGGAGGATCTGGTGCTGAATGTGTGTTTTGGGGAGCAGGGACCCTATCAAAACATTATGAAAAGACACCTCCGTTTCTTTAGCTCCTGTATGTGGCACGCCTTTATTCTCATCGGGTTTGATGCCGATCTGGAAATAAGGAGATCGGGAAGACAATACTCTCCATTCCTAAAAAAATCACCACCCTTCTGTACAGTCTATGCAGCAACTGGTTCATCTGTTTGCTTCTTGGTGAATAATTTCCCTTTGGTCTCTCAGACATAAGAGTATAACATTGTAACCGATCTGTTCTTTCAGCGGGGCCATTTTTTTTTCTATAAAGATGTAAGACGCTTTATTATTTTAACAAGAATTTTCTAAGGTGTCTGTTGATGTGCCTCTGAACTCCACCGTTCCCCCAGCATCTGTCTGATTTCATCACTTCCACAGGTACCTTATACAGATTACCTTCTCCGAAGTGCCGTCTCTCTCGAGCTTAGGTGTGAGATCACGAAGCAAAGCTGGTTGCACCAACCATTGCAGTGATAATTTATTGTAAATTATGGTTTTCTTGTTTGTTGTTTGTAGAGAGAGAAGATATGAGAAGTGGTTCTATTTAGACTCATTTTCTATTATTTCAACGTAAATACCAAATAGCTCCACGGGGGGAGGGGGTGGGTGAGAACACAGACTCTCCCTTAAATAGGTTCTAGTGACAGGGAAATTTATTTTCCAAGCTATGGGCAATAGTAACGGCATACTGTTCCAGGTACTGCACCACACAGCACAATTAATACAAAACCTAGATGCTTTGGTGTGCTGCGTAGAAGTTTCAGGTTGCCGGAGACCAAGCCTGATTTATAGGACGCGAACGGGAAATAATTGTGTTGCAAGCTGGTCTACAACAAAGCTTTAATTCACTGTCTGACACTGTAAACAGCTAATCCATAGGCCCAGTACCAGCCACGATAGATGACAATTGCTTCCCGCACAGAAGGCACGCCCCTTTCACGGATAGTCTGTAGTCCAGTGACCCCAGTTAGAAGCGGTGGGTGGGAAGGCTTTAACCAAGTTGCTTCTCTAAGAAACGGAAAACTCATGAGTTCTTTTAGTAAAACCCAGAACGAGATGGCAGTGAGTCACACAGCTAGTTATTGCCTTTCAATCACCAAAGAGAGTGCACATTGAACCCTATAAAGCGCCAATGGCCTTAGAGCACTGTCAAGACAAATCTCTTTGATAAGTAAGGCTTTAATTTACTCTCATATTTTCGGCTATGATTATTAAATGTGAAATGTAGGGCTGATAGAAGTGAAGGGTTAACGTTGCTGGCGTGAGGCATGGAGTGCGGGCCTGGATTCTGTAGACTTCTCCCTGGAGCTTTGCAGGGTATTTTGACCGGGTTTTGTTCTTACGCATACGCTCTTGAGAGGTGTTGGAGCGGTCTAAAGCATCCGCTAACGGACAGTGCCTACCTGCTCCCGCATTTTTATTTTGAGGATTTATTTGATCTGTCTTTGCATATGTGCGTCTCTCTGTGTGTATAAGCACGTGTGAGTGCAAAGCCCAAAGAGGTCAGAAGAAGGTATCAGAACCCTTGGAGGTGGAGTTATAGGAATTTATGAGTTGTGCATTGCGGCTTCTAAGATCCAAATTCCAGTCCCCAGGATTGACTCTAAACCATGGAGACATCTCACAGGCCCTGTTGTATCCCTTCAAACTTTTTCCCACTTCTGCTTTTATTTTTCTTTCAAGTTGTGTGTGTGTGTGTGTGTGTGTGTGTATGTGTGTAGGCCAGTTCGCACATACATGTTGATGTCAAATCAAGCTGTTGCTAGATCCTTTGTGACTCTGCTAGTAACTTCTACACTGTACTATACAGAGTTTTGCCTCTTGTGTAGTATTTAGATATGATCTGGGCTTCTGTCGTGTATTAGGTAAGATAGAAGCAAAATTTCTATCCTCACAGGGTGGGGTATAATGTCTAGAGATGTTAGAAGGCTGGAGAAACAGCCGTGTGGATGGCCAGTTACGACGCTGTGCAAAAGAGTTGCAGTTGAGAGCCACCGGGTTATTCCCTCTTTATGCACGGGACCAGGGAGCAATGTGCCAGTTAGGGACAGCCACAGAGGAGAACAAGGAGAGTGAGGATGGGTCTGGGGGAAACCTTTGTCAAATAGCTTTTTATCATCATCTGACCCAAAGCCAAAGAAATGAATGGCAATAAACAACTTAGAAAATTAAAAAAAAATGTCAGAATAGATTTGGCTCTTGAGAAGCTTGCATAGAACTGTTCACTTTCTGATACATATTTCTTTGATTATAGAGAACAGAAGAAATACTGTGTTGGCCAGTGATTATTTTTACTTAAAATGTTTATACTTAGCAGGAATGGTGATAGATTATATAAAACACACTTGATAACTAAATATTAAAAAAAATCCAAATACTGGTAACTACTGACAAGTATATGGTTAGTCTTTCCCGCCCCCCTCTCCCAGAAGCCCTTGTCAATAAATTACTGACTATATATACACAAGAATAGCACTGGAATGTTGCTACACTTTCAAAGGACTAGATATTAATCCCAGAAGAAAAATCCCCAAATAGACAATTTACTTAAAATGTTAAGTTCCTAATTTTTAAAAAAATTTTTGATATATTACTCTCATCTATCTGTATTGTCTTCCTTAGACTCATGCTGAGTGTATAAGTTTTTGTTGTTTTCACATGAGCTCCCAGGAGATCAAAGGTTGCTATGGAAATGTGGTAAAGCCTAGTGATGGCTCCTCCTTTATAAGACCATGGCTCTGGCTCTTTAGTGCCTCCTACTGTGCCAAAGGCTGATTTGCAGGCATAGCCTACCATCCACAGAAGACGAATTCTATTTCATTTTGAGCTAAGGATCTGGGAAACAACACCTGTCTCGGAGCAGTTTTGTTTATAAAACATTTGATCAAAGAAATTGTTTTCTGAGCTGCTTGATGATGTTGCTAAGGCAACACTCTATTTCTCAGGCTTGGTTGGATGCTATGTAAACGATATGGCAACAATAATTTTTAAAGACTGGAAAATAGAAAATGTTTAACATACATGCTTAAGGCCCTTACGGTAAAATATCGTTTTTATTACATTCTCAAAGTGTGACTGTCAATGACAGAAATATAAAATATGATTATTTTTATGTTTTCTGTAATGGTGTTAAAATTCGAACATTTCAGTTCAGGGCTTATTTAAAATAACTGGTTTAAAATTTTAAAATCACTGCAGGTTTCATGTGCTTTTGCTTAAGGCGTTCCTATACATTTTCTCCTTTTTTAAAAAAAAGGACCTTCGTATTTTTCAAATTTATTTATTACTATACATATATACATATGTATAATGGATATATACATATATCCATAATACAATCAATGAGGAATTTGAGGCAGAAGGGTTGCATGTCTGAGGCAAGTTTGGGCTACATAGCGAGGTCCTCTTTCACGCAAGGTTTCTCATTTACTCTGTCATTTCCCAGGTGCCTTTAGCCGTGTGCCACAGGTCTGGGACTCAGTAGTGAACAGCACAGTTCTTACTTGCAAAGAGGTCACAGTTCGTTGTGTGTGGGTTTGCAGTGAGGTAAGGATGACAAGAGAAATAATTATTCCAACTGTGTGTAGAGTATCTTAGAAACACGGCTGTTCATTGGCAGAGGAGGGAAGAGAGCAAAGGATTCTGGGAAGCTTAGTGAGCAGGTGATGCCCAGCGTGAGTCAGGGTGAGTTAAGAGAGTCCCACCGGGGTTGGATGGGGCGAGGGGACGATGGACAACCTGGGAAGTAGCACCACATGAAAGAATAGAACATTCCAGAACAAATGATTTACATGGAGTTTGCAAAGAGATGAAGTCAGCAGGACCGGGTCCGGGCCCAGCTTTGACATTTGATAGTCACATGACCTTTGAGAAAACTCATTTGATCTCCCCAAAGCCTTAGGTTTTTCACCTCTTACACAGGTAAGCAGTCTTCTGGTTGACAGTCATGTAACCAGCGGAACTAATTTTCTTGGAAATACACCAAAAGTTTCAAAATTAGAACAATGAAAAATTTAAAAAAAACAAAACGCTGTTAGGTTTTTAACAACAACAATGTAATTTAGTCCAGTCAAGGCCTGCTAACATTTAAAAACACATAAATGTTAATGTTTTAAATGCTTCAAATGGGACTTACAGTCGTCTCTAGAAGTGAGCGAATGCTTGTCTTTTGTTATGGCTACAATGAAAACACAAAGGCAAAAAAAAAATGAAGAAGAGAAATAAGCTAAGGGGTCTATTTTCCATATGTTTGAATAATATCCAGCAATTTTTAGGAATGAGTCTAGCAAAAGTTCGAACAATGTAGTTTCCTCATTATTTGCCGAGAGGAAGCCACTTGATTAATGTAATTAAAGGGTTGCTTGTAACTCAAGACTCAATTAAGAAAATAAATTTGGCCTTATTACTTTGCTTCAAACTGGTGGTTTTCCTAGTGTGATTTTTGAGCTAAAATCTGCGGCTGCTTTGTTCGTGACACACGAATTGTCTTAGCACATCCTTTCCCTGCTGTGCATATGATTAAGACGCAGAGGTTAAATAGTGCAGTAAAGAATTGGGCAAATTCCTTCTATTTTTTGCCACAGTGCCTTTCAGTCCTCCCCGCCCCCACACACCTTAGGGCTGCAAGAGTGAAGAAACCTATTATCTTGTCCTGAAATTATTGAAGACATGTCCTTATGCTCCAAATACGTCTTCTCTCACCTCACACTTTCCACTACACCGATTTTGTGGTATCCGTGCTGAAGGTATTAGATGTACTAGACAGGGTACCAAATACTAGCGCATCCCAGGGTTTATTAAGTGCCGGGGCATGCTGGACACCTTGATAAAAATATCGAATGCATTTTAGTTGCTCTATTATTATTATTATTATTATTATTATTATTATTTACCTTCTGAGAATCCTAGGTGTGTACCTGTTCTCATTCTCGAATGCCAAATGAGAGGCTCTGAGAGGCTACGCTGTTGTTCTAAGGCTCCCAGATAAGGAGAGAGACGAAACTAAGACTCTAGTTCTGGTGTCTTTAGCCTCAATCTGGGTTCTTACCCATTAGAACGTATCTATTAAAGGGACTCTATCTGGTTTTAGTAGAGCATCTTGTATGTTGTTGGTGCCATACATGGGTTTAATTTCAACTGTAAATAAATCTTGTGCTTAGTAAGTGCGGAGCCGTCCGTTCTTGCCTTCATTGTGTTTATGGCCTAACGCAGGGTGGACTCTGGTGTATTCTGGGTAAGCACTGTAGGAGGTGAGGCAAGGCGGAGTGGAATAAAAGCCATTAAACGTGTCCTTCCCATTGCTCCAGGACATAGTGTTGATATCCGTCCAATCGTCAAACTGAACCCCGGGAAGCCTCCTTGACCCCTCCCTTTTCTTCTTTTTTGTACCAGTTGATCAGCAAGTCCTTCTAGAGCTGCTTTGGACTGTATCTTAAAAAAAAAAAAACAACCCTTCTTTTCAATCTTTTATGCCTCCCCTCTCTTCCAAGACACCCAAATCACAGCTGTCATGAAGGTGACATTTGTTCTTCTGATTTCCCTCACTTACCCATGGACAAGAACACCCAGAACAGACTGTGCTAGGAACACAGGATTGCCATTGAAATATACACCAGAGTGAGTGATGTATGTGTGTGTAAATGTGTGTACGCGTTTGTGTGAGTGTGCAAATGTGTGTGGATATGTATGCATGTATGTGAACTTATGTGTGTATGTTGTGTGTGTACATGTATGTGTATATGTATGTGTTGTGTTTGTGTGCCTGTGTGTATGCATGCGTGTGTGTGCATAGGTACATGTATATATGTGTGTGTGCATGTATGTGTGCACACACATGTGCATGTCTGTGAGTGTTTATTTCAGCTCACTGGTGTGAAGGTTCTGGTCCATGATTGATCAGTGGCACCATTGCTTCAGGCCTGTAATAAAGTGAGCTGGCTCACTGTGGGAGAGGAGAATTATTCTCCTCTTGGCTAAGATGCAAAGATAGAAGGACAAAGGAACCAGGATCACACAGGTCTAATCAAAGATATGCCGTCGCTGACTGAATGATCTCCCATAAGCTCCCCTCCTGCTGAAGAATCTTCCACAGACCCCTCTTCCTGAAGGACTCACCAAATCCCAGTAACAGCATTCCAGGGGCAAAATCGTTGGCATTCAGACCCTTGGGAGACCCTTATTCAAGCCATAGTATGTAACATTTACAAAGTGAGTAAACGGAGTAATGAAGGAATTGATGGGTTACATTTTTTTTTCAGGACTTGAACATGTATGTTTTAAGTAGACACAATTTGGTTCATAGCATGTTGTGTCTTCATGTTTTTTAAAAGTCCATATTATTATTATTTTACTTATTCACTTTACATGCCACTCACTGCCTCTCTCCTAGTCACCCCCTCCCACAATTCTTCCCCCCCAACCCTTCCCCTTCTCCTCTGAGCAGGAAGGGGTTCCCTGGGTATCCTCCCCATCCTGGCACATCAAGTCTCTAGGAGGCTAGGTGCATCCTCTCCCACTGAGGCCAGACAAGGCATCCCAGCTAGGAGAACATAACCCACGTACAGGCAACAGTTTTTGGGATAGCCCCCGCTCCAGTTGTTTGGGACCCACATGAAGACCAAGCTGCACACCTGCTACATATGTGCAGGGAGGCCTAAGTGTATGCTCTTTGGTTGGTGGTTCAGTGATGACTTACATTATTATAAAGCTAACAGATCTTTAAAAATACCAAACTGTAAGTTACATTAAACACGTCAATGACCCTGTCTACGTCTAATACTTCATTTCTGCAGGCTTTTAGCGTCAGACCGTGATCATACCCAGCAGTATTGAAATATTTCCCGTAGACAAAATATCCCATCTTTCCTCTGTCTTGGCTAATAGGGACGTTTTAAATCGCTGGTGGCTCAGGGACATCTCAGCCTCAGAAGTTCTCATTGGTGATTACCAGTACATTTTGGGACTGAGGCAAAATATCAGCAGACACTAAGGAGTTGCCTTCAGATGCGGGCCACAGATTGAAGGTTCGGATCAGTTTCTTTTATGTGAGGGACAGTTTGAGGTGTCCCCTATTCTTGAGTGAGTGACAGTCATTATCCAATTCTGAGCTGATGGCCCCATTGTGTGGGCACGCCACGCATGTCAAGTGATCCTCGTAGAACGTAGGATTCTTTTCACTAAGAGGTAAGAAAGTTTAAATGGCTTCTCCAGTACTGCTGTGTGAGCTACTCTTCTCTGCTAATGACTTTAAATGGATCGAGATGGCTACCCACTGGTCCTCTTCTGGGCATCTCTTAGTGTTTACCGCTTTTCCCATCATAAGAGTTTGGGGGAAAATCACACTTCAGTTCTTGTTGTCGGAACAACTTCTGATGGTTTATACTACTCTTGCTTCCTCTTTCATTATATGTTGTTTTTTTTCTCTCCATTTTTTTTTTTAATAAACCAGTTTTCGGATGACAAAAGATGCCTTGCATGGAGATACAAGTCAGAAGACATCGTTTCTCACTTGTTGAACTAAAACATTCCAAGAGTCTGTCCAAATTACAGTCGAGATGGTATATTCAAAACGTATTGAATCAAATGTTTGCATTTCATTTGCACTTCGTTTTTTTTTTTTTCATCCCGAGTCTTCAGAAATATATTTTAGAGTTCTTAAAATGTCATTTAGCTCACGGCGAGACTTGACTAGCTTTTCACGCAGCTGATGCTTGGAAGAATTTTCCCACAAGTCTCGCTTCTAGTTTCACGCATTTCCCCCCTCCCCTTTTTTGGGGGGGGGTGCTTTCTCCCGCTCTGTTCCTGTGTGGCCAGAGCCTGGTCACAAAGGATACAGTCACACTGCGGTGTGACTGTGGACCTGGCATCTTTTTGTGCCGATGTCACAATGGTCGGTAGGAGGAACCTGCCCAAAGATGACTGTGAAAAGTTTCGGTGCAAGTGTTCTGCCACCTAGGGGAATCAATAGCCTTTCCGCGTGCTTCTCCAGCCTGCTACCTCTCATCATTGGCAGGACATCATGTTGAAGTGCTGCAGTCTTCATGTGTAGATTTCGATGCGGTTAACGCTAAACTCATCATCACAACTTTTCTCAGCGTTATGAAGAACGCAGTCTTACTGACTACGTTGACGGTATAATCACTCTGTTACGTAATTTCTCTTCTGGACTCTTCCTCAGAACTGCGCTGACTTTGACTCGTCTTGATGCTCCAGAACATCGGTTCTCAACCTTCCTCACGTTGCGGCGACCCCCAACCATAAGTTATTTTGCTGCCACTTCATAACTAGTAATTTTGCTACTGTTATGTATGAATCATAATGTAAACATCTGGCGTTTTTGATCGTCTTAGGTTACCCCCGTGAAAGGGTCATTCGACCCAGTGGGGTCATGAGCCTCAGGTTGAGAACCACTGCCCTAGAGTTTCACATCCAAGTGGTTGTTAACTTTGCCAACAAATTTTCTTTACGGTATAATAGTTGTCTCTTCCTTTTCAGCTATTGCCACATCCTAGCCGTGTTTGGTAATTCCTCTCTTTTTATCTTCCTAATTACTCTCTCTGTCCCTAATGGCTTTCACTTCAAAATGCTGTGTGTACCAGAGCCAAGCTACGTTCCTCAAAATACTCCTTTTATAACAGTCTCAAGCTCAAAATCTACAAGCTAAATTGCCGTCAGTTACATGTAGACCAGTGTGCTCTTATGATAGACAGAATTTTAAAACGAACTAAGAACTAAGGCTACTTTTAGACTTATGAAATAGATTTATTTAGGTGAGTCGGTCTGGAAAGCCAGTTGTAATTTGATGCCAGTCTGGATTGTAGGATGTTTTCTAAATGGACAGTATACATTTTCAAGGGGGACGAATATCAGCCTCAAGCAAGATTTTGTAAAACCAAAATACCCGCTGCTTGTCATGAATTAACTTCTTTCCTATGCATTTTCCATCTATTTATACATACTACCCTTCAAAGAATTCAAAATTGTTATTGATTTTCTGTAGGACCCTGTTTCTCATGGAATCTCTGTTAGAAAAGATTGCTAGAGTATCTGTAATTACTAGTAAAATGTTACACATAATATTCTGAGGCTACCTTAATGACTTAGAAGGCAGAAGAGAAACAAACACCATCTATAATGAGTAATGTCCATTTGCATATAAACAGCAAATGTTGCCAAATTCAAATTCTACCTTAGTAAGAAAGTAAGAACATAAAACAGTGCAAGCAGAGAACAGAGGTCCTGGGGCATCTGTGTGTGTGTGTGTGTGTGTGTGTGTGTGTGTGTGTGTGTATGTGCTACATATGATACAATTTGTTTTTCCATACTCCTGAAAATAAACTGCTCTAAGTAATAGTATCAAAATTGTAAGTGTCTTTATTGTTTTATAGATTGGAGTTTATTATCTCTGCAGTTAGACTGATTGCCTGAAATTGAAAATGATTTGGATTTAAATTAATAGTGTCATATTGTATGTAATTTGTAAGAAGGTTTAAACTACTACATAATTTATTTTCCAGTGTAGTTGTTAAGATACAATATAGCATATGTTAGAATAATTCTTTCGATAGGGTAATACAAAAACTTCTCCTTTTTTTTAATGGTGGTAGGAGGATGGCTGGAGACCATAGCCAGAGTTTAATGAATGCCATTGAGTTAAACCCAATATGTCAGAAAAAAAGATATTTTGAAAGAGGAGAACATATAGTTGATGCTTTGACTCTGACACTCTAATAAAAAAATTTAAAATAATAAAATATCAAAAGTTATGGAGACACAGGTAGTGGCTCAGAAGATAAGGGCGCTTTCTGTGTGGACAGGCAGGTCTGAGTTCAGATTCTAGCAATCACTTAAAAGCCAGGAAAAGGCCTCATCTGTCTGTAACTCACACAGGGCGGGGATTGAGACAGGAATTATTGGGGTTTGCTAGAGACTGTGTCCCATGCCCTCCCCACAAACAGCAATAACAAACCACCCCAAAGTTGACTACAAAAACCGTTAGGCCATGCGACCTCGGTTTCACTTACTGTCCTCGATATCAACAGTCTATTGTGGCTAAGACAGCGAGAAAATGGATGCTGAGAGACAATACCTAGCCTCCAGGACCAGAGAGTGTCTGTCCTTGGTGTCCCCAGCTTCGAAATAATAAACCATAGCGCCTTATATTCCTCTACCACCAGAGGAGGGAGTGTCAGGAGGCCTTATTTTAGCCAATCACATCTGGCTACAGCAAATTACAACTTAAATGTAGTTAACTGACTGTTTTCCAGGAAGCTAAGGGTGTTAAGCTGCTGCCTACAGGAAGTGATGTTTCGAGTGTCAATACTTTCTTTTCCATCCACGTGACTCATTCTTTTTTTTTTTCACAGTCCACGAAGGCTTTTTATTTATGCTTTACATTTAAAAACAGAATCCCAGGATTTTCCCTCCAGTATGTTTTCGTCTTGCCTCTTCATGGTCCATGATGCCAGCAGAGGTTGTCAACACAATGGAACCAAACTGGCGTGATGGGAGCAGATTGTTCTGCCATTTTTCTAGGTCTTTGAGTTGAACATCAAATCTAGGGCTTATAACTCCACACTTGTTTAATCTGCCTGTGAGGTTCACCACGATCTTCCCAGCTCTGTGATCATCAATAATCTCGAATTCACCGATGTAACCATGCTTCATCATCACAGTTAAGAACCGAACGATGACTTTAGAACACGGCCTGATGAGGACCTGGCGTTTGCCTCGCTTTTCGGCGTTGTTGATGCTCTTGAGAGCATCCGCCAGAACATTCATTCGCACCATGGTGACGGCGGGGAAGATGGCAGAAAGAGCCACGTGACTCATTCTAATGACCAGGTTTCACAGCCAGCACAGGGACTGCCCCCTCCCCCCGCGCTTCGAACCCCAAAACTTCCCACACACTCAGGGAAATCGCTTCCCAACCCAAGTCTAAGCTCTGCCTTCCTTCTGGCACCTTCTTTTTCTCTCTTCCGCTTTCCTTTACTCGCTCATTCAGGCTCTGTTCTAGCTCACGTGGCAGGAAACGCAGAGAGAAGAAGAGCAATTTGAGAATAAACAAATTTTCCCCAAAGGGACTTCGGTGCTAAAACAACATTAAAACTTCCAGCTGAATCTCGGGCTGTGGAAAGAAGGCCTTCGCTTTTTGGAGGGGACCCCTCTTGGGACAGTGGGATGCCCAGGAAGAGGGGTGTGGAGACAAGGGCGATCAGAATCAGAGCCTGCGGCTCGCTGAGACTGGCTTGCCCGGAGTCTCTTGGTGGCAAATGTAGACTCTGTATTTAATAGGGGTCGCGGTCACCCAGTCTTGATGATTTCATTTGTGTGACGGTGTCCAAACTAACCGACAGAGATTGCATTACTATCCTGGAGTACAGGAAGGTTACCGTCTCTCTGATGCTACTTAGCTCTCTGGAGAGGGCACACCCTGAAATACGGGATGCCATGAGGTTCACCTTGAATCTATTTGAGGGACGTCGTCTAACTGTGACCCAGTTTTGTCTTATTTAAGTCTGGTCTGTTAAGTACTTTGGATATCACTCTTGTATCTTGATGGCACATCTAAATTTTTCTAGAATTATTTATTTATTAAAAGAATCACTTATTTATTTTATGTATATGAGTACACTGTAGCTGTCTCCAGACACACCAGAAGAAGACATCAGATTCCCTTACAGATGGGTGCTGGGAATTGAACTCAGGACCTCTGGAAGAGTAGTCAGTGCTCTTAACTGCCGCCCCAGCCCCGAGAATTTTTTATTTTTAAGTCCAGAAGGCAAAAGATGCCCAGCACTAAAATGATTTGGCCTAATATTTATTTATTTTGTTTCATCGTATATATTCAATATATACAGCACTGGGTTATACAACGATATCTTCATACAAATGTGTATTTTACATTGGACATATCCTCCCTGCCCCTCCCCCACCCCAACCTTCTTTTTCTGAGATTTTTTTTTTTTTTTTTTAAATTTGGTGACTCCTTGTTTAGGCTGACTTTCTCAATTATGTTTCTATTCTCCTAATTAAGCTTTTTTTCTTAATTTTTATTTTTATTTTTTTTCCTGAAGAAAGCTGACAGCGTCCCCCGCTCTACCACACATTTTCTCATGCTATTTTTGTTTTGAAGATTTTTGTCCTACACTTCTAGTGTGGATGTGCTTACTCATAATCTCTTGAGATCACGGCTACGGCTTCAGACAGAGCTGAGCTCACTTCTCAAGTTATGAGCTCGGCAGTTACCTAATGGTCTGTAATTACAGACATTTAGACTTTGAAAATCCCGTGTTTTCCCATTTCCATTTGCAAGAGACAGATTTAAAGAGATTTACATGAAGGGACAAAAAAGTCCATTGTATTTTAAAGTCAAATGCTGCAGATGATAACTTTCTTGTTTTCCTTTGAGCTCTCTTCACTCAACCCCTCTCCTTAAAGGGATCCACGGTGGTTCTCAGCCTGTGGGTCGAGACCCCTCAGGGGATCGATTGACCCTACCACAGGCGGTTGCCTAAGACAATCTGCATATCAGATATTTACATTATGATTCATAGCAGAAGCAAAATTACAGTTATGAAGTATCAATGAGGGTGAATCTGCCCAATCTAGGCGTGCAACATATATTCATAATTACTGAGCTGTGTTTTCATTGACCGGTCCTATTTGGGTTGGAGGATTACAGCAACAAATTGGCGCCCAACTTATTGCTTAGAATTCAACTAACCTGAGTTGAAACCCCCATAAAAAGCTGAGTGAATCTGTGGGGCCTACAGAGAACGGCAGAGAGTCTCCCTCCCCCAACCCCCAAACAGAGAGCTAAGACCAGAGTCAGGGGCAGCACTCAGCCTACAGCTGGGCTTGATCAGTGCACTGTGAAAACTGCAGGGTGATCCTAGAACACAACTGCCTGCGAGATAGTTTTCAGGTGGAAACAGTGAACTGAGGGCTCAGGACCAGGTAATTCTTTGAATTAAAAAAGATATATAACCTTTTGATACTTAAAAATGAGACATACAATAAATATCTTTTGGGCTTTGTGTGATGATATTTTGAATGGTTTGACAGGAATCGACTTAGGGAGAATTAGACCCCTTATCATTTATTGGTATTGCAATATTTATTCTCTCGATTTACTATGTCTTCTCAAAAGACAGGGCCCTAGATAAAAAAATTCCTTGCCTTAGAAAAGAGATTACAAGTAACACTAGAACTAAAGGTTCAGGATTTTATTATTCAAAATAAGCAACAGAAAGAGGAGAATGAAGGTTGGAGACAGAGCTGGAAGAGACGCTAGAACAGAAGTTTATAAGTGAGTCTGAGGAACAGAGAGATAAGCTTAAGACTTGGCAACAAAGTCTAGGAGGTAATTTACTAAAGCTAGCAAATCAAAATATGGCAGATGCTGCAATATTACAATTACAACATAAAGAGAAGCTGAGATTCTGGAAGCAGGGCTTAGAACAGAAGATACAGGAAATGATAGAGCAGCCTGAACATCAGGAAGAGAACCTTATGACTTGACAACAGGGCTTAGAGGAAACAGTAGAACTGAAGACACAGGAAATTATAGATCAGAGTAAGAGACAGAAAGATGAAAACGAAGGTGGGAGACGGGACCTTGAAGAGATGCTGGAACAGAGGATGCAGCAGCTCACTGATCAGACGGAGCAGCAGAGAGAAAATGATGAGGGATGGAAGCAAGACTTGGAGAATAACCTTTTGCAATTAATCAATCAAAATAAAATGGACAGCAAAATATCTGAGTTACTTTATAAGGAAAAATCCAAAAATTGGAGGCAGAACATTGAACAGAGACGACAGGAACTTAAGGAGAAAGAAGGAGCAGGAGAGGAGAGAGAAGAGAGAGGATGACGGAGGAGGATGACGGAGGAGGACCACGGAGAGGCAGGAGGTAGAAGGACAAACGCAGGGTCTGGAAAACCCTCAAGTAATAAGGGTCTCATAGCTGGGGAACAGAGTAGTGTAGGGGTATCTGCCCAATCTAGGTTTGCAGATCACATTCGTAATTACTGAGTTGTATTTTCACTGACCGAGCCTATTTGGGTTGGAGAATTACAGCAACGCAATGAAAATAACTTTATGGTTGGGGATGACCTAGCCATACCCTAGCGGTTCTTAACACCTGTGGCGGAGAAGGTACGCTTTGAGTTTTGAGTAGTTAGTAGGGGCATTAATACGTTTGAAAAGGCTGCACAGGGAAGCAGGCGAAGAGAAGATGCAACAGGAAATATAGGCTGAGTTCATCAACTGGGAGACTCTGCCTAGACTGAAATCTATTCAGAAATCTGTATCAAGAGCACAGAGATATTGGGGTACGTGTGAGTGTACACATGTGTGTATCTGTCTCACTAAGACACAGATCATATTCCCATACCCAGAGCATCGACAGTAAGAGGAAGATCAGTTTGGGTGAGGAAATATAAATGACCCAGTTACTTTGAGACAAACATCTAATAAATGACATTGATTTATTCTGGGTGAAAAAAGAAAGTTTCTTTACCGGAGCTAAAAATGTAATGGTTTGAAAATATAATGGTCACCTTTTGCATACATGTAACGGATATAAATAAATACATAACCTAATTAAACGCCACTGCTCTTTCTCTGTTGTGATTACAAATCTTTATGCTTCTAACACGAAACTGGAACAAATCTGGAAAAAAAAAATGTCTTTACTGAAGAGTTTATCTTCCAGTCCAGGGTCTGAGTCTTCTGGTTGCCCCCTTTAGCGTTCAATTATTTAAGTTAAAATCAAGGGGAAAGCTACTTCAATGAAATAATTAAGACATAAAGATGAAAAACTCGACTCCCTTTCCTGTACGTTGATCTGCAAATCCTAGGAACCGGAAATGCTTTTCGGATTTGAAAAGCAGCTCAACGTCCAGTTACAAATGGAGGGAATGACTCAACCAGATAGAATTTCCATAATTCTGAATGCCTCGATTTTTTTGCTGATGGGGGGCAGGGAGGGGAATCTTTCTTAAGGGCAGGCAGATGAAGCTTTAAGCAGACCTCCACAGGAGGGCGCGCCATGGTGTGATTCTGCTGCAAGCGGCTGTCGCTGAGGCCCTTCCTGCCCTCGTCCCGATTTTGATGAAGTGTCTCAGATAGAGCGTGCATTCCCTGAACTGGAAAATTCTATGTTGTCAAAACTCAGGATGATAGGTTTCATGTGAGTTTGGTTTTTCTCTATCGGTTTAAAACGACTGGAAGTAATTTAATCTTTCTCTGGGAGGCATGTGGTCATTGTACATTCTATCTTAAAACACAGTAAAATGGGTGAGACGCTTGTTTTAAATGAAGCAAAAGCTAAACGGGTCAAAGCTACAGCATGCTTTAAGACGGCTGGTATGTGTTAGCACAAGCTAATTAATCAACACTGAAGACATCACAGAAGTGCACTTTTAATTAGGATGTGTTTATAAGTTGTTCACATTATTTTCAAATGATATATATTACTTATAATGACATGTTTAACTAACTAGATGGTAGATAGGTAAATCAATCTTCCCAAATATAGAAGCAGAATCAAAGTATAAATCCCAGAGTGGCTCTCTCTAGTGTCATAAAGATTCTGGAAACATCCACTGCAATGTTTGTGGTAGATGTTTGGCCCAAAGTACAGACTAAAAAAAAAAAAAAAAAGTCCCTTTTCCTAACTCACAATTTTAGTAGTATATTTTCAAACCGTCTTCTAAGAGATAAGAAATGTTAATATTTTACTAGATTTAAATCAATATAAAAGTAATTATGATCTTGGCGGTTGCCAAGTGTCTTTGTGAGCCTGGCCTTATTATTCTGAGGACAAACAGAGCCTTGTAAGTCCAAGACAACCGCACTGAATGGACAGCTTCATTAAATCTGAGAAGGAACAGGCCTGGTGACTATCGATACAGATTATATGGTTCCAATAACTGTTTATATAACATACACATTTCCAGTAAGAGAACTATTCATCTCATTATAGTTTTTGCTCAAAAAATGTCATGTGGGTTAATCCTAACAATGGAGGGGAAGTGGAGGAGGGGCCTTGGGTATTTTGAGAAGCTCTGTGGTAGGATGTAACTGCCTTACAGTCAAATGTTGGTAGCTTTGATAGTCTAGGAATTTGTAGTTGACACAAAATAACCGAAGTGCAGTACAAATCGGA
This sequence comes from Grammomys surdaster, assembly GCF_004785775.1. Classification (NCBI taxonomy): domain Eukaryota; kingdom Metazoa; phylum Chordata; class Mammalia; order Rodentia; family Muridae; genus Grammomys; species Grammomys surdaster. The sequence goes on along the minus strand of NW_021604786.1, from coordinate 5,024,842 downwards.
CAGCTTTCTGGGTCTGCAGTCTTTATTAGAAACTGATGCTATCAAGGTTTCATAGGAATGAGTCTGCAGAAATGTCTCTGTGGGTAAAAACACTTTCCATGCACAACTCTGAATTCAACCCCAGAACACGTGGTAGATGGAACTGACTCCTGAAAATTGCCCTCTGACCGAAACACGCCCGCGAGCGCGCACAGACACACACACACACACACACACATGCACACATACACAAACATACATACAAAGATATACTCACATATATTCACAAGATGTACAAACACATATAACATACACGCACATACAAAAATACACTCACACACACAAGGTGCACACAAACACACACACAAACAGACATGCCCTCACACACATACACACACACACACAAACACACACTTATATTTCACACATACATATGTCACACATGTAATAAATAATTTTTTAAAAACAAATTAAAAATACCATATGCATGAAAACACTTGCTTAAGTAGAGATGCCAGTTGACTTTTGATGGCTCACACCTGGTTTGAAAATTAAATTTGCTAGTAATTAAAATGCTAGTTCACTGCTTTCCCAGGGAATTGAGACACGCTGTCTAAATTTAAATATCTTTTCTTTTTAGCTCCCACTGACAGACCTTTATGTCAATAAATAATTCAGAAGGTAGAATTAAAAATACAAAAAGACTCGGGTATGTGCTTACACATCATATTATTTAAAACGCTGTTCTGTAAATTTGGCAACTTTTATGTAGTCAGATATTTTAATAATTCAATCGCATTTAACCAGTTTTCTTTGGATTTCTATTCTATAGGCTTATTATATTTTATGTCTTACAATATTTTATTATTGTGCAAAGCTGGGGGTTTGGGAAGTGCTTTATCACTGTCTTATGCCTCCTTCCCCTCTACCTAGAACCTAGTTCATCAGAACTTTAATTTGAGACAAGGTCTTTCTTTAAAATCTTAAGCGATTCATTGTATGAAATGTCTTGACATCAGGAAGTCAAAGTAACTCGACCTCTGAGTCAACTTCCACTGGATTTCATATCATTGTGTGGTATCAAAATATTTCCTGCACACAAAAAAATGTTTTCCTGATGACATTTTATATCATTTTGTCTTTTTTCCTCTCTTTATCCTTTTTTCTTTTCAAAACTTTTATCGTTGTTATTAATCGTGTACGTGTGTGTGTGCCTGCATGTGTGTGTGTGTGTGTGTGTGTGTTTGGAGTACTACTAAGTCTGAGAGCTACACTAATCTACGACTATAATCATAAATACAGAGAAGGAACTTCGACAACATGTCCATTTGACACACAAGCTGAAATAGCATCCCTCTCCTCCCTGGGCCTGTGGGTTCAGATCAAGTTTACATGACAAGGTATGACGACTTCCTTCTTGTCAAGCAAGCCCACAGTGGTTGGTTACCTGCTCATCTCCACACTGCTACTGCACCAGTGTGCACATCTTGCTTTACAGGTCAGGATCGTAGCGTCAGAGTTGGCTGCCAGCAATGCCATCAGTAACTTTCCTCTCCTGCACTTTTTTATTCTTTTTTAAAAATGGCATATATTCATTATCCTTTGTAATGCATGTGGTAAGCACACTTAATGCAAGCACATAACGTATTTTGATCATACCCCTGGTCTTTTTCATTCCCCTAGACAGTGACACATCTCCTTTTATGTCATGTATACATATATGATTTATGTATCAATGTAAAATCTAGGACCTATATCGGGGAAGAGTGTTTGTCTTACTGATTCTTGTTTAACTCTTTTAGTACCTTGATACTAAGTCCATCTCCAGGTCATCCATCTTTCTGCAAATGATGTAATTCTACTTTCCTTTTGGGTGAATGAAATTCCATAGTGTATACACAGCTTGGTTTCTTCATCTCCCTTACTACTGAGCATCTGGGTCTGTTCCATGCCTTAGCAACTGTGATCAGAGTTGGACTGAACAGCCCTATGCAGGTATTTGTGACATGTGGACACACTGTCCTCTGGGGTTTCTTTCCTCTTTTTTTTTTTTTTTCCGAGACAGGGTTTTTCTGTGTAGTCCTGGCTGTCCTGGAACTCACTCTGTAGACCAGGCTGGCCTAGAACTCAGAAATCTGCCTGCCTCTGCCTTCCGAGTTCTGGGATTAAAGGCGTGCGCCACCACTGCCCGGCTATTAGTCGATATTTTTAATATGCTTTTTTTTTCTTTCTTGGTAACTTTAACTTGTCAAAATAATATCTAACGTTCTGACCAACCAACAGGAGGACAAGCTGCAGGCTAGTGTTCGCCTCCCTGCTGTGCCTCAGAGTTCAAGTCTTAAGGGACACTGTTATTTGTATCATTTATTTTTGTTAGTTGGAAAAGGTGACATTGGTTGCTTTTTGTCTGGCATTTCCTAACTCAAGAGCTAGGTGTGAAATGTGCTTATTTTATTGTGGCAATGTCTTAGTTACTTTCTTCTTGTTGTGATTTAAAAAAAAAATGATAAAAGCAACTTAAGGAGGAGAGTGTCTGCCGTGATGGGTTTATTTCATTTGGCATAATGTATTTAAGGTTCGTCTTAAAGATCAAATAGATTGTGTATGCCTGCCACCTTTTCTTTACCCATCCATCTATTGGTGGATGATTAGTTGTCTTCTTATCTTAGTTAATATGTGTTGTAGCTGGTATGAGCAGGAAAAGGCTCCTAAGATGCCTTTGAGATTCGGACTTTGTTATTTTGGATAAATACCACAAGTAGGATTCTGGGTCATCTGGTAGTTCTACTTTCTACTCTGTCAGGAACCTCCACATTGCTTTCTGTAGCAGCTGGGACCATCCTCCATGTTTGCCAGCAATGTGCAAGCACTTGTACAGTGACGTCTCATTGTGGTTCTGCTTTGTGTTTTGGTCATGATTGGTGATAGTCGGCATTTTCTTGTGTATCCTCGGTCCACCTGAGCTTTCTTTGGAGAAGTGTCAGATTTCCAGAAAGATAGCAACAATTTTAGTAATCAGTTCAGTAGGCTGCCCTGGTCTGCTCTGGTCTGCCCTGGTCTGCTCTGGTCTGCTCTGGGCTGCTTTGGGTTGCTCTGGGCTACTCTGGGCTGCTCTGGGCTGTGCTGGGCTGTGCTGAGCTATGCTGACTCATAGCCATCAGGACTTCCAGGTAAAGCTTGACACATAAGAATGCTATTGCACGGAAGTGTTATTCTTCTGTACTTTCTCAGAAGACAAACACAGAGAGATGTCCCAGTATAATCTCTCTCTCTCTCTCTCTCTCTCTCTCTCTCTCTCTCTTTCTCTCTCTCTCTCTCTAATCTGTCATCTAGTAATCATAGATCTATCCATCATCTATCTGTTTATCTACCATTTATCTATCCATCTATCACCTATATATCTATCATAGTTCTATCCATCATCTATCTAATCTGTCATTTATTTATTAATCACAGACCTATGTATCATCTATATATTATGTATCATATATTATGTATCATAGAGCCATCTCTCTACCTCCCTACATATATCTAGCTGCCAACACACCTACCATCTATCTATCATCTGTTCTCCCCATACTATCTATCATTGACCTAACCATATATCTGTTATCTACCAATCTACCTATTGGTCATCTATCTACCAACTGTTGTGTATCTATCCTCAATCTAATATCTACCAACATGCATATCATGAATCTCCCATCTATGAACTATCATCTTGACACTTTCTAGTTTATACCAATGCCACCGACACTCCAGGGCTTATCCGTATCTCTTCACCCATATTTAGGATGCCTTTCTCTATATAGACAAAAGCCTCCCACTATTCTTTCTGAGTTTATTTGTTTGTTCGCTTTTGCCCATGTGAAACTGCAGTTCAAAGCTGTGGCCAGCCAAAAGCTTGACCCAAGATACACGCATCCATTCATTTTCTCTCTTCACCTGGTCCAGTCTTCAAGAGGGAGGAAGGAAGGAAGAAAAGAGAGAGGAAAATGGACTCAGCATTCCTGACTCTGGCCTCGAGACTCCCAGGACTGCTGCTCAATGCTGTAATGTCTGAGGGCTGGCTGGGACCGAGAAAGCAGCATTGATCCAGGCCCCTGACACCTGTGCAGATAAAACTTAGCTAAGTCTCCTGAAAATCCACTTTCTGAAGAAGATGTCATCAGGTTAACTGTGTAAACACAAAAAGAACCCGACATTGTCCAAATTCTCCCCCCTCATAATCCTCGGGGCTCAAAACCTGTGGTGGTTTTGCTTTAAAGATATGATAGGAACACAAAGCGATTACTGCCTTTCATGAGTTGACAAGGGTTTGCAAATGGTCTTACTTATGATGCTAGACTCTGTTGCTGTAACTTTCCCTGGAGATCTGTCATTGCCTGGTGACACATGACACCGCTTTGTAATTCTGACAGGCTGATTCTGGTACTGTCCGTATGTCCAGGAAAGAAAATTTTGCGGTCAAACATCTGAAAATTGACATGCCAGGTATTAAGGACATACACATCGACACAGGTCAGAACTAACATTGTATATTTAAAACAAAAACAAACAAGCAAAGCCGAAAAGACAGTAACACACTAAAAGGCTCCCAGTGTAGAAAGGGATGAAGGACACCGACAAGGAATTCTTTTAAAGAAACAGAAAGGCAACTCATATTTTTAGAGACACCTAAAACGGTCTTGGAACAAAGGGGTCTTCAGAACTGTTTAGTCCTAGTACCACGGAAGCTAAAAAATAACACTGATGTTGGAGGGGAAACGTTGATGTCAAGGCTCTAGCAATGAAATCTAGATGTGGATCTGGAGCAGATACCAATGGAAACGACGCATGCAGGCATTGACAAAACACGTTGCCTGCCTGCTATTAATGTTTTCCATCTTACACCTCGACTTAAATAGTTTATATGGAGAAATGAAGGTGGAAGAGGGAGAAGTGTTCCCCTATCAGCATTTGGGGTTCAACAGTCTACTTATTTCCTCCCCGAGGATATTTCACAGTATCACTGCTTAGGCATTCAAAATTATTTTAGATTATTATTATTATTTTAAATTGAGTCATTCTGATCATGTGAAAAATCAAAATGTTCTTGCCTAACAAAGAGGCACATTGCAGGAGATGGTGAAACCGAGAGGATAACCAGGAAGATATCCCCATTTTGCTTGCATTTTAGATGCATGGAAAAGAAAATCAGTTTTTAAAAAAACAACCTCTGCCGTTTGGAGAGAGTTACGGATGAGACGTACATGTCGAATTGTTATGATTGCGATTGTTTTGACTGCAGGGACGCTGTGTGTAAGGGCTTGGCTGTTCGTTCTTTTTCTGAGCTCTAGAACTTTCGGAGCTATGTGGTAATTAACCTGAAGCAGTTTAAATAGCTTCCTTCAGTATTCTGAGAACATCACGGAGAACTCTCACCATTGTTAAAATTATCCTCGAGATTTATGTAGCAGAAAATTTATGGATCTTCTTCATCGCAACTGAAGAGCTTTGAAAACGGAAAGTGTTTATAAATTCCAGGGGCACTCACGTAGCTATTAAAATGCTGGTATTTTTTTTTTATCAGTTTTGCGAAGGCAATTGGTTTGACTCAATAAATGTTTAATGAGTGTTTTCCTATGTTTAGATCTGTAGAAGTGTCAAATAAATAATAAATAGCCCTACCTTTAGGAAGCTTATCATCTAATTGAAGGCAATGAGTCAAAGATCAGACTCTGTTATTTATGTAAGTACCCCCTCTGCACATTGATCACTTTTCCCTGAGCAGCGTTGGTTCAGATCCACTCTCTGGCTGCAGAGTGGCCCCGGAGAATTCAGATACTTCCAAGCTGCTTCTATGGTGTTGATTCTGCACACATGCTTTTCACTCCTAATTGTAAGCATTATTTTCAGATGGTATTTTATGTACTAGATATGTCAGAATTCATCGAGGATTTTCTTATGAGCTAAAAGTACAGCATTGAAGCACCTCCTATAACTACTGAAAATGATGTCCTTTCTGTCAGCCAGGAGATTAAACACAAAGGTTGTTTATGTGCGTGCGTGCGTGCGTGTTAAAGGCCATCAGATACCATTCGCTGCCAAAGCGCAGCAAGTGGAGGAAACTGCCTAACCAGTTGACAACTATGAGCCAGTCTCCATTGGCTTTCTTGGGGCTGTGTCATGGGGACATGAGTGATCATTTGGACCCATGTGGTCACTCCGATGGCTAACTCTTGCTCCAGGGATATTCCGTGGACATGTTTGAATTTGTAGCTTGTTGTCTACACTGTGGGTCTGAATCTTTCTCTGCCCAGTCCAACTCCCCCCCACAGGTTCCGTGTCCACCCCCCCCCCCAGTGCACTTCCCTTCACAGTGATTGGTTCCAAACTCCTTTGTGACATCTGATTATGGGATTCCAAGTTTGCAACCTGGAGTATATCTGGGATTTTTTGTTTTTTGTTTTCAAATACTACTTATTTTTAATGAAGCAACTCCCAACTAGTGCTCTCTGGTCACCCTGAATTCTACATGAAGAAACTCAGGGCTGTGCCAGGAAATAGAATACAATCCCTACAGAGAGAAGCAGCCTCCATCTTTTAGAGTTTTGAAAGACTCTGGGAAGAAGGCAGAAGGAAGGCCCTCTCGCCTAAGTTACTGGGTTCTTGATCTGAAGCTGTTCTCAGTGGCAAGGCCACGTTAGAAACAGCAAGCGCTGTTTAAAGAAGGTTCTCCCAACTATCTGCCAGCCTCATCCTTAGGAGGGGAAGAACAGAGACCTTTCTGCAGTTCATCCAAGCCAAGTGCTTCCTGGATTTTCTGCTGTGTCCCTTGCAATCCCATGGTGTATTCAAATCTTCGGAGTTTAAGCGTGGGTCTCAGTTCTCTCCCTCAACATAATTTAAACAGCATTACTTCCCTCTTAAGTTGAAAAATCAAAGTCATTTTGTAAATACACCCTTACGTCATTACTCTCCCAGGATGGACCACCGGGACTCTTCTAGGTCAGCTTTCTGAGACACAGGAGAGAAATGACGAAATTTGGTGTTTGGTTTATGACACAGGAAATCAGTGTCATAGACATGTTTCCTTAAACTATGTCCTGGAATAACTCACCTCCACCAGTGAGTGTTCCAAAGCCAGGCTTCTTTAGCCTAGTGGTTTTCTCTAAAACTGTTTTTGAAGCATTTTAACGAAACAAAAATTCATCCCGAGCCTTTCATCTGCCTGTTTTGCTGAGCTGCTATCATTATTATTATTAACTGGAAATCAACTTCTAAGGACCTAGCAGAAATGAACATGTGTTTGTCAGAAATAGTCCCAGACATTTAGTCAAACTTAGTTGTGTGTGACAAAATTTCTGGTTGTTAAATGTGGAGAAAGACTCTACCTTCAGAAGAGGCGTTGTGACTTTTCTCAATTAATTGGTAAATATTTTCTCTTAAACTTAGTTGCTTGACATTTTTCTAGTGTCTTTCCTTCTTGGAGGTCTGGGGTAGCAGTTTGATGGGTTATCTTGACCCTGTTGACATACTCTGCCTTCTGTCCCCGATTTATGAAAGTATGAAAGTAACACATACACACACACACACACACACACACAGAGACACACACAGACACAGACACAGACACACACACAGACACACACACATGCCCAGACCTCTATTTATTTACTTTTTAAAAACAGATTTAGGTTTAATTATGCATGTGGGTATGTGTGCATATATGTGTGTGGATATGTGTGTATATATGTGTGTGGGTATGTGTGTATATATGTGTGTAAGTACGTGTGTATATATATGTGTGGGTATGCGTGCATATGGGGCTATGTGCACTTGAGTTCAGTTGCCTGCCAGAGGCATCGGATTCTCTAGAGCTGTGTTGCAGGTGGTTGTGAGCCGCCAGATCAGGGTGCTGAGAATGGAACTCTGGTCCCCTCCAGGAGCAGTTAAGGCTCTTAACTTCCAAGCCATCTACCCAGACCCTGACCTTTGATTTTGTTTAAGGAATAATTTCTTCATGGAAAACTGCTTAATTTTTACAAATAACTCATAACTCATTTTTAAATGTAGTTGAGCAAACATTATCCCAGTGACCTGCCCGTTTTAAAAATTTCTGTACTGGAGTGGGTAGCTTGACTGGTTATATATTTGCCATAACATGCCCTTTGACCCTGACCTTGGAAATTAAAACACCTGCGCGCATCGTCATGTTGTGGATGCAGACACACGCCCGGTTTCTAACCTTTGCTTCATGTCAAAAAATAACAAATACTCCCTTTGTGGAAAATCATGCTGATTTCATAGAAAACAAGCAGGGAGCTTTCATTTCAGGCACGCTTCAAGAAAAAATCGTTTCCATGTTAAAACTCAGTTCAAAAGAGGCCATGGGTCTGAAGAAGGGGGGGGGGGCTGTGTACGTGAGAAGCCTCGGAGGGAGGAAGAGACAGGGAGCCATGTACTTGAAAGACAATCTCAAAAGTAAATAACGATAAATGAGATCGTTCAAAATATCAAAAACAAATAAACCTCAGTCAAGTTCCCTTTACCATCATAGCCAAAGGCTTCAGCCTGTGTACTGCGCTAAGCCGGAGTCGTGCTGACGAGCATAAGCTACCTTATGCCCTGCAAGCATGAGCTAGCTTGTATCCTTAGACTGGAGTCTCCAGTTTCTCCAAAACCAGGCATGATGAGCATGCTCAGTCTCTTCCCTGTTGCCTGGTTGAAAGGTCATGGCCCACTTCCGGCTTCTAAGCCGTGGTTTATGATGTCACCCGTCGCCACCTTCTCCAAGCAGAATCTGGAAAGGTCTGGGGTAACCTGTCTAAATTCTGTCACTTACGCTCTCAGCTCCCCTAACCTGATTTTTTTTTTACTTTGCGGTTGCATGTGGATTCCTTCCTTTCTTGGCCTCCGTAGCTTTGTTTTATGACCTTGAGCGAGGCTGTGAAGGACCTAAATATTTGATTATATTTTTTTTCCAAACACATCACAGAGTTCTCCTGTGCCAAGTTCCACATCCTGCCACGCCCTCTCCCGGCTTTACCGTTTCAGCATCATCAGATATTGTACAGAACACCCAATAGATTTGGTTGCTCAATAAAAGCGGTGTAAAGTCCATTCCTTTTCCCTAATAATAATAGTGTACAATTGGCTCCATGGAGAACACACTTTTTTTTTTTCCAAGCCAAGTTTCCATTAGGCGTCCTTCCCCTGAATGGGTTGTTTTTCAAGATTTTTAACATCACGAGAATGAAAGTAAAATGAATCCTGCAAAGTCCTAACAGGCTAAAAGCTGATGTATGTTTTTGTCATCGTCGTTGTTGTTTTCAAAAACAGAATCAGTGGACCACATGGTTTTGTGGGGGTGGTTAACGTGGAAAGGGTAGATTATAATCCAGAGGGCAGCTGCCCCTGTCTTCTGAAGCCCCACCAGTGTGTGCTCCCGAAGCCTGCATTTCCTCCCACATCAAGCCAGTGCACATCAGAATGTCCTGTCTTTGGAGCTGTTCAGAGCCTACAAGATAATTATTTCTTCCTGGTTCTTTTGTTGTCTTTGGTTCTTTTCCTTCCAAACCGTGCAGGCAGGTAAGTGCTCTAACAGAGCCCAGCCATATCTAAGAGCTCAGTTAAGTGGCTGAGACTGGGCTATTTTCCTTATTAAGTATGGCTTTTTTCCCCCGTTCAATTTGTGCCTGGAAAATACTTAGCATTATTTTGTGTATCCATGGCTAAGAAATAGGATACAGTATAAAGGAGAAACCAGTGAGCCAAAAACCTTGAGAGGAAACATATCTCGACCTATTAGAGAGTTTGGATTTTAGTAAGCAACACGTATGTGTTACTGATAATATTTAAATTTCGACCTATTAGAGAGTTTGGATTTTGGTAAGCAACACGTACGTGTTACTGATAATATTTAAAACGGCGGCACCTGATCTGGCTTGTAGTTACAGGCCACCGTCTTCCTGACTAGGCTAGGCCTGAGGCCACGGCTCAGACTGGCCAGAGACACCAGCCCTGGCACCCACGAGAGGCCAGCGTGGGAGATGGCTCTGCCTATCTACCACGCTGTCTCCACAAGGAAGGGTTGAGCCCAGATCATCCCACCATCCATGCGGTACACGGTAGGATGAGAGTCTAAAGTTTAAAGATTATCCAGTGGCTTTATATGTTTAGTAATGCTCAATTAACAAGATGCCCACACAACTAGAGGTGTTAACCAATCAACTAACCTAGATATAGGTTGTTACCCAGGACTGCTCTCATACACGCCTGGCTGCCCACGGCTCTGTCTCTAGCTCCTCCTCTTCCCTCTCCTCTTCCCCTCCTCGCTCCGCCTACCTCTCATACAGCCCAATCGCTGAGCTTTATACAAATGTAGTGGGATGGTAACGTGTTACACGGATGCAGATCCTAAACTGACTCCTCTGAGCGGAGCGGCTCAGTTCACTAACCTGAAGTTAAGGTTGTTTAAAATAGAGGAGAGGAGTTTCAAATTTATGAGGGCCCAGAGAAGGTAGAGACAAATGGAAAGTTCCTGAGTGACAATGTGTATGTGTTCCTGAGTGACAAGGGTGTAAGGGATGGGGGAGGAGGTCGTTTTAGTTGACAAGATTAATATAATCGTCCAGGGAAGAGAGAGGATCTGGAATGAACCCTGGAGGCACCAGCTCGCCTTCGACAAGCATACACCGAGGTTGGTGGATGGCTTGGGGATGGCTGTGGATTCTCCGAAACCTCCCCAGGCTTTGCTTCTGTTTCCATGGGGTTCTAACTAGCTACGAGATCTCTCTGACCACAGTAGCGAGGGCAGATCTGGGCCTAATTTCCAAGCTTCTGCTTCCTCTCAGGAATCCTCACTTTGAGGAGCCTAATATTATTGCCCGGTGAGTTTCAGCTGTGGGCGCGGAGAGAGTCTTGAGACCACAGTGCGAGTGAATAGCCAGCTCGGTTCATTTGTGTTTTTTAAATTTCTAATAAATCCGACTAAAATCTTTCATTTAAATATCTTCTTTTATGAAGGTTTTGCCCATTTCTAGGTGAGGTTTTATTGGTCGGTCCTTATTTATTTATGTAACTAAGTCTTTTGTCACACACATTTTTGAGTTACTTCACGATCTGTCCCCCTCGTGGACTCTTGTTGGCAAGAATTCCTTCATATCAAGTTCAGATTAACAACTTGTTAACAAAAACATTTGTTTTCAATTATGAGCATGTGTACATACGTGTGCTTGTATGTGCATGCGAGTTCAGGTTCCTAAGGAGGCCAGAAGAGGATGTTAGTTAGGTCCCCTGGAGCTAGAAGTTATGTCTTCCGCAAGAGCAGTGTGAGTTCTTAGCCACTGAGCCTTTTCCCAGTTCGAGTGTATCTGCGCTTCATCCATAGTTAGTGCTATGGTGTGTGCACGTGCATATGTGCGCACATGTGTGTATGTGTGTGTGTGTGTGCGATTATTGAAGACTATAATGGCAACCTCTAGAAGCTTGAGTAGTTTAGCTTCATGTTGAGATTTATAATCAATGTGAAAAGGGTATTTCCTTATGAGTTAAAGGTTCAAATTCATGAATTTATTATTTTCCTTGAGAAATATCTCTTAGACCCTTAGTAATTTACTGAAAGTCTCACTTCTTTCTCTCTACAATCTAAGGGCAAATAGCAAATAACTATGTAAGTGTGGGTTCATTTTTCTCTCTTATTTCTTTTCGCTTGTCTGGCTACATTTATGTCATTATGAATTCATCCGTGTTCTGAAATTGCTATCAGTTTATAACTCTTGGGTCTCTAAAATAAAGTCTCTAATTTAAATCTTCAGTATTTTTTTAAAAATCTATTCTTTGCCCTTCTTTAAATTATTTTTACTCACTTACTTTAAAAGATTTGTTTTTGTTTTTAATTATGTACTTGTTTGGGTGGGGGTATGCACACATGAGTCCAGTTGGCCGTGGAGGTCAGAAGAGGGTGTTGGAGTTCCCTGGAATGGGAGTTATGGGACAAATGTGGGTGCTGGGAACTGAAGTAGGGTCCTCTGCTGGAGCAGTACTTAATCTCAGTTACTGATCATATCTAAAGACCTCCCCCATCCCGTCATACACCCAAATGTCCCAATGCCAAGGTAACGACCCAGTGTTGCTCGAAATGCTTTGCCGTCTGCTTGCATGTACGCCTCAGACATTGGCAATTCGACATCATATGCTTTTTAATGTTATTGCAACTTCACCTTACGGTTTTATTTTCTAGTTACTTCTCCCTGGCGTACTGAAGAGTTCTTTTGTATATCTGCCATGCGCTCAACTAGTTGACGGGTTCTTTCATGGGTTTAATAATTTTTCTGCACATTTCTTTCTGTCCTATATATATGGTAGTGTCACGGGTGACAAGCATTGTCCCAGTCTTCCATTTCAGATTCCAGGCTTCTGTCCCACTAGCCTGGGTGGAGCTGCCAGTGTATAGGAAACAGAATGAGAGCCTTGGCAGACAGCTTCTCTCTGACTCTTAGGAGGCTTGGCTTCAGCGCTGGACCATTGATGATCATGGTGGATGTGGGCCTTGTAGCAACCTTTAAAACCTGCTCATCCAGCAAGGCATTTCTGTCTCCGTCTGGATTTGCTGATACACTTTATAATGACTGGGTATTGGGTTCATGGAACGACTGCTCTGTAGCTCCTGAGAAAAATGACAGAACCCCTCATTATTAGTGTGTGCAGCTGTTTTGGCTGGTCCTCCTTGCGTTCTGGAAAGACACCACGGTTACTGTACATTCTTGGGTTTGATCTCTTAATATTTCATTTCTGGTGGGTTTTTTTTCATGTATTCTCATAAAGGAGGGAGCTTAGAGAGTATTTTCTTTCTTTTACTCTTCTGGTCAGTTTTAGTCAGTAGAGTCATGCTGATCTCTTTTTATGCACTCTGCAGGAACTTCCAATATGGATTTCATTTCTTTCCTAATTATTAAGTAATATGGACTTGGGAGGTTTCTTTGTGAGTGAAATTTTTAGTTTAGTTTCTTTGGTATACAGCTGTTAAAACTTTCCAAATTTTATGGCGTTTACATAGTGTGAAAATCGATGGTAGTGTTTCTATTTGCTTGTCTGCTGTTTGTAGACACTTGGCTTTGTTGCTGATCTTGTGGTCCTTGCCATCTTTATGTTTTAAACACTTTGTTAGGAGCTTTCTGGTTTCCTTGGTTTTTCTGCAGAACAATCCCATCACTTACTACTGTTATTATTGTATGGCTTTTATTTAATTCACTTCCGTTCTTACGTCTTTCATTTCCTTTCGTATCCCCTCCTTCAAGTTCAAGCTGATATTTTTCGGCTTTTTAAAACTATATTTATCTTTATGTATATGAGTATTTTGTGTATAAGCGTGTTTTACACAGTGTGTATGCATGTACACCACACGTGTGTTGGGGCTTGAGGAAGCCACAGAGTGGCTTTGGACACCCCCAGAGCTGAAGGAACAGAGAATCATGAGCCACTCTGTAGGGGCCAGCCTTGGTCCTTTGCAAGAGCAGCCAGAGTTGGTAATGACAGAGCCACTGCTCCAACTCCTCATATTTCCCAGTTTTAATTCTAAAACTCTGTGTCAGGAATCTTGTTTTTGTTGTTCTGTTTGGCAATGTCTATGAACCAGTGACACATCAGGTCAGAAAGGAGGTAGAAGTCTCAGACCTGGCCGTGGTCTTTCCAGCCCTAGAAGGAGACGCTTTACATCTGCAGAGATTGAGCTGTTGCCATGTCTCTTATTTCTGATATTGGTGGCTTCCTTCTTCTGCTGCCGTCTGTCTCCTGCTAAGACATTAAATTAATAGCAGTACCACTTTTAATGAGTTTTTTAAAAGCTCCTTATTATTTGAAAATTGATCTCTTGTCTTTTATTATTTCTTTTGCTCATTAGTATCTAATCTTCTCTTGTTTGCTAGAATTTCAAGTTAAAAGGTGAGGCCATAGAGTTATGATTTTTTTAAAAAAATATAATAATTTTATTTATTCTTTCAGAGTTTAACACATGTATGCAATGTATTCTGATCACATTCACTTTTCAACCCTTCCAAGATCCCAGGATTCTCCTCCCAGCCCTTCCTTCCTCCCTTTCTCCCTCCTTTTCTCCCTCCCTCCCTCCCTCCCTTCCTCCCTCCTTCCCTCCCTTCCTTTCTCGCTCTCTTCCTTACTCCCTCCCTCTCTTCCTTTCTTTTTGTTTCTTCTTTCCATAACCCATCAAGTCGAATCCATGCTGTCTAAAAGCACATGGGGGTGTGGCAGCCAGTAGGGCGTGGTCAATTTACTAGTGGCCACGCCCATAACAAAAACTGACCTGACTCCTCCCTTTACTTACAGCGTAAGTTTTGCTATGCTCTTCGTACCTTCCACGCTTCCTATTTTTATTTCTTGTATCATTATTGGGAGTTCTTGTTGGTACACGTTTGTTTTCTATTACTGACTTTTAACTTGCTGCGGTTGTGACTGCAAACCACTCTTTGTATATGTTAGGAATTTGGGATTAATTCAGGGCCTGGGTCAGAGTCTAGGATGTGGGCTGCTTTCTCGGTATCCTTTGTTTGCTTAGTTGAATGTGTAGACACTGTGTCGTTGTTCTGCGAGTGTCAATTATGCCGGATCGTTCGCTAGCGTTTAGTCAAATTGTTTACATCCTGGCTAATTTTATCTGCCTAGTCTATCAATTATTGAGAGGAGGTGTTAAAATCTGTTCCGATTGTGGATTTATCCACTTCTCGATGTTCTGCTGAGCTTTTACTTCATGCAATTTGACCGTTATGATGTACATGAGTGTACGGGATTGTTGTATATTCTTGTTAAATTGGCCTTTGTCACTATGGAGTAACTTTCTCACTGACCGTTTCCTAGCCATGACAACAACCGATGATTACAAAATCATTGCTGCTTTTCTTTTTATTACTGTTACCTGGGTGTTAAAGTTAGCATTAATTGTCAATTTGTCAGAATCCAGAATACCTGGAGCCTGGCCTCTGGGCAAATCTAAGAAGAATTATCTAGATTAAAGTTGGCCTCTGGGACTGTGAAAAAAGTCTTGATTATGTTAATTGTGCTGGGAGGAAATGCCAATTGTGGGCAGCACCATTCCCTGGCTGGGATCTTGAAATACAGATGGAGATAGGGAGTTGAACAGGGAGTGTTCACTGCTGTCCTCTTCCTGATGGACCTGGCTGCTTAGAGTTCCTGCTTTCTTGGGCTCCTCACTGTGAAGGACTGTACCCTTGAATTCTGAGACAGAATAAATATTTGCTCCTTTAGTAAAGTTGCTTTTGACAGGGTGTCTTATCACAGCGACGGGAAAAGAGACAGTCTGACACATCCTTAAGTGTTTCGATTCTAGAGTGCTCGTGACCTTGTATTTGAAGTGCATGTCATGAGTGCTGGGTGTAGCAGGATTACCTGCTTAGCGCTGTTAAATGGGTTGGCACATTTAATGTGACAACTGATTAAGTTGGGTTTGGATCCACTATGTCACCGCTTCTGACTCTTTCTGATCTGTTTTCCTGCCTTCTTTAGGATGGAAAAGAATTGTATTTCATCTCCCCTTTTCTGTTTGCTTCTTGGCTCTAGGCTTTGGGTAATTATTTATGTGGGGACACTGTACGCCCTTAACTTGATCCAGTCTACTTTAAATGGTAGTCTGCCCATGTGTGCAAAGTCACTTGTGACAGTGTTTTTTTTTTTTTTTTCTTACCTCTTTCCTGTTGGTACCTGTACCAACGCTCTCTTCCATTTTAGTTTCTGTAGGACATAAATCCAACAATACACTGCTTTCATTTTTTTCCTTTCGACAACGCCTTATTTTATTAGTTAAAAATTGATCCACACACTGGGGCCTTGTTTGTGTTTGTTCTATTTCTTCATGTACCTGTAGACATTTATCATGTTCCACTGTCCCCCTCCTGAGGGACCTGCCTGAACATTTCCTGTAACGTGAATCTGCCCATGATAAACCTTTATGCTTTCGTACATCGGGGAGCTATTTTACCTGCATTTCACAAAAACCTTCATGGCACACACGGTTCTGGACTGGCAGTTGGTTTCCCTTCTGTGGTCCAGTGTCGTCAGCAATAGCTCTGTTCTCTTACCCATCTCTGGTCCTCCATAAGAGCACAGCATGGCCTTGTTTTCTGGGTGTTTTTAATGTTTCTCTTTGTTGGTGGTTTTTTAGCATTAGCTACTATGGTTTCCTTCCTTTTAAGTGTGTTGTGCTTGGAGTTTGTTGGGGTTCTTGGATTTGTGTGTTAATCTTATGAACTCGGATACAAATCTTTTCAAATACCTTTTTTTTTCCTCTTCCCTTTTCTTTTTCTCTTGTTTGAGTCCAGCCTCAAACATCTCTCCAGTTGAAGTTGTCTGTGGTTCCGTGACTTGTTATCTCTCTGAGACAGGCAGAAACGGCGGGGGGGAGGAGTGCAGCGGGAGAGAACTTCTATCTGGCCATAGATTGAGTTGTCTTGGGTTGTGTGTTTCAAACTTGCTGAGGTGAGGTGTTGATTACTGACGCTTAATTCTCAAGGTAGCACTCCAGGCTCATGGCCACTGGCCTGCTTTCTTCTGGTTTCTGAACTTTCCAATCTGCTGTATAAGATGTTCTTTTTACAATGAACACGGTTCTGCTCACAGCCCAGGATCTGCCAGTGCCTGGAACGGAGCACTGCTCCCATGTGACCTCACTTCTGCCCAAGCAGCCTTTTCCTACCTGCCTGTCACCTTGATCCTGTCTGCTTCGGTAAGCTCAAACTCTACCTTTCCTGTCTCAGGAATGCTGTCTGTCGAAAGTTGTATTTGCTTCTCTGCTTCATAGGGATAGTGTCCTGCTTTTCTAGCTCCTGGCTAGACCCCTGCAAGTGCACAGGGGTAAAGTAGCACTGAGAAGCAAAGTCATTCAGAAATCTCTGCTTCTCTCTGAGATTTTTGGAGTCTGTGCTGGATAGTTTTATGTCCACCTGATACAAGTGCAAGCCATTTGAGAGCAGGGAACCTCAATTGAGAAAATGCCTTCTTGAGATCAGGGAGCCTGTAGGACATTTTCTTAATCAGTGAATGATGGGGGAGTATCCAGCCCATAGCGGGTGGTGTTATCTCTGGGCTGGTGGTTTTGGATTCTATATGAATGTAGGCTTAGCAGGCAATGTGGAATAAGCCAATAAGCTCCACTCCTCCATGGCCTCTGCATCAGCTTCTGCCTCCAGGTCCCTGCCCTGTGTGAATTCCTGTCCTGACTTCCTTTGATGATGAATCATGAGGTGGAAGTCTAAGCCAAATAAAGCCCTTTTGCCCCTACAACTTGATTTTTTTTAGTCATTGTAGTTCATCATCACAATAGAAGCCCAAGCTAAGATAGCATTTTGTGGGGCAAGTGGACCATGCAACTAGACAGAAGAACTGGTTGGTAAAGCTGAGTGAGCCCAAACCCCATGAAACTCAAAATTGAGTACGGTAGGCAAGGGGCCAACTCCCTGTCCAAGTCTACCTGCTCTGGAACGTGCAACCATGACACCCCACTGAGAGGACCATGACAATCGGTCACACAGGAAAACACCTAAAGGCCTTTCTCCTGTTAATAGAGCACCACTAGCATCCCAAACTGAGTCAATAGGAAGCATTTGGTCCTGGATCCCACCCTGCTTCTCAATGTTTACAAAGTCCCTGTCCACAAGGAATAAAGTACACAAGTTATCTCACTGAGACTGGCTGCTTTACTGAGCTGTAATACTTGGGGAAGAGTTTTCTCTCCTGAAGCATTCATTGCTGGACCTTAGACCCACCCTTGTTGCTGCCTGCCAGCTGCCCCTCGCCATAGTCACTGCCCCTGCCTCTGGCATTGATGCTGCCTTGGTAGCGGGTGAGACCTGGGACCTCAGCTACCAGAGACCCACAGAACTGAAGGATGACAACATCTCAGGTCCTGACTGTCCTGAAAGATCCAAGACCTTGAGATGGACCTTGGGAATCACCCCTTTCTACTTTCCCTGATTAGAGTGTGTTCTGGGCTCGCTACAACATCAGAATAAAAAGACACACACAAGCCAACATGATTGGGGTTGCAAAGAAGTATTTTTTTTATACTAGAAAAATATGGGACTTTTTGTAAACTTCTATGCTCTATTGTTAGTGTATTCCTACTGTTTGGGAAAGTGAGGACATTTTTGCATTCATTGCATATTCAATGAGGATAAACGGTGCCTTAAGTACATGAGGTTTAGACTGTGCAACTGAAAGTGTACAGTCTCTCCAGTGAGCTCTGAGGGCTCCTCAAAGGAACAAGCACAAGGAGTCCATCACTGCCTCAGGGTGATGGATGCACAGAGACCTGCAC